>NW_006160168.1:2853630-2860514 GCF_000334495.1 Tupaia belangeri chinensis | reverse complement strand
AAAAAAAAAAAAAAAACTGGCTTTTGACAGAAAGTGGAAGAATATGGACGATTTACTGCTGAGTGAAACAAGCCAGGCTATGAAGGAGAGACACTGTATGTCCCCACTTAATATATACCGAGTGTCTGCACTCTATAACTGAAGTCGATGGGCTAAAGGATGTACAAACACAAGAGATGGGTGTGAATGCAAGATGTGGTGTGTGTGGAGGAGTGGGGTCTGGGGAAAAACATTTGGAGGAGGGATATGGAGACAACATTGTTGAGACAGGGAGGTAGTATTGTTATATTTTGATCAACTGGACCGGGGAGAAATGTTCACATATTGAAACGATCACCTTGTAAGCTAAAAAATGTGATTGAATGTATTTAAAAAATGTAAAAAATTTAAAAATAAATAAAAATTTAAAAGTAAATAAATACAGAGAGAAAGGTGCTAAATCCAGAAGGGTTCATCTACAGAGGCATTTTTCATTGAAAAAAAATTTTTTCATTGTTGGGGATGAAGGTTGAGGTATTTTTATGGCTGGTGGCAGGGTATTTTTTTTTTTTAATGATTTGAAAATACTATGGATGTCACATGGAGAAAAAGTCAAGGTGGTCTATACTATTTGAGTTGGGATCTGTTAGAAATCTATTAGAAGTCCAGGAGGATGATAAAAGTAAATATTAATAATTAAGCAATTGACATATGAAGAAATTACTTGAGAAACATGAGGAGACAAAACAGAGAGAACAGGTTAAGAACTGGATTTCAGAACAAGAGAGAAGGAAGTCTCAAGGATAACACTTAACCCTTTAGCTTTACAATTAAACAGTGACTCCACATTAGGCACATGGGAAAGTCAAGTGGTTTAGTTTGAATGATATTGCATGTTTATGTTTTTTTGAGAGAACTAAGAGAATATGTAGACATAAGTTACAGTTCAATGAAATCTGTGATGGGGATTTTTAAAAATATCTTTTAATTTTTTTATTTATTGGAAGACAGAGAGTGAGAGTAAGAATGACAGAAAGAGAGAGTAAGAATGACAGAAAGAGAGAGACAGAGAGAGAGAGAAAGAAAGACAGAGAAAGGGGAGTACCTTTGACAGAGTTTCATTATACACAACAATCTACCCTACTCCCGCAGCTTTCTAGCCAGTCAGAATCACAGGCATGCCATGGGCATGTTTAGGTCAACCCAGAATCCAAACCTGAGCTCCATTATCATGCAGCAGAGCCCTATCATCTGTGCCACTGCAGCAGAGCCAAGATATAAATTTGAGTGCCATCAGTATATGGATATGATTGAAGCTCTTTTCTTATTGAGATTAACCAAGAGATAGTACTTAATGGGAAGAAAGTTAAACTAGAACATACTTTAAATAAATACAACATTTAAAGACACAGGAAAATATAGCTGAAATAAATGACTGATGAGGTCCTTGTGGAAAATCAGGAGGATATGAAGAAGTTGTGGTTTCTTGTAATCCAAGGTAAGAAAAAATTTGAAGTATAATGGAATCTCCTAATTCACATCACATACAAAATTTAAGTTAAAATAAGTCAAAGATATAAATATAAGAACTGAAACTATAAGCCTCTTAGAACACAACATAGCAATAAATCTGTGTAACTATGGATTAAAAAAGTAGTTTTTAGATATGACATGGAAAGAACAAGGACTAAAGAAAAAAGGATAAATTTGGCATCAAAATAAAAAATTTTGCACCTCAGAGAACACCATCTAGAAAGTGAAAAGATAACCCACAGAATAGGAGAAAATATTTTCACATCTTTTATTAAATGAGACTTGTACCTAGATTATGTTAAAGTTTTCTACAATTCAAAAATAAAAATGCAAGCAACTGAATTTTAAAATGACTACACAGGAGCCTAATCTCAGCATGCCACTTCTCATGAGTGCACCCCCGTCTACCAGGGTTGTCTTTGGAATTTGCAGTACTCCATCAGCCTGGTATTCCCTGCTACCTGGGCTCCACCTGCCCACTGGGAGACTTGGGCCTGGTCTCAGCAGGCCTCTTCTCATGAGTAAACCCCTATCCTCCTAGAATTATCTTTGGAACTTCTGGCATTGTAGCTTGGATGCTACACTCTTCACTAAGCTTGTTCACACCTAAAGAGCTGAAAGTTTGGTAGAGGAGCCAACCACCTGAAGTTACCTATATAAGCTTTATCTGCTCTGATCTGAGAGACACAGTTTTCTAATAGAAACACACCTGGGAACTAAAGAGGAAATTCCCTCTTTCATTACTACAGAATCTACTCCAATAAATAGGAAAAAGTAAATACTGCATCAGATGACCAAAAACCAGAACAATCTCGAAGAAACATAAGAAAATAAAGGGGTAACTCCCCTGATGAGTACAGTAACTCCTCACCAATGATGGATAGAACAAAAGAATTGACAGAAATGTCAGGAAAAGAATTCTGAACACTCACAGTGACAAAATTTAATGAGGTACAAGAGAAAACAGACAATCAACTTCAGGAAATGAGAAAATCATTCCAAGACATGATAGAGGAATTTCATAAAGAGGTAGACATCCTAAAAAAGAATCAAACAGAACTTTCAAAAATGAGGAATGTAATAAAATACAAGAAATTAAAATCTCCTGAGAAAGCATTCACAGCAGATTGGACCACACAGGAGAAAAAATTTCTTACCTTGAAGACAAAGTCTCCAACATAGACCAAACCACCAAAAATAATGAAAAATAATTTCCTAAAATGAGGATAACATACGGGAAATTCTAGACACCATGAAATGCCCAACTATCTATATAATGGGTACTCTAGAAGGTGAAAAAGCAGCTAAAAGCATAGAAAACATCTTTCATGAAATACTCTATGAAACTTTCCAAATCTAGAGAAACATGGAGAAATTCAGAACAAAGAAATAAAAAGAACTCCAAGTAGAATAAACATAAAAAGCTCCTCTCCCTGGCATATCATAGCCAGATTGGTAAAAATGAAAGACAATATTCTAAAAATGAAAAGAGAAATATCCAGTTACTTATAAAGGTTATCCCATTAGATGAACACCAGACCTCTCAACTGAACAACACGGGCAAGGAAGGAGTGGGACGGTGGATTCAAAACATTAAAAGAAAAACAACTTCAACCAAGAATACTATATTCAGCAAGATTAGTCTTCAAATGGGAAGAACAAATTCATTCATTCTCAGATAAACAAAAACTAAAAGAATGTACCAACACTAGACCAGCTCTACAAGAACTACTAGAGAGTATTACATCAGGAAAATGAAAGAGATACAAACAGAAGTAAGAGACCTCTTAAGTAGACAACTCCATCTGAAGTCTTCTGTCTAGTCAAGGACCAGAGGCAAGGCTAAGCCAACATCAACCTTTCAAATCTCACCTTGCAGTTTCAGAGCTAGAGGGACAGGGAAATTACAGGTCTCTTAATCAGACATCTCCATCTGAAGCCCCTTCCCAGGCAAGCACCAGAAGGCAAGGCTTAGGTAGCCCCAGACCCAGTCCTCTAAACCTAACCTTGCAATTTCAGAGTTAGAAGCCTCTGTCCTCACAGGGACCAGATAAATCTAGGTATATAGTAGCTGAACATCATGAAGCTCTGGTGTAAACTTCTCTCCCCACTAAACAATGGTAAAAAGGGAGAGATTCTTTTTCATAAATCCGAACTCAAAACTCTTCCTGGGGACACTACATTGCAAACCACAGTAGGAGACAGAAATTGGCACAGAGGTAATTCACAAAAAAGAGAAACAAACAAGCTCACAGCTACAGAAAACTACTTCAAAAAATTAGCAAAAAACTGAATACATCACCAAATGACTAAAAATTACAGCAGAGCCTTAGGTATGAAAAAAACACAAAATATGTCCCCAATGAAGGAACACAGTAATTTGTCTCCAACTATGGGGAAAAAAAAAAAAAAACCAGCAGAAATTACTAAAATGTCAGAAAAATAATTCAGAATATTTATAGTGACAAAACTCAATGAGATGCAAAATAAGGACGATAATAAACTTTAAGAAAAGAAGAAGTTTTTCATAACTTGAAGGAGTAGATAACATTAAAAAAGAATCAAACAGAACTTTCAGAGATAAAGGCTATAATACAGGAAATCAAAACCTCTCTTTCAAGTATTAATGGCAGATTAGACCATGCAGAAGATAAAAATCTTGTTTTTACTTTTTTTTTTTGAGAGGTTTTTGCTGCTGTAGGGCATGTGCACTTGCCAGAAAGACAGAGAGAGACAGAGAGATAGAAAGTAAGAAATCACCCCCCCAGGAGGGATGGCCATGCTGCAATCCCTTTTCCTCCATTCTCCTCTCGGGATCTTGGGCATGCATGCACACGTGCCCGGTGTGAGTTTAAGCCACCGGGTTCGGGACTCTAACTCCAGTCAACTACATGAGAGTTCAACGACATAGCCATTACGCTAACTGCTGATCCCAATAAAATCTCTTATCTGGGAGACAAAACTTCTGACTTAGACAAAACCACCAAATTTTAAAAAATGAAAACAATAACCAAAAAAAAAAAAACCTGAAGACGAAATATGATAAATACTACACACTATTAAATGGCCAAATATCTGAATAATAGATATTTCAGGAGGCAAAGAAGCAGAAATAAGAGGGAAAAAAATGAATTGGCTTAAAAAAAGGACAAAGTTAAATGTGCAAATATCAATAATGATACTGAGTGTTAATGGATTAAATTACCCTATTAAAAAACACAGACTGGCTGAACAGATTTAAAAAAATAAATAAATAAACAGAAACCATTTATATGCTGCTTACAAGAAATACACCTCACTGATAAAGACATACATAGACTGAAAGTGGAAGGACTGAAAAAAGATATTCCATGCAAATGGAAACCAAAAAAAGCTGGAACTGCAATACTAATATAAGAAAAAATAGACTTTAAGATAAAAAATGTAAGAAGAACTAAAGAAGGCCATTATATAGTACTAAAAGGATTTGTCCACCAAGAAGATATAACACTTTTAAATATTTACACACCCAACACTAAAGCACCCAAATATGTGGAAGACTATTATATCTAAAGGGAGAGATAGACTGCAACACAATAATCATTGGGGATCTCAACACCCCCTTGTCTCCTTTGGCTAGATTACCTAGACATAAAATAAACAAAGAGATAAGAGATCTAAATGATACCATAAATGAAATGAACTTGACAGACCCCTATAGAATATTTCATCCAATAACCACAAATACACATTTTTGTCACCCTCACATGGAACATTTTCAAAGAATGACCACATGATAGGACATAAAATAAGCCTTTACAAATTAGAATGTATAGCAACTATAGCCAGTATCTTTTCTGACCACGCTGGAATCACACTTGAAATCAACCTCAATAAGAATCATTGAAAATACATAAATATATGGAAACTGGATAACCTACTCACAAATGACTTTATAATCATTGCAGAAATTAATACTGAAATCAAAAGGCTCATAGAAACCAATGATAATAAACAAACCTTTTATAGTCTATTGGAGACAACAAAAGCAAATCATAAAAGGGAAGATCATAGCAACTAGTGCCCACAAGAAAAAAAAAAAAAAAAAAACAGAAAGGGCAAATAAACAATCCAGGGAACTGGAAAAAAATACCAGTAGAAAAAAAATAATAATTATTCAAATGAAATAAATGAAATAGATCCTTTAAAAAACTATACAGAAAATAAATGAAACCAAAATCTGGGTCTCTGAGAAGATAAAATTGAAACACCTTTAGCTAGTTTAATCAAGAACAGAGAAAGGAGTCAGATAAATCAAATCAGCAAGGAAACAGGTGATATCATTGGGTCATCAAAAAAGTTATGACACATTTTTTCATAGAAAAACATAGAAACACGTTATGATTTTTCTGATGATCCAACACAATGAACATAACAGAAATATAAACCATCATCAGAGAATACTATAAGCAACTACATACCAACAAATAAAAAAATCTAGAAGAGATGGACAAATTTCTGAACACATATAACTTACCAAAATTGAATCAGGAAGAAAAAGAAAGCCTAAATAGACCCATATAAAGTAATGGGATTAAATCAGTAAAAAGTAGTCTCCTAACAAATAAAAGCTCATGTCTTGATAGCTTCACTTCTGAATTCTACAAAACTTTTAAAGAAGAACTAACCCCAATTCTCCTCAAATTATTTCTAAAAATCTAAAAGGAAAGAACCTTCCAAAATTCATTCAATGAAGCCTCCGTCATGCTGATTCCAAAAACAGATAATGATATCACACAAAAAGAAATTTTTGTCCTGTTTTGAGCTGTCAATAGATTCATGTATCTACTATTTGAACAGAATACTAACCTGTTTCTAGGCTTTAAGTTTCAAGGAAATATCCTTACCAGTTCAAAACTGCTTTTCTTGAAACCATCAGCTGAACTTGCTATTGAAAGTAGTTAGATTACTTATGATATTGTGTGATCAACAAAATGTTGGGGTAAAAGGAATTGAAGACAACTGTAGACAGCAGAGATAGTGTAATAAGAGAGTGGAATAGGGCAGAGGGTCAGACATGAGGTAAAAAATATATATATATGAAAGTAGAAATGGAATATTATGGATGGTAATATGCATGATTAAGTCACTATGCAGTTTATTCTAGATGGGAAACCACATTTAGTATGTTGTGATGATGCTCAGGAAATGAATGTAAATTAATAAAAAAAAATTCAGAAGAAAAAAAAAAAACACTAAAACTGTTATCAAAATTAAAAAAAAAAAAACTGTATTTGATGACCACAGTAAGCTATATAGCCCCAGTTAGGTACTACTTCATAGTATGTTCATTCTACTCACTGAGGTTGTTTATGCCTAACGTCAGACATGGA
>NW_006160168.1:2846800-2853561 GCF_000334495.1 Tupaia belangeri chinensis | reverse complement strand
AAAAAAAAAAAAAAGCAAAATATACAAGACATAAGAAATGGAAAATTATTTGTTGATAATATGTATGTTGATGTGATTGATTGCGCCAATAGACAGTATATTTTGGATGGAAAATTCATTTTGTATACTGTAATGATGTATAGTGAATTAATGTAAAAAATAAATTAAAATAAATTAAAAAAAAGGTGGCATGGTGGTTAAGGACACTGGACTCCCACATAGCAAACCAAGGTTCAAGTCCCAGACCTAGCAGCTTTCTCTCTCTCTCTCTCTCTCTCTCTCCTCTCTCTCTCATCAAATTTAAATAAATAAAGTTAAATAAAATAATTATTTTAAAAATTAAAGATTATACAACATGACCACATAGGATTTATTCTAGGGATACACGGATGGTTCAACTTAAACAAAAGAATAAATGTAATACATCACATTAACAGAATGAAAAAAAATGATATGATCATATCAGTTCATGCAGAAAAAGAATTTGATAAAATACAACATCACCTCAAGATAAGACTCTCAGCAAAATAGGCATAGAGGAGACATTCCTTCTACAATAAAAGTCATCTATGAAAAACCCATAGCTAACATCACACTGAGTGGGGAAAAGCTGAAAGCTTTTATGCTAAAACCTGGAAAAGACAAGGCTGCCCACTTTCTCCACTCTTTTTCGATATAGTACTGAAAGGTTTAGCCAATGCAATCAGACAAGAGAGTCAAACAAAGACATTCAAATAGGAAAAGAAGAAGTAAAATTATCTCTATTTGTAGGTGATATGATCATATACATAGAAAGCAAAAAATAATCCCCAAATAACTTCCTGCAAGTGACAAATGAATACAGCAAAGTTGCAGAATACAAAATCAACATGAAAAAATCTATAGCATTTTTATACACCAACAATGAACAGACAGAATTGAAGAAAGCAATTCCATTTACAAAAGCCACAAAAACAATAAGATATCTAGAACTAAACTTAACCAAAAGAAGTGAAAAACCTCCATAAAGAAAACTATGAAATATTTGAAAAAAAACTAAAAATGATACAAAACATGGAAAAACATCCCATGTTTTCACATTGGAAGAATTAATATAATCAAAATGTCACTCCTACCCAAATTAATCTACAAGTTTAATCCAATTCCAATCCAACTACCAGAGATATTCTTCGCAGAAATTTTTAAAAATCATATAATTTGTCTGAACCATAAAAGGCCCCATATCACCAAAGCAATTCTGAGCAAAAAGAATAAAGTAGGAGGCATCTCACTTCATGACCTCAAAACACATTATAAATCTGTGATAGTTAAAACAGCATGGTACTGGCACAAAAACTAACAAGTAGAACAATGGAATAAAATTGAGAGCCCAAAAATAAACCTCAAAACTAGTCCTTGACAAAAAGCACAAGAAAATCCAGTGGGAAACAGAAAAAATCTCTTCAGTAAGTGGTGCTGGGAAAATTGGATATTTACCTTCAGAAAATGAAACTGAATCCCTATTTCTCACCACTAATAAAAAATCAATTCAAAATAGATTAAGGATCGAAACATAAAATCTCAAACTATAAAATTCCTGATGGGTAAAAAATACAGGGAAAAACTCTTGGACACCTTGGAGTAGGCAAAGACTTCTTAAAGAAGATCCCCAAAGCACAGGCAATAGTCCCAAAAATAGGCGATTAGGACTATTTATTAGGCTAAAAGCCTTCTGCACAGCCAAATTTTTTTTTAATTAAAAAACAAAAAAAAAAAACAATAATTAGAGTGAAGAGACAACCTTCAGAGTGGGAGAATATGCTTGCAAAGTATACCTACTGAAGAAAGTATTATATCAGAAAAACTGAAGAGAGGCAAACAGAAATAAGACACCTCTTAAGCAGACATCGCCATCTGAAGCACCCTGCCCAGCCAGGGACTAGAGGCAGAGCTGAGAATATGTTTGCAAAGTATACCTCAGATAAGGGACTGAAAACCAGAATATACAGAGAACTCAAGCAGCTTACCTCCCTCGAAAAAAATCAATCCAATTAAAATCCAATTAAATCCAATTAAAAGATAGGAAAATTAGCTGAACAGACAACTCTCCAAGGAAGAGATACAAATGGCAAAAGAGCACATGAAAACATGTTCAACAACTCTTATCATAAGGGAAATGCAAATCAAAACTACAATGAGATACCACTTAACCCAGTCAGAATGGTTAAAATTTAAAAAAGAAAAAAAGAAATAATGATAAGGACTGGTGAGTCTGTGGTGATAAAAGAACTCTCCTATACTGTTGGTGGGAATGTAAATTAGTACAACCACTATAGTGAACCTATATGGATATTCCTAAGAAACCTACAAGCAGAACTACTATACAACCCTGTAATTCTACTTTTAGGTATTTGTCCAAAGAATAGGAAAACCCTCAGTCAGAAAGACACTTGCTCATTCAGGGACCAGCAGATGGCGAAATGGCTATGCTGCTGGACTCTCATGTAGTCTACTGCTGTTCAAGTTCCAGACTCAATAGCTTGAACTCACACTGGGCACATGTAAGGGCATGCCCAAGATCCTGAGAGGCGAATGGAGGAGACCAGATTGCAGCATGGCCCTCCCCTCCTGGGGGATGATTTCTTGCTTTCTGTCTCTGTCTCTTTGTCTTTCTGGTGAGCTCATGCAACCTATAGCAAAAACCTCTCAAAAAAAAAAAAAAAAAAAGACACTTGCTTATCCTTATTTCTTGCAAGATTATTCATAATTGCTAGGATATCAAATCAACCCAAATGTCCAAAAATAGAGAAAACAATGGAAAAAGTGTGCCATATGTACTCTATGGAATACTACTGAGTCATAAAATGAGACCCTGATATTTAATACAAAGTAGATGAAAATGGAAGACTTAATGCTAAGCAAAGCAAGTCAGACTACAAAAAAAGACTTTGTACCTGCTCAGTATATACTGAATGTCTGCACTCCATAGCAGAAACTGAAACGTGTGAAGGTATAATAGCAGGGTGGATAACTGTAGATAGTAGAGCTGTAAGGGGGTGGTAATAGAGGATGCATAATAGGGACAGGAGGGACAGAAACAGGAAAAAAAAAAAACAGACAATATGTTTAACTGACACAAAATAAAGAATTATTTGCTGATGATAATGCTTTTGCCTTGACTGATAGTCACTGTATTCTTGCTGGGAAAAACCATGTTGTACACTGTAAAGATGTATAGTGATTAAATTAAAATTGTATATATATATACACACAGATACATACACACACACACAGATACATACACACACACACACACAGATATATATATATACACATACAGATATATATGTGTGTTTGTGTAGTAAGACTGATAAGAGGGGAGGGGCTCTCTCATTTCCTTGGCAGGTGAGAACACAGGGAGAAACTGCCAACCAAGAACTAGGAATCAGGTTCTCAACAGGCCCCAAATTCTCTGATGCCTTAATCTTGAATTCCCAACCTTTACAATTGAGAAATAAATGATTTAATGTTTAAGTATTTTTTTAAAAAATAGCACAAACTCTGAATGTGTATTTCTTTAAGGAAGTTTTACAAATGGCCAATAAGCACATGACAGATATCCAACATCATTAGTCAACATGGAAATGTGAATCATAACTGAATAAAGATTATTACCTCGCATCTATAAAGAATGGCTGGAGTCAAAAAGTCAGAAAATAATGCATGTGCGCAAGGGTGTGGAGAAATCACAATCCTGTATACTGTTCATAGGAACGTAAAATGGTCCAGTCACTTTAGAAAACATTCTACAGTTCTTTAAATGCTTACACATAAAGTTACCATATGAACCAGCAATTCTGTCTCTATATTTACTCAAGAGAAACAAAATAAATTAGTCTATACAAAAACTTGAAACATGTGAACAGATGATTATGACAGAATATTTATAATAGCCAGAAAGGGGCAACTACTCACATATTTGGAGAAATAAAAGATGATATATCCATACAATGGAATATTATTTGACAATAAAAAGGAATGAAATACTGATACATGGTACATTGTGAATGAAGCCTGAAAATATGATCACATATGACTTTCTTTATATGAAATATTCAAAATAGGAAGATCTATATAGATAGAAACTAGATTTATGGTTGCCTAGGGCTAGTAGTCTGGCAAGTAGTAGAAAGCGACTAATAGTGGGTATGGTGATGAAAATTCTAAAATTGATTGTACTGATGTTTGCCAAACTTTGAATATAATAAAAACTATGGAATTTTACATTTTAATGGAAGAAAGGTGTGGTATTATATCCCAATAAAAATATTTAAAATATATGAATGGAATCATCAAGAAAATTAAAGTCTGCTTAAAAGACCAGTATGATAGACTTTGAAAACTGCCCACAAAATTTGTATATCAATGACGACTTCACTTAGAATAATTTTGGTTAATAAATTGGTTGAGTGCAAGACTGGAATGGGATAAGTAATGATGGAAGATAAAAAAAAAAAAGAGCAACAAATCTAGGGAAAGTTTCTATTCAAAATAATTGACTGTGAAAAATAGAAACAGATAATTATCTGCATTAAATGAGAGGTCATAATGAGCAATGGACTAGCATGTTTAAATGATAAATGTGGATTGAGGGAGCAATTTGACCAGAGAAATGTAATAGGATTATTAAGTGGTGTGTACAACATGATTTAATGATCATGATTTTAAGTGATAATTATTCTGCCATTTGTTGTAACCTTCTCCAGCAAGGCTTAGCTTCTCATGTATTGATGAAGGAGGAAAGATAGTAAGATGTTTATGAAATAACTAGCACAAAAAGAAAATCAAAGAGTTTAGGCATAGGATTGTTTTTGAATGAATATATCTTGGAGTCTAATTTTGGTAAAAAGGGGAATAAAGAAAAAGTATGGCTACACTGGAAGACAATTAAGGTCTCAGTAGATTGAGATGCGGGGGAATGATCTGAAGGAAACTGAAGAATAATCTTGGTAGGAACAAGTGAGCAAACCTGCAAGAAAAGGAGACTGAAGCACAAAGCAGGATGTTTAAATTAACTGTGGTAGAAGTGGAGCAGTTAGTTATTGATCTTAGAGTACAAAATGTGATTTGGGGATGGGGACTACATGGAAAAGAAAGCTACAAGAAACCAAAATATCAGAATTGAGACACAGGGCACTGGTAAGCTCATCCATCCATTGAAGTCACTTGGGATAGTGGTCTTCAGATGGAGAAGAAAACTAAGCCAACTGTCAGAGTCTTAGATAAATGACAGAGAGTGAACAAGAGATTGGTACATGACAGTGACTAAAATAGAGGGGGTAGAGTAGACTATCATGAACCCCAAAGTGGTAAAGTGGCAGAAATTTTTTGTCTTTCTTTTATGTTTTCTTCTGTTTTTTTCTTTCTCTTCATTTTCATTACAATTACACAAGAATGTAAAAATCAATGGGTTTTCCTCTTCTTTCCTCTTTTCTAGTTCTTTTCCCTTTTCTTTATCTTTATCCATTGGCTTCTCAGCTCCTACACACTAAGTGTCTAGACGGGTCCAAGTGAACACAATCTAAACATCTGAATATGTTAGGATCAGAATATTCCTCTATTCCTACTGATTCTGATGCACAAAGAGTGAAAATAGAATGCAAGAGAGAATACAGATTATCTCCTCCAGCACACCTCTGAATGCTCAAATTGAACTTCAAGAATTAGGAAGAAATGACCATCTATCAGATGACTAGAAATCACCACTGGGTCACAAGAAATATGGAAAAACAAGAAAATATTTCTCCTCCAAGGAAACATAACTCCTCTTTATCTTCAGACAGTATGATGAAATTCATAAAAATGTCAGATGAAAAATTTAGAATTTTCATGGTGACAAAGTTCACAGAGATTGAAGAGAAGAGAGACAATGAACTGCCAAAGAAAGGGAAAGAAGCTGACAAGCTCAAGGAAGTGAGGAAAATTTTTGAAGATCTAAAAGAGGAAATTCACACTATAAAAAAGAATCAAATGAACCTGTTAGAAATAAAAATGATGATACAGGAAGTCAAAAATCTCCCTTGAAAGTATTAAAAGTAGACTAGATCATACCAAAACTAAAATCTCAGATGTAGAAGGCAGAATCACTAGCCTAGAAAAATGCACCCGGAAGACTGAGAAAATTGTCCAAAAAATGAGAATAATGTACAAGAAATACTAAATACATCTGGATCCAAACATCTGGATAATCGGTATCTCAGAAGGCAAAGAGACTCATAAGGGCATTAAAAATATATTCCATGAAATCCTGCAAGAAAACTTTCCAAACCTAGACAGGCATTCAAAGATTCAGATCCAAGAAATACAAAGGACTCCCAATAGTATCAACCCAAGAAGGTCTTCTCCAAGACACATTATAGCCAGATTGACCAAAACCACAGACAAAGACAAGATACTAAGACTGGCAAGAGAGAAATGACAAGTTACCTACAAAGGATATCTCATTAGGCTGACAGCGGATCTCTCATCAGTTATAAAGTAAGTGAGGAAAGAATGGGAAAATATATTCGAAGTATTAAGGGAAAAGCAATTTCAACCAAGAATATTGTACCTGGCAAGATTATCCTTTATATGGGAAAAGACAAGAACATTCTCAGATAAACAAAACCTCATAGAATTTACTAACACCAGACCAGATCTCCAAGACATTCTCATAGGAGTGATATACCAGGAAAATTAAATACAGTCACACAGAAATAAGAGTTCAAAAACTAAGAAAATGG
>NW_006160168.1:2846171-2846697 GCF_000334495.1 Tupaia belangeri chinensis | reverse complement strand
AAATAGCATTTTATGACTTTCTACTAAAACATTGCTGATTTTCTTCTAGGCTTTGTCTTCCAGTTTTAAGGATTTTTGTCCTCTTCTGAGCTACTGATAGGTTCATGTACGTACTATTTGAACAGAATCCCAACCTTTTTCCTGACTTTAAGTGTTAAACAAATTTCATGAGCATTTCTTTGATTTATTAAAGCTAACATTGCTTTTCTTTAAATTAAAGAATATAGTAAAAATATATATAATTATTGTAGTAAGCTATGTAGCATCAGGTAGGTGTTACCTTATAGTATATTCATTCTACTCAGAATTTCATGCCTAAAGTCAGACATGTATTCATAGATATGTATATATCAGCTGAGATTGCTATTGAAAATAGTTAGACATTGTGTAGGAGGAGGATGGGAAATGGCAGAGGGTGATAAATAGGGGTAATATATATATGTATGTATATATGTGTGTGTGTATGTATGTGTGTGTGTGTATATATATGTATGTATATGTGTGTGTGTGTGTGTGTGTGTGTATA
>NW_006160168.1:2829706-2846121 GCF_000334495.1 Tupaia belangeri chinensis | reverse complement strand
TATCGGGGGTCCTTTGTATTTCTTGGGACTGGATCTTTGAATGTCTCTCTAGGTTTGGAAAGTTTTCTTGCAGGATTTCATGGAAGAGATTTTCAATGCCCTTATGAGTCTCTTCACCTTCTGGGATAAAAATTATCCAGATATTTGGATTCAGAGGTATCTAGTATTTCTCACATATTATTTTCATTTTTGGGACAAAATTTTCTAAGTCTTCAAGATGGATTTTTCCAGGCCAGCGATTCTATCTTCTACATCTGAGATTCAATATATATATAATACACACACATGTGTGTGTATATATATACATACACATACATGTGCGTATGTATATATATGCATATATATATATATATATACACATAACTAGAAATGCAAAATTATATCATGAAGCCACTATACAGTATATTCTGGACGGGAAATCACATTTTGTATGTTCTGAGAATGCTCAGTGAATAAATGTAAATTAATTAATTAAAAACAAAAAAATTAAAAAATCAATATGTTTTAATATATTAAAAGTTTGGCAAACATCAGTACAATCAATTTTAGAATTTTCATCACACATACCCACTACTAGTCACTTTCCACTACTCTCCAGACTACTAGCCCTAGGCAACCATAAACCTAGCTTCTATTTCTATAGATTTACCTATTTTAAATATTTCATATATATAAAGTCATATAATATGTGATCATGTTTTCAGGGATCATATACAATGTACCATATATCAGTACTTCTTTTCTTTTTATTGTCAAATAATATTCCATTGTATTTTATTTCTCCAGAAGGTTTGATTAGAAAAAGACAAAGAGATGGGACCAGCATTTGGCATAATAGCTATGTTGTTGGACTCCCATGTAGTTGACCATGGTTCGAGTCCCAAACCCGGTGACTTAAACTCACATCAGGCACAAGTGCATGCATGCCCTAGATCCCAAGAGGAGAATAGAGAAGAAGGGAGTGTAGCATGGCCATCCCCCCTGGGGAGTGATTTCTCCTTTTATGTCTCTCTGTCTCTCTCTGTCTTTTCTGGCGAGCACACGTGCCTTATAGCAAAAACTTCTCAAAAAAAAATGAAAGAAAGAAACAAAGAGAAATTTAATCTACCTCCAAAACTTAGACTCATTTGACAAAATACAACATTTCTTCATGATGAACATTCTCAGTACAGAAAAAAAAATGAAAGAAAGAAACAAAGAGAAATTTAATCTACCTCCAAAACTTAGACTCATTTGACAAAATACAACATTTCTTCATGATGAACATTCTCAGTACAGTCAGCATAGAAGATCATTTCTCAGCATAATAAAAGCCATCTATGAAAAACCTGTAGCTAACATTATATTGAATGGGGAAAAGCTAAAAGCTTTTCCACTAAAAGCTAATACAAAACAAGGCTGCTCTCTCAACTCCTATTCAATATAGTACTAGAAGTACTAGCCAATGCAATCAGACAAGAGAATGAAATAAAAGGCATTCCAAAAGGAAAAGAAGAGTTGAAATTATCTTTGTTTGCAGATAACATGATTGTATACACAGAAGACTCAATGGTATCCATGAAAAAGCTTCTTGAAGTAATAAATGCATACAGTGAAATAGCAAAATACAAAATTAACTTACAAAATACAAAATTAACTTACAAAAAATTAAGTGACACACAAGAGTAGAAGGACATCCCATGTTTTTTGATTGGGAGAATTAATATAATCAAAATGGCATTCCTACAAAATTAATCTATATGTTTAATGCAATCCCTATAAAATTACAAGAAACATTCTTCACAGATGTTGAAAGGGATACTGAAAAGGAAACTCTCCTACATTGTTGGTAGGAATGTAAATTTGTCCAGCCACTGTGGAGAACAATATGGAGGTTCCTCAAAGACCTTCAAATAGAACTACCATATGATACAGCAATTCCACTCCTGGGTATCTACCCAAAGAAAAGGACAATGCTCAGTCAGAAAAGTGCTTGCAGGGAACCAGCAGTTAGCGTAATGGCTATGTCGCTGGACTCCCACGTAGTCAACCGTGGTTCGCATCCCGGACCCGGTGGCTTAAAACTCATGCCGGGCATGTGTGCGTGCATGCCCAAGATCCTGAGAGCAGAATGGAGGAGAAAGGATTTCGGCGTGAGCATCCACCCGGGGGGTGATTTCTCGCTTTCTGTCTCTATGTCTCTCTCTGTCTGTCTGGTAAGCGCACGCGCCCTATAGCGAAAACCTCTCCAGAAAATTAAAAATAAAAAAGAATAAAAAAAAAAAGAAAAGTGCTTGCACAACTATATTTATTGCAGCATTATTGTTAAGACATGGAACCAACCCAAATGTCCACAAAGAGATGAATGGGTTGAACACTTGTGTCAAATATATCCCATGGAATACTCTTCAGTCATTGAAAAAAAAAAAAACCAAGACCCTGGCAATTGATAGAAAGTGGATGAAGATGGAAGATTTGTTACTGAGTGAAGCAAGTCAGGCTATGAAACAGAGACATTGTATGCCTCTGCTTAACATATGCCGACTGCCTACACTCTATGGTAGAGAGTGAAAGACTGGAGGACATAAAAGCATTGAAAATTGTTATGAACACTGGGGACAAAGTGGAGGAGAGTCAGAGAGGGGAAGAGTGCAGGAAGGAAAATTGGGGGGGAAATGGAGAGGTAAGACATTTTGGGGACATAGATATGCTTTGTTGCCCATTGATGATGTTGTGTATAGTATTCTCAACTTGCCTGGTGTGTGATGTATATCGTGTTGGGTAAAATATTTTTACAATCTAAATGATGTATAGTGACTTAATGTATAAATAATTATAAATAATAAAAGAGACATTGGGAATAAATATGGATTAGAGAGAAACATTTCTTCTCCATCTTAAGATAAAGTTTATGCAATTGGTAGATTTGGCTCGATATTCACTTATAATCATGACAGTGTGACACTGTCTCTTAGAGATTTTAGCAATGTTTTGTGCCCCCCTTCCATTTCTGCATCAGCTTATTTCATACAGCAACCACAACACTACAGCAATTACATTGACTGTACTGTTGTAAAATGAGTTAATCAGTGTTTTGGTCTTCTTTTGCATACTGTTTGATAGTATACAGTTAGGAGTGGATTTTATATCTTAGATAATATTCTATTGGATCTAGAAATGAAAGTCTAGAGTATTAGCCAAAAATAACCTGGATCTATGTGGTATCTTTCAAAGAAAGAACAAATTAAGAGAATGATCAGTGGACTGATGTTCTGTGTGTAAAAGAATTCTTTTGGTTAACTTGCTTATTATAGGCAATATTTATTACTTGGCTATACCACTAGAAATAAACTGCACTAATATGTTAGAAGCACACTAACAAGACTGTATAACACAAAATACTCACATAACAATATTCATAAAATTAACAAATGAACTCTTCTAATTAGCAAGCAATTTGTTGAGTTATTACCATTAGTGGTACACTGGCACTATTTTAAGTCTAACTTATGGTCTAATAGGAGAGACAGAAATTGCACAAATAGAAGAATGTTAAAAGAATCACAGAACAACAAATCAATCTAGTTCAGCTTCACTCTATGAAAGGACACAATCTGATGGATGGAAAGAGAAATAGAGAGGAGTGGAATCTAGTCCAGAAATTTTTTGCCAAGGGAAGAAGAAATAAAGGCCATAGAAGATAATGGAGCAGGTGCATACAGATATGACACATGATCTACTGCAACAGTTCCCAAAATGCTACATTCCAATAAGTTTTAGGAGAACCATGGTCAAATAAACCTGTAAAATGGTGACTAAAAAATCTTAAACTGTGTCTTTACTATGACATTTTTATACCCTTTGCCAATAGGTTTTGTAATTCTCTAAGCAGGAATATCTTATGAAAGAACCTTATGTTTATATAATTTCAATGAATATGTGTCTTAGCCCATTTTCTTTTGTTGTAACAGAATACCTGACATTGAGTAACTCATTAAGAAAAGGGGTTTAGGTTGGCTTATGATTCTGGAAGCTGGGAAATCCATGGTTGAATAGCCACATCTAAGATTATCTACTACTTCACTTCTTCACAGAAACATAAAGGGCAAGTGGCATAGATGAAAGAGAAGTGAAGAGGCCAAGCTTGTTAATTTATGACCTTCTCTCATGGCAACTAATTTCTCCCCGTGAGAATTAACTAGCTCCCATGAGAACAACATGGATCCCTTCATGCAGGTAGAGCTTTCATGACTTAGCCACTCCCTGTTAGACCCAATTTCCCAACACTGCTGTACTTAGACCAAGCTTCAACATGAGTTTATGTGGGGACAAATCATATTCAAACCATTGCAGTGTATGTAACATCACATTATCTGGAAAAATACTGATGTGAATATAACATCATAGGAAGGTGCTCAAAGGCTAGACCTCAGCATTTCTGAACACCCGGCAGCTCAGAGGCTGAAAGATGTCAGGGTCATTTTGTTCTGGGCCTTATTGTTTATGTATTTCCTTTTAAAAAAAAAAATTATTTATTTAATTTTATTTATTCATTTTTTAATTTTATTTAGACCAGTGAGAGACACAGAGAGAGAGAAAGAGAGGGAGGGAAAGCGAAAAAGCAAGCCAACAAGCCTGGGACTGGAACCATGGTTGGCCATGTGGGAGTGTCCAGCACCTTCACCACCACGCCACCTGCTGGTCCCTTGTTTATGTATTTTCACCATGTGGTTGTCAGTTAAGTGTCTACTCCTATTGATCTCAGAGTAGTATATATAAACTCCAGCAAATTTGTCAAAGATTGAGATTATTATGGGCAGATGCTTCTCTGCACAGATTATTATGATATTTCTGGAAGTGTTTATTTTCCTCCAGGAGAGCATAGCTATAGTAGTGATGTGGGAACTAGAACAAATAAGATGCTACATTGGGAACTCTAAAGGAAGTAAGCACCTCCCAGCAAAATGGCAGCAAATGAGGGTAATGAAGAGAAATAACTGATAGAATGTACTCTAAGCAATGGAGCATGATCTATGCATTTTTTATATCAAAGATATTTAGCAATATATTATTTATAGTTTTATAAAAACAGAGAGTGAAAGATAGAAAATGACTGTTTCTTATGAGAAAATATAAAATAATAAAAATAGATTGTCAAATAACTTAATAGTCTAAGATGTTCATTAATATATATTAAATTCTTTTTCAATTTTGTGTTATAATTTCTTACTTACATTTAATTATACATTTTATGGCATCCAATATGGTTTAAGAGTGGAAAAATAAAATTTTAAGTGAGAGATTAAATTGTTGAGAACCACTGATTTATGAAAACCTCAAACAGCCTTATGAAATAGATACTATTAGTATCTCTATTTTATAAACAAGAAAATAAATGTTCTGAAATTATACACCTCATAAGTGGTGTAGCTAGGCTTTCAACTCAGGAGACTAATCTAACATTTTTTTTCCATGTACAGATTCCTAAGTCCCTAACATTCTTCTCCATCTTGCTTTTTCAGCTTCATTAAAAGTTCTCATTCTGGATAGGTCCCACACAGGCTTGTGGGATTCTATTAACCTGCATGGAGTCTTCGTGTCCCTTGCAACTGCTTTGTGGCTCTGTGAGATGCCAGAAAAGGAGAGGGACCCCTAGGAAGGATGTGGGGACCCTGTGGAAGCTGAGAAATGCCTTTATGAACTAAGTGTCAAGACAGGTCCAAGTGAACAGGATCGAAACATCTGAATATGATTAGGGTCAGAATATTCCTCTATTCCCATGAAATCTGAAGCACAAAAATGAACAGAAGAGAGATTGCAGTTTAACTCTTCTACACACCTCTGAACACTCAGATTGAACTTCAAGAATTAGGAAGAAACACACCATTCATCAGATAACCAGAAATCACTGCAGGGTCACAAGAAATATGAGAAAGCAAGAAAACACCTCTCCTACAAGGGAAAATAATAGCTACTCTTCATCCTCAGACAGTACAATGAAACTCATGGAAATGCCTGACAAATAATTTAGACTTTTCATGGTGACAAAGCTAACAGAGATGGAAGAAAAGAGCGACAACGAACTGCAGAAGCGGCAGGAGAAAGGAGCTGACAAGCTCGAGGAAGTGAGGAAATTCTTGCAAGATCTAAAAGCAGAAATACATACTATAAAATAGAATCATAAGAACCTGCTAAAGATGTAGGCTATAATACAGGAAGTCAAAATCTCCCTTGAAAGCATTAAAAGCAGACTAATCATACTAAAAATTGAATCTCAAATGCAGAAAATATAATCTCTGGCATAGAAAAATCTACCATGAAAACTGAAAAAGTGCACCCCAAAAATGAGAATAATATACAAGAAATACTAGATATCATCAAATGTCCAAATATCCGGATAATTGGTATCCCAGAAGGTGAAGAGACTCATAAGGACGTTGATCATCTATTCCATGAAATCCTGCAAAAAAAAAACTTTCCAAATCTAGAGAGGGATTCAAAGATTCAGTCCCAAGAAATACAAAGGAACCCAAATAGAATCAACCCAAGAAGGTTTTCTCCAAGACACATTATAGCCAGACTGACCAAAACCACAAAGACAAGATACTAAGACTGGCAAGAGAGAAATGCCAAGTTACCTACAAAGGTTATCCCATCAGGTTGACAGCAGATCTCTCATCAGTTACAATGCTAGTGAGGAAAGAACGGGAAAATATATTCAAAGTGTTAAAGGAAAAGCAATTTCAACCAAGAATATTGTACCTGACAAGATTATCCTTCATATGGGAAGAAAAGACAAGAACATTCTCAGAAAAACAAAACCTGGTAAAATTTACCAACGCCAGTCCAGATCTCCAAGAAGTTCTCAAAGGAGTGCTATACCAAGAAAACTGAATACAGACACACAGAAATAAGAGTTCGAAAACTAAGAAAATGGCCAATTTAATCATAGGGTCAAGTCTGAAGTTGAATATTATATCCCAGAATTTAATCAGAAAGATCGAACCACAACAGAAGATAGATTAAGTACATGAGACTGAGCTGGTGAAATAGCATTTTATGACTTTTACTAAAACATTGATGATTTTCTTCTAGGCTTTGTTTTCCAGTTTTAAGGATTTTCGTTCTCTCTTGAGCTACTGATAGGTTCATGTACATTTTATTTGAACAGAATCCCAACCTGTTTCATGGCTTTATGTTTTAAGTAAAGTTACTTAGCATTTTTTTGATTTATTAAAGCTAAAACTACTTTTCTTGAAATTAAAAAATATATTAAAAAATATTATTTAATGACCGTAGTAAGCTATATAGCATCAGGTAGGTGCTACCTTATACTATATTCATTCTACTCAGTTACATGCCTAAAGTCAGACATGTATTCACAGATATATATATACCAGCTGAACTTGCTATTGAAAGTAGTTATTTAAGAAATTTTTGAATTAAATATGGAGGTAAAAAGGAATGGAAATAGATGCCTGAGATAGTGTGAGAGGAGGGTGGGGAATGGCAGACAGTGAGAAATAGGGGTAACCAATATATATACATACATATATATGTGTATATACATATATATATATACACACATACATATATATATTTGAAACTAGAAATATATATTTATATATTATATAAATATTTATATATATGAAGCTAGAAATGGAAAATTATTGAAGATAATATATATGATTAAACCACTATGCAGTACATTCTGGATGGGAAATCATGTTTTGTATGCTGTGATGATGCTCAGGGAATAAATATAATTAATTAATTAATTAAAAAAATGTTTCAGAAGAAAATTACAGGGCACTTGTAACTAGATTCTAGCTTTGTCCATATTTATAGCTTAAGGTATTTTGTGAATCAATAAAATGTGGGAAAAAAGTTTAGTATGGAGGGGAGAGGGGGGAAGGGGAAGGAAAAAACAAGTGAAATTATGCTTAATTAACAGAAAAAATCAGAAGCTATTTGCTGATAAGTTTCAGAGTAATATCTTTGGCTTGACCGAAATGCATAGTATTTGTGCTGGAAAAAGAAATGTTGTACACTGTAAATATGTGATTAAATGGGGACCAGCAGAGGGCATAAAGACTATGTCTCTGGACTCCCATGTAGTCTACCATGGTTCGGGTCCCGGACCCAGAAGGTTAAACTCACACCAGGTGCATGTGTGTGTGTGCCCAAGATACTGAAATGAGAACAGAGGAGAAGGGATTGCAGTGTGGCCGCCAACCTCTTGCGGGTGATTTCTTGCTTTCTATCTCTCTGCCTCTGTCTTTCTGGTAAGCACATATGCCTATAGAAAAAACCCCTCAAAAAAAAAAAAAAAAGATGTGATTAAATGTAAATAAATAAATTTTTAAAAATTAAAAAAAAAATTCTCATTCTGGATTTTTCTCAGATTTCCCTATGGTTGGTTCAGGAGATACATATATGCACAGCCATCCAGCAAAGCTTTCTATTTCTCTCAAATGTGATTAATACATAGACTTTAAATGACATGGGGAAAAACTTATTTAAGAAGGAATTAGCAATACACTGACTATATGTAGACTATACATCATAATTAGCAATAATATTAATAATACATGTTTTAATAAATAAAAAAGGAGAGTCAAGAGGTAGCATAGTGGTTAAGGTGCTGGATTCCCACATGGCCAACCATGGTTCAATTCCCAAAACTTGTGGTTTGTTTTCTCACTTTTCTTCTCTTTCTGTTTGCCTCTGATCAAATTTTTTAAAATAATGATAAATTAAATTAAATTTTAGGGACCAGCAGATGACATAATGCTGATGTTGCTGAACTCCCATGGAGTCGATTGTAGTTCAAGTCCTGGACCCAGTGACTTAAAAAAAAACTCACGCTGGTGCATGTGCATGAGTACCCAAGATGCCGAGAGAAGAATGGAAAGAAGATATTGCAGAGTGGCCATTCCCCCTGAGGGGTGATTTCTCGCTTTCTGTCTCTCTGTCTCCCAGGCGAGTGTGTGTACCCTATAGCAAAAAATAAATAAATAATCCTAGGTTTTAAATTTTATTTATGATGTGAACCACTGTATTTTAAGTTGAAAACAAAAACAAAACAAAAAAGAAAAAGGAAAAAACTCTCAAAAAATAAATTTTATAAGTTCTTTAAAAAAACAAAAACAAAGCAAATAAAAGGAATTAGCATGTTCCTGCAGAGGCAGTTTGACCAGCACTAAGAAACATAATTTTTTTTTTGGAGAGGTTTTTGCTCACTGGAGAGACAGAGAGACAGAAAGTGAGAAAATCACTCCCCAGGGGGGATGGCCATGCTGCAATCCCTTCTCCTCCATTCTCCTCTCAGGATCTTGGGCACCATGCACATGCGCCCAGCATGAGTTTAAGCCACCAGGTCCAGGACTTGAACTGTAGTCGATTACATGGGAGTTCAGCAACATAGCCATTATGCTAACTGCTGGTCCCAAGAAACATAAATTTTTAATCAACAAAAATATCTTTCTAATATGAATAGACATGGCAAATGAGCTCGAGCTTATTAATCACATAATGCCTTATAAAAAGTAAATTCAAAAAATAATGCTACCATCAAAATAAAAGTATGTATGTATATATATACACACATGTATATATTTGACAGATTTTTTTTTGAGAGATTTTCATTATAGGGCACGTGTGCTCGCCAGACAGACAGAGAGAAACAGAGAGACAGAAAGCGAGAAATCACCCCCCGGGGGGATGGTCACGCCACAATCCCTTCTCCTCCATTCTCCTCTCGGGATCTTGGGCACGCACAAAATTTTTAAAAATTAAAAAAAAAATTCTCATTCTGGATTTTTCTCAGATTTCCCTATGGTTGGTTCAGGAGATACATATATGCACAGCCATCCAGCAAAGCTTTCTATTTCTCTCAAATGTGATTAATACATAGACTTTAAATGACATGGGGAAAAACTTATTTAAGAAGGAATTAGCAATACACTGACTATATGTAGACTATACATCATAATTAGCAATAATATTAATAATACATGTTTTAATAAATAAAAAAGGAGAGTCAAGAGGTAGCATAGTGGTTAAGGTGCTGGATTCCCACATGGCCAACCATGGTTCAATTCCCAAAACTTGTGGTTTGTTTTCTCACTTTTCTTCTCTTTCTGTTTGCCTCTGATCAAATTTTTTAAAATAATGATAAATTAAATTAAATTTTAGGGACCAGCAGATGACATAATGCTGATGTTGCTGAACTCCCATGGAGTCGATTGTAGTTCAAGTCCTGGACCCAGTGACTTAAAAAAAAACTCACGCTGGTGCATGTGCATGAGTACCCAAGATGCCGAGAGAAGAATGGAAAGAAGATATTGCAGAGTGGCCATTCCCCCTGAGGGGTGATTTCTCGCTTTCTGTCTCTCTGTCTCCCAGGCGAGTGTGTGTACCCTATAGCAAAAAATAAATAAATAATCCTAGGTTTTAAATTTTATTTATGATGTGAACCACTGTATTTTAAGTTGAAAACAAAAACAAAACAAAAAAGAAAAAGGAAAAAACTCTCAAAAAATAAATTTTATAAGTTCTTTAAAAAAACAAAAACAAAGCAAATAAAAGGAATTAGCATGTTCCTGCAGAGGCAGTTTGACCAGCACTAAGAAACATAATTTTTTTTTTGGAGAGGTTTTTGTTATAGGGCATGTGCGCTTGCCAGAAAGACAGAGAGAGACAGAAAGCGATCCCCCAGGGGAAATGGCCACGCTGCAATCCCTTCTCCTCCATTCTCCTCTCAGGATCTTGGGCACCATGCACATGCGCCCAGCATGAGTTTAAGCCACCAGGTCCAGGACTTGAACTGTAGTCGATTACATGGGAGTTCAGCAACATAGCCATTATGCTAACTGCTGGTCCCAAGAAACATAAATTTTTAATCAACAAAAATATCTTTCTAATATGAATAGACATGGCAAATGAGCTCGAGCTTATTAATCACATAATGCCTTATAAAAAGTAAATTCAAAAAATAATGCTACCATCAAAATAAAAGTATGTATGTATATATATACACACATGTATATATTTGACAGATTTTTTTTTGAGAGATTTTCATTATAGGGCACGTGTGCTCGCCAGACAGACAGAGAGAAACAGAGAGACAGAAAGCGAGAAATCACCCCCCGGGGGGATGGTCACGCCACAATCCCTTCTCCTCCATTCTCCTCTCGGGATCTTGGGCACGCACACACATGCGCCCGGTGTGAGTTTTAAGCCACCGGGTCCAGGACACGAACCGCGGTCGACTACATGGGAGTCCAGCGACATAGCCATTATGATAACTGCTGGTTCCCTATTTGGCAGATCTTGATGATTCCTCAACTATGATTTCCATACACACCTAAAGTTTAAAAGCACTGCAAAATGTACAATGCTTGTTGCTATAAGGTACTGCTGGATAACAAACCACTTCAAGATTTATGACTTAATATGACAATCATTTATTTGCTCATACTATTACAGATCACCCAGTTGGATTAAGATAATCTGGATAGTTCCTGCCAGTGTCATCTGAAGTTCCTCATGGACCTCCAAGTTCCTGGTAGCACCTGAGTACATAGGACTGGGTGGTCCAAGAATCTTGTCTATATATCTGGCAGTTGGTTCTGGCTGTTAGCTGAGAAACCTCAGTTATTTCATGTGACCTTTAATTTCCCAGTAGGCTAGATTAGGCTTTTTATGTGATCACGACTGGGAACATTCTAAGAGGGCAAAGCCCTTTTTTTTTTCTTTTCCTTTTTACTTGCCAGAGGGTGTCTGTGTTTGAGCGAGAGAGACAGAGAGTAAGGAGAAGAGGCCCGGGAAAGCCTTTTAAAGCCTAGATTTTAGAACTTGCACAATGTCAGTCCAGCCACATTCTGATGGCCAAAGCAAGTCAAAAGACCAGGCTAGATTTCAGTTTAGGGTAGAAACGACTTCATCCTTCATGGCAGTAGAAAAGTCACAGTGCAGAGAGAGATACATGCAAATATGAGAGGAATTATGGCAGCTGTCTTGGCAAGTAATCATGTCATATTGGACTTCAATGTCAGACAGTTGGGCTCTATCTGCTATTAATACACTATGTGATCAAGAGCCAATTCTAAATCAGTATCTTTCTCATAGAGCCTATTCCTTTTATTCCAAGCTCCTTTCTCAATTTTGTTATACATTTGGAAGTATGATTACTAGATTAATATCTTTCCTCCATCAACAGAGACTGCTTATTTACTTTTATTCACTATGGAATAAGCAGCACTTAAACTACACAGTTAACATAATAATCATTCAATAAATTTTGTTGAATTACTGAGTAGATGAATGAATAAATGTCAAAGTTACAACAAAGGTAACACATGAGCTGTATTTTGAAGGGTAAGTTTGATTGCATTAGGCAGAAAAGAGTCAGATGATAATTCATGAGAAATAATCAACATATATAACACCACAGAGCTAAGGTTTAAATATGAATTTGGAGACAAAGATATTTTAAAATGATAATCATGTACAATTATTTGAATACATTAATATAATATGCTAGAACAGAAAATTATTAAAGTAGGCAAAAATAAATAAGTTTATAAAATAGAAAATTATAAAGCCTTAATGGTAATTGTATACAAAGGAAAAGATATTAACAATTACATACTATAATATAAAAACATACATATAAAATGAACAAGTTGAACTATACTTTTAAACTATGAGCATATATCAAAAGGAGAATCTAGTATACTACCAAAAAAGAATAAAATTATTCTATGAAAATATATATTATGGGGACCAGTAGTTAACATAATGGCTATGCTGTTGGACTCCCATGTAGTAGACCACAATTCGAGTCCTGGACCCGGTGACTTAAACTCATGTCGGGCACGTGTGCGTGCATGCTCAAGATCTCAAAAGAAGAATGGAGGACAAGGGATTGCAGCGTGGCCATCCCCCTTAGGAGTTATTTCTTGCTTCTTCTCTGTCTCTCTGGCGAGTGCACACGCCCTACAGTAAAAACCTCTTAAAGAAAATATATATTATGGAGAATATCTTTGGAAAATGTATAAAGATCAGCATAAGTTATACCATAATAAATCAATATATCTGTAACAGCTATGTAAAAATCTTAAATGCAGACAACTGATCAAGGGGAACTTCATTTCATAATTAGTTTACAGCTAAAATAGGGGAAAAAAATTATAGAATAAGGAATGTAAAACTAATAATGAGCTGAACAGACAACTCTCCAAGGAAGACATACAGTCAGAAAGCATATGAAAAAATACTCCACATCATTATCATAAGGGAAATGCAAATCAAAACCACAATGAGATATCACCTAACCCCAGTCAGAATGGTTAGGATTCAAAAAAATAAATGATAAATGCTGGTGTGGGTGTGGTGAAAAGGGAACTCTTGACATAATGGCTATGTCGCTAGACTCCCATGTAGCCGACCATGGTTCTACTCCCTTACCCAGTGGCTTAAACTCATACTGAACACGTGTGCATGCGTGCCCAAGATCCCAAGAGGAGAACAGAGGAGAAGGGATTGCAGCATGGCCATCACCCTGGGGGGTGATTTCTCGCTTTCTGCCTCTCTGTCTCTCTCTCTGTCTTTCTGACGAACACACGCTCTATAGCAAAACACAACCTCTAGATACTATTAAACGCCCAAATATTGAATAATAGGTACTTGAGTAGGTGAATAATCAGACAAGGGCATGCAAAATCTACTCAGTGAAACACTTGCAATAAACTTCCCAAATTTAGAGAAGCACTTAGTTAGACATCTAGACACAAAAAATACAGAGGACCCCAAATATAATGAATATAAGAAGATCCTCTGCATGGCACATCATAGCTAGGTTGGTAAAAATCACAAAGACAAGATTCTAAAAGTGACAAGAGACAAACAAGTCACTTACAAAAGTTACTCTATTAGGCTAACATCAGACCTCTCAACCAAAACAATTCAAGAGAGAAAAGAATGGGAAGACATATTTGAAATACAAAAAGATAAACAATTTCAAACAAGAATAATATACCCAGCAAGATTATCTTTCAAATGGAAAGAACAAACTAAATTATTCACAAACAAGCAAAAACTGAAAAGTTCACCAATACTACACTAGTTTTTTGAGAAGTACTAAAGGGAGTACTATATAAGGAAAATTAAAGAAAGACAGACAGAAATAAGAAAACAAAAAAAAAATCAAGAAAGTAGCTAGCAAAATGGCAGGGACACATCTGCAAATATTGATAGTAACATTGAGTGTTAATGGATTAAATTCTCCAATCAAAATGCACAGTTTGACCGAATGAATCATTTAAAAAGATATGTTATATTCTCTACCTACAAGAAATACACCTCATGGATAAAGACTTGCATATACTAAAAGTGAAAGGCTGGAAAAGGATCTCCTATACAGATGGAAATCAAAAAATGGCTGTAGATGAGTTACAGCTGTTTATATCAGACAAAACAGACTTCAAAACAAAAACTGTAAGAAGAGACAAAGAAAGACATTATAAGGTACAAAAAGAGCTAACTCACCAAGATGATATAACACTTATAAATAGCCATACACCCAAATTGGGAGAACCCAAATACATGAAAGACTGCCAGATGGAAAGGCAGAGATAGACTGCAACAAACTAATCCTTCATGATCTCAACACCCCATCTCCTCTGGACAAATCATCTAAACAAAAGAAATAAAGAGATCTAGGATCTAATGACACAATAAATAAAATGGAATAGAGAGAGATCTATAGAACTTTCCATCCAACAACCACCAAATATACATTTTTCTCACCCCCACATGGAACATTTTTGATGATTGACTACATATAAGGGCACTAAACAAGCTTTTACAATTCAAAGGCATAGAAATTATATCCAGCATCTTTTCTAACCATGATGGAATTAAATGAAATTAATTTCAGTAGAATCCTTCAAAAATACACAAACATGTGGAAACTAAACAACTGTGATAATCAAAACAGCATAGTATTAGCACAAAAACAGGCATGTGAGCCAATGGAACAGAACAGAGACCCCAGAAATAAACTGCAAAACATACAGCCAACTGATTTTTGTCAAAAGACACCAGTTAATCCAGTGGGAGAACATCCAGCTGCAGAAAGATAAAACTGGAGTCCTCTCACCATTAAAAGAAATCAACTCAAAATCTATCCAAATCTAAACCTAAGGCCTTGAACGTATACTTCCGGTGGGTAACACAGGGGAAACTCTCAGATATATCAGAGTAGGCAAAGAGCTCTTAAATATGACTCCCAAAGCACAGGCAATAATCTCAAAATAGATAAATGGGATTTCATCAGGTTAAAAATTTTTCTGCTCAGCAAAAGAAATAATTAAACTGAATCACTAGCCCTCAGAATGGAATAATATTTTTGCAAAATATATCTCAGATAAAGGAATGATAATCAGAATAGACAGGGAACTCAAGTGGCTTACCCCTCCCCAAAATATGACCAATTCAATTAAATGATGGGCAAATGAGGGACCAGTAGATAGATGGCGTAATGGTTGCATCACTGTTTTCTCACGTAGTCGACCATGATTTAAGTCCTGGGCCTGTTGGCTTAAAATTCATCCCAGGCATGTGTGTATGTGTGCCCAAAATCTCAAGGGGACAATGTAGAAGAAGGGATTGTGGTGTGGCCATTCCTGCAGAGTGGTGCTTTCTCACTTTCTGTTTCTGTCACTCTGGTGAGCACACACACCCTGTATTTAAAAAAAAATAATAAAAATTTCTTGTACCATTTGCTGAAGAGGTTTTCCTTTTCCTACTGAATGGACTGGTACCCCTTGTCAAAAATTAGTTGACTGTATGTTTGGGAATTTATTTCTGGGGACTGTATTCTGTTCCATTGGTCCACATGTCTGTTTCTGTGCCAGTACCACGCTGTTTTGATTACCACAGCTTTGTAGTATATCCCACTCCACTCTTCTTGTGTAGAATTGCTTTGGCAATAGGGGGTCTTTTATGATTCCAGACAAATTTTATGATTGTCTTTTCTAGATCTGTGAAGAATGTGTCTGGTACTTTGATTGGCATTGCATTAAATATGTAGATTAATTTGGGTAGAATTGCCATTTTGATTATATTAATTCTTCCAATCCATGAACATGGGATGTCCTTTCATTTTTTTCCGTCATTTTCAATTTCTTTTTTTTAGCTTCTCATAGTTTTCCTTGAGGAGGTCTTTAACTTCTTTGGTTAGATTTATTCCTAAATATCATATACTTTTGGTGGCTATGGTAAATGGAATAACTTTTTTCAGTTATATGTCAGCCTGTTATTCATATATAGAAATGCTATCAATTTCTGTATATTGATTTTATATCCTGCAACTTTACTGTAATCATGTATTACTTCCAGTAATTTTTCCATGGAGACCATTGGGTCTT
>NW_006160168.1:2767474-2829093 GCF_000334495.1 Tupaia belangeri chinensis | reverse complement strand
TTACACTGCTGGTGGGAATGTAAATTGGTCCAGCTACTATGGAGAACAATTTGGAGATTCCTCAAAAATCTACAAATAGATCTACCATATGATCTAGCAATCCCACTTCTCAGTATCTACCCAAAGGACAGAAGAATTCTTCATTGGAAAAGTGCTTGCACATCAATGTTTATTGCAGCACTATTCACGATTGGTAAGACATGGAACCAACCCAAATGTCCCCGTACAGATGAATGGATTGAAAAACTGAGGCACATATACTCTATGAAATACTATTCAGCCATAAAACCCAACAAAACTCTGGGACCAGCAGTGAGCATAATGGCTATGTCGCTGGCCTCCCACATAGTTAACCGCAGTTCGAGTCCCGGATCCGGTGGCTTAAACTCACGCCGGGCGCATGTGCGTGCGTGCCCAAGATCCCAGAGGAGAATGGAGAAGGGATTGCGGTGTGGCCATCCCCCCTGGGGGTTGATTTCCTGCTTTCTCTCTCTCTGTCTCTCTCTCTGTCTGTCTGGCGAGCGCTTGTGCCCTATGGCAAAAACCTCTCCAAAAAAATTTAAAAACCAACAAAACTCTGGATTTTGACAAAAAGTGGAAGAATATGGAAGAATTATTGCTGAGTGAAGCAAGCCAGGCTATGAAGGAGAGACACTGTATGTCCCCACTTAATACATATCGAGTATTTGCACTCTATGACCAAAACTGAGTGACTAAAAGATATACAAACACAAGAGATGGGTGTGAATGTCAGATGTGGTGTGTGTGGAGGAGAGGGGCCTAAGGAAGGGCATTTGAAGGAGGGATACAGAGGCAAAGTATTGACGAGACGAGGAGGTGTGGTGTAATCCGTTGAAGATATTTTTATCTACAGAACTGGGGAAAAATGTTCACATATTGAAATGTTCACTTCATAAGCTAAACAACGTCATTGACTATATAAATAATTAATTAATTAATTAATTAAAGAAATTCTTAAAAAATAATATGGGCGGGACCAGCAGTTAGTGTAATGGCTGTGTCTCTGGACTCCCATGTAGTCGACTGCAGGTCACATCCCGGACCCGGTGGCTTAAAACTCAAGCCAGGCATGTGTGTGGGCATGCCCGAGAAGAGAACAGAGAAGAAGGGATTGTGGCACGGCCATCCCCCCTGGGGGGTGATTTCTCGCTTTCTGTCTCTCTGTCTCTCTCTGTCTGGCGAGCGCACGCGCCCTATAGAAAAAGCCTCTCCAAAAAAAAAAATAATAATAAGATGGGCAAATGAGGTGAAAGTACAACTCTCTAAGGAAGACATATGAACAGACAAATACATGAAAAAATGCTAAACATCCTTTATCATAAAGGAAATGCAAATCAAAATCACATTGAGATACCACTTAGCCCCAGTCAGAATGGCTAAAATTGGAAAAACATATAAAAATGATAAGTGCCAGCAAGGCTGTGGTGAAAAGGGAACTCTTATAAACCATGTGGGAATGTAAATTAGCATGGCCCCTGTGAAGAACTATATGGAGGTTTTCAAAGACTGACAAATAAAACTACCATATGATCTAACAATTCTCCTCCTGGATATCTACCCAAAGGATAGGAATACACTCAGTTGGAAAAGTACTTGCACATTCATATTTATTATGACATTATTCACAATTGCTAAGACATGGAACCAAACCAAATATCCATGAACAAATGAATGTATTGAAAAAGAGTGGCATATATACACTATGTAATACTACTCACTCATAAAAAATAATGAGACTCTGGTACCTGATAGAAAGTGGACGAACATGGCAGGTTTACTGCTAAGCAAAGCAAGCAAACTATTATACTATTAAAGGAGAAATGTATGTTTCCACTTAATATATACCAAATGTCAGCATTCTATGGCAGAAACTGAAAGACTGGAAGATATAAAAGCATGGAGAGCAACTGTGGATACTAGAGACGGTGTGGGAGAAGGATAAGAAATGAGGGAGGATGAGACTAAGAGAATCAAAGGGAAAAAGAAACAAAACATTTAAGGGACAGAAAAATGGAAAATTATCTGTTTATGATAACATGTATAATAATATCCTTAACTGGGCTAATGTATAGTATATTCATGGTGGGAAAATTCATTTTGCAAGCTATAATCATATAGAGTGATTGAATGCATAAAAATCAATCAATCAATCAATAATAAGGTGGTCTATATACTATATGTGGGAATATGTAAAAGTTACAAATCATGGGGTCAGCAACTGGTGTAGTGGTTGAGGCATTGGACTCCCAACGTAGCAGTTTGACTCAAACAGCAGTTCAAGTCCCGACCAGGTGACTTGAAACTAACACCAGGCACGTATGCCTGCATTCCCAAAATCTTGAAAGGAGAATGGAGGACAAGGTACTGTGATGTGGCCATCCTCCCTAAGAGGTGATTTACAGTTTCTTTCTGTCTCTTCTGCAAGCACACACACCCTATATCAAAAAATCTCTCTCAAAAAAGTTACAAATTACAATAACAGTTATAAGTTATTTCCATCCTCTTACCATTACAAAGTTCCTCTTTTTTTTTTTTTTTTTTCAAAGTTTCAACTTGGATTCTGGGATTTGTCAGAGCTCTACCTCAGGATATGGTCATCTGACTGCACCTTGAATTCCTAGTGCCAGCTCCATGTGGTACCACAGGAACTTCATGGAACTTCATGGACTTGCTCAGATATTAGCTTTAATGTCACAGTTCCACCCAGGTCCTCTGCAATATACTGTCCTTGGGCCATCCTATTGGCTGAGGGGAACCCGGTAGCATAACAGACCTAGGAAAGAAGCTGCGTATTTCCTGAAATCAGGCATAGCGCAGGTAAAGCAGAGCACTTAACACTCTCCAGAAAGAAAGCAGTACAGGATCAGACTGAACACATCCTCTGGCTTCATGGCCTTCTCATGTTGGAAGGAGGGCCAAAGTAGAGCACAATCATACCCTTTCTAAGGTAGAACCAAGCAAAGGAAGGCTGGGCCATAAAGAAACACCATGGTATCCTGCATAGGATGTTCTAGACCTTCACTACTTTCATTTGAATATTTTTTATTACTTAAATTTACTTTCTTCTCTTAGAATTTCTAAGGTTTAAAAGTTTAATAGAGAAATGATCTAATAATCGAATTCATTTGAAAAATATTACAGCCTACTCTAGGCAGAGGAATATGCTAATTACTGGAGAAATGGAAGCAAAGTACACATTAGGCTTACTTCAAGAAGTATATAATCTAGTGCTCAGATTGTCACATACTTTCACTAACCTATAGTAAAATGTGATAAGATCAACAATGTCTGCCTAAAGTAAGTGTCAAGAAATATTTGTTGAATAAATAAAGAGGAAATAAATACCAAACATCTACTATGTATTAGAAGCCTGCATAAATCATGATGGCTCTGAAATAGTTGCTCTTATCCCAGTTTTACAGATGAGAAAAGGGGACTTAAAGTGATATTCCCATGATGCCAGCCCCATGGGCATAGTGTTTGAGGGAAACAAACTCCACATTACTGACCACTGTTCAAATCCTTTTTTTTGGAGAGGTTTTCGCTATATGGTGCGTGTGCTCGCCAGACAGACAGAGAGAGACATGGAGACAGAAAGCAAGAAATCACCCCCCGGGGGGGTCACGCCGCAATCCCTATAGTAAAATGTGATAAGATCAACAATGTCTGCCTAAAGTAAGTGTCAAGAAATATTTGTTGAATAAATAAAGAGGAAATAAATACCAAACATCTACTATGTATTAGAAGCCTGCATAAATCATGATGGCTCTGAAATAGTTGCTCTTATCCCAGTTTTACAGATGAGAAAAGGGGACTTAAAGTGATATTCCCATGATGCCAGGCCCATGGGCATAGTGTTTGAGGGAAACAAACTCCACATTACTGACCACTGTTCAAATCCTTTTTTTTTTTTTTTGGAGAGGTTTTCGCTATATGGTGCGTGTGCTCGCCAGACAGACAGAGACATGGAGACAGAAAGCAAGAAATCACCCCCCAGGGGGGGTGGTCACGCCGCAATCCCTTCTCCTCCATTCTCCTCTCGGGATCTTGGGCACGCACACACATGCGCCCGGCATGAGTTTTAAGCCACCGGGTCCAGGATGTGAACCGCAGTCGACTACGTGGGAGTCCAGCAACATAGCCATTACACTAACTGCCGGTTCCCTACCACTGTTCAAATCCTGACCTCAATGGCTTGGGGAACATCCCAGGCACTTGTAACTGTGTGGCCCAAATCCTGGCAGCAAAAAGTGGAGGAAAAGGGTTTATAGCATGACCTCACCTCACTAGCAGTGTGCTCCTCCCTCCCTGTCTCTGGCAAGTGTACATACTTGCTCTCTAGCAGTTAATAATGAGTAAAATTCCCTAAATTCAAAAAAGTGGCAAATGGCAGAGACAAATGTAGAACCCAGAAATAACCTCAAGATCATACTCTTTTCAACTCATTCCTATCAGACCAAATGTTGTCTTTCCATGATGAATAGTTTAATGTCTCCTTCATTGTCCTGAAATCAATTCACTGAGAAAATAAATATTTTCTAAAGTTTAGAAATATTGGTGTCCTGGTAAAACCAGTAAGAAATAAAAATCAACAGTAAAATCATAGGAAATAAATGAGCATAACTTTGATGATACATATATAAATACTCAGGTATGACCACAGCAGGAGACATCATGAAATGGATTCTCAAGGACTCTTATTTATATGATCACCATGACAGAACTACAAATGCGGAAAGACGTGAAATGTATTGATGATTCAAACATCCAAGTGCCACTGCCACTGACTCTCGATAACATTCCAAAGCAATATACAGTTTTCTCCCAATTTGTGTAGTCAATTTACTTCCAGACAAATTGCTGCCCATTAAAAGTGTGCAAAGATACTGGACGCAATACTTTTTTATTGAACAAAACTAGCTCCTAGCCACTTAATGCCAGAAGTTGCTGCTATCATTCTAACCAGTACACACACACACATACACACACACACACACACACACACACATTCTCATAATTTCAAAACCACAGAGGAAGCAACAGCATCTTCTAGGAAACAACTGCCTTACTGGTCCCAGGTAAAAATCTCTGAGAGGTCACAGAGAGAGAGATGTTAATTTGGCCTGACCAGCCTAAGATTCAGAGGTTGACAAAGGCTCCACAGTAAAGGTGAAATGTGAGCTAAGACTTAAAAACTTTCTATATCTCCAGACAATGATGCTTGGAGCACTTTCAAACAAGCCACCTCACACTCGGAATCTTGTTGATGATGGATAACTAGGATACAGTAGAAGGTTTCAGGCTACTGTCAAATTTGTTCAGGGAAAACGTAATTGTTGGCTTGAACAAATTGTAATGACCTTAGCAGGAACTAAGGAAGTTCAGGTTCTTACTTGAGGGCTCTGCAAGGATTTTAGTGAATATCTTCCATGTAGTCTGAGTTGTTTGTGTGTGTGCCCAAGATCGCAAGAGGAGAATGGAGGAAAGGGGATTGTGTCATGGCCATCTTCCTGGGGTGGGGGAGGTGGGAATTTCTCATTTGTGTCTCTCTGTCTCTCTACTTCTCTGGTGAGCATACAAAACCTGTAGTAAAAAAAAAAATCTGTCTCTTTTTAAAAAAAAAAGTCTCCTTATAAGCCTATTCAGTGATATAGCTCCTCAATAACATTTTGAGCAATTTTGAGCATCAAACATATTAGGCTACAGATTCCAAAGAAGAAATAAGATTTTGATTCAATGTGTCCTGCCGTTTTTCTCTTTGAGCTGAATTGTGTGTCTCTTGTATTTCTGGAACAGTTTCAGATCTCCGCTACCTTGGGCATATCTTAATCATGATGCTATGCTTAATAAATGTCGCTGTTTGATTTGAAGTCTCATATACTGTATTGAATCAACATAGCCCTGCATTTGTGCCTGCATGTGTTGGAGATGCTGTTCAAGCATCTGTCCAAATTAACACACTTAGCTTCATTTTCTTTCTTGCGGGAATCCTGTAATTTTTCTTATTATACAGTTTTTTTTAAAGGCCCTAATTGTTTATATTCCCTGTTGTGAATGAGTCCCTTAGAGCTGTTAACAAATGACTCATAGTAAGTTAGACAAGAGGGTCTCTAAAGTTCCCTCTCAGTTCCAACAATCTATGATTTTGTAAGTGGAACATTAATTTCCCTAATTTCTAGAGCAACATGTCACAGGCACATACTGAGAATATAAAGTGGATTTTAGTGAACTATTCCTATACTTGTATATGCTGAATACCAGGTGTACTGGAGTGTTTATGGGCAAAGGAACTGCTCAATTGCTTACTGTGATTAGATTTCAGAGGTGTTTGAGAAGATTTTACAGAGTAAGTTGGTGGTGCTGGTGGTGTTTTTAAGAGTGTCTAAAGCAGAGAAGAAAGTTATGTGTTGGAAAAGAGGCTGAAAGAAGTTCTAAAAAAATGAGAGGATCCAAAAAAGGAAAAGAGAACCCAAAACAAATGAAGGGTGAAAGGTGAAGTTAAGGATTTATGTAGTCCACATTGGCAATTAAATTCCACATGACTTTTTGGTATACCTAATTTTAAAGATTAAACAACCCACTTCAGATTATTTCTAAGGCCCCATAGTGAGCTAGCTGCCAGTAGGTCCATAAAAGACTCTAACACCATCATCTTGAGTATAAGGAGGATTTGGCTGGGCTATCGAGGAGGATGTATGTTGAGAGGAGGCACCACCTGTTCCACAATTTTGTCACTTTCTATTTACATGAAACATACATGCTAACATAGGCTACTCTAAGTTTTGTTCTTATTATTATAAAGTAGAGCAAGCTATTTGTACTATTTTTTAGAACTATCAGGCGGCACATGTGCTTGCCAGAGAGAGACTTAGAGACACTGGCGGCAGGGTAGAGAATGCATCCCCCCACCCACTCAAGGAGGCTTGGCTATGCTGCAATCCCCTCTCCCCTGTTTCTCCATCTCACAGGACTAGAACCACTGGCAGCCATGTGAGATTCAGCTCCCTTTACCACTATGCTATAGGGCTGTCTTTTAATGATACATATTGTTATTTTCAAAGAGCTACTTACCCATGCTAAGAGGCCATCCTCTTTACCAGATCTTTCATACCAAAGCAAATGAATAATGGAAATTCACATTTATAAGGTCTCTAAGTATAATAATACAGACAATTTCATTAGACTATTCTCCTCTAGTCTATTGTTACTAATCTTCATTGGATTTCTCAATTTTCATTTCTAGCTATTTCCAACTTTTTTTTGTTCTATATCCATCCTCTATCCTACATATTTCTGAGATTTTTCTAAATGTGCATTGGTCCATTCTGTTTCATGCTTTTTCATTCAACTATGACAATCTCCTTTTCTAATCTTTGATTATTTTTATAAATGTGCAGATTCAGGAGGTTTGAGCTGCTGACTTTCCCATGGGGTTTTTATTTCAGAATTAGCCATTTTTTTCTAACATTTTCTACCTCCCAATTTTGTTCATAAAGTTTGAAAGTCTTATTTGGGCTTATGTTGGTTTATTTTTTAAAGAATTATTTAATTTTATTTATTATTGTTATTATCATTACTTTTTTTTAATTCACCAGAGACAGATAGAAAGAGGGACTGTGAGAATGCAAGCCGTCAGGTCCAGGACTCGAACCATAGTCATCCATGTGAGAGTCCAGTGCCTTAACCACCATACCACCTGCTGGTTCCATGCTTTTTTTTAAATACCCCCTTGTTATTATCCCTCCATATAAAAGACTCTAACACCATCATCTTGAGTATAAGGAGGATTTGGCTGGGCTATCGAGGAGGATGTATGTTGAGAGGAGGCACCACCTGTTCCACAATTTTGTCACTTTCTATTTACATGAAACATACATGCTAACATAGGCTACTCTAAGTTTTGTTCTTATTATTATAAAGTAGAGCAAGCTATTTGTACTATTTTTTAGAACTATCAGGCGGCACATGTGCTTGCCAGAGAGAGACTTAGAGACACTGGCGGCAGGGTAGAGAATGCATCCCCCCACCCACTCAAGGAGGCTTGGCTATGCTGCAATCCCCTCTCCCCTGTTTCTCCATCTCACAGGACTAGAACCACTGGCAGCCATGTGAGATTCAGCTCCCTTTACCACTATGCTATAGGGCTGTCTTTTAATGATACATATTGTTATTTTCAAAGAGCTACTTACCCATGCTAAGAGGCCATCCTCTTTACCAGATCTTTCATACCAAAGCAAATGAATAATGGAAATTCACATTTATAAGGTCTCTAAGTATAATAATACAGACAATTTCATTAGACTATTCTCCTCTAGTCTATTGTTACTAATCTTCATTGGATTTCTCAATTTTCATTTCTAGCTATTTCCAACTTTTTTTTGTTCTATATCCATCCTCTATCCTACATATTTCTGAGATTTTTCTAAATGTGCATTGGTCCATTCTGTTTCATGCTTTTTCATTCAACTATGACAATCTCCTTTTCTAATCTTTGATTATTTTTATAAATGTGCAGATTCAGGAGGTTTGAGCTGCTGACTTTCCCATGGGGTTTTTATTTCAGAATTAGCCATTTTTTTCTAACATTTTCTACCTCCCAATTTTGTTCATAAAGTTTGAAAGTCTTATTTGGGCTTATGTTGGTTTATTTTTTAAAGAATTATTTAATTTTATTTATTATTGTTATTATCATTACTTTTTTTTAATTCACCAGAGACAGATAGAAAGAGGGACTGTGAGAATGCAAGCCGTCAGGTCCAGGACTCGAACCATAGTCATCCATGTGAGAGTCCAGTGCCTTAACCACCATACCACCTGCTGGTTCCATGCTTTTTTTTAAATACCCCCTTGTTATTATCCCTCCATATACACACAGACACACAAACACACATACACACTACTGCCACAGCCACCATCAGTTCCACCATGGTTTTTTTTTTGCCATTCTTTTTGTCACTCAGATTATTTTATGTCTTAAAACAGATTATGGGGACAGATCCATGACACAGTGGTAATGTGCTGCTCAGGACCAGTGGGAGCATACATGGCAACCACAGTTCAATCCCCAACTTGATCAGAAACACACTAGGCATGCTCATGCATGCACAGAATCTGATAGGCTGGGGATCTGGAGGAAGGAGCTAAAGATCCAGCCAGACCCTGTGGAGGGTGCACCCTTCTCTCTCTTAAAATGTATGTATATGTGTTTGATTATGAATAAAGAAAACAATTTTTAATTAAAAAAAATAGGTTATCCCTTTACTCTTACTCTAATTTAACTCTTATCTCTCCTCCTTCTAATTCAACCCCATCCATTATATGAGGGGTCTTTAAAACTTTCGTGGAAAATGTGCACTATGAAAAAACTAGGCAAGGACTTAAATTTTTCTGCACCAAAATAAAATCAGATGTTAATTGTGCTTTTCCATGAACTTTAAAGTACACCTATTCATTCTCATATTTTTCTCCTGCTGGGAGATCATTTCAGTACTGTTTATAGGAACAGATTGCTTATTTACCACTTCAGTGAAAACAAAAACCCCCAAACCACAATTCAAATATTAAGACACAGAACTGACTAGAACATTCTTATTCATTTAATGAACATGTGACAAGGATTGCACTGAACTAGTTCCAGACTGGGAAAGAATATGATCAGGCATGACACTAACCTTCAAGAAACTCTCTGCTTCTTTAAAAGTCATAAAATCACAAACTAAATGTGATTGCCCCCAAATGTCTAAGGAGCTAACCAGACAAGAGGTCTGAGATATCTGCCTAGTATGTCTTATAAGGGTTAAAATATTTAAGACAGAAGGGATTCCCATAGGAAATGAGAATTATCATTATTGATGCAAATATATATTTGGATATTGGATAACATAGTTTTTAGAAAAACTGTAATTCAAACCAGACCTGAGTATTATAGAAGACAGAGCAGGGACCAGCAGTTGGCATAATGGTTACGTGGCTGGACTACCATATAATCAACCATGGAGTCCCAGAACCTATGGCTTAAACTCACACTGGGCACATGTGTATGCGTGCCCAAGATCCCGAGAGAAGAGTGGAGGAGAAGAGATTGCAGTGTGGCCACCCCCCTGAGGGGTTGTTTCTCGCTTTCTGTCTCTGTCTTGCTGGAAAACGTGTGCGCCCTATAGCAAAAACCTCTCCAAAAAAGAGGAGGAGGAGGAAAAAGAAGATGACGACGACGACGACGACAGAACATGTCCCTCATATACTGATATACTGGTAAGTACTGGGGCTTAGGATAAAATGGGAAGGACGGGGACTGTGTAGTGGCACAGCAGTAACACAATGTTCTGTGAGGATGATTCACATGGGAAAGTTGCAAGTTTTTATCCTAAGACCTCCCTGGACACACTGGGGCACATATGTGCCCATGATCCAGGAATGGCTGAAGCTCGGGGTACATCATACAACAAGACCATGTTGGGGGTGCCCCTCCCACATGGAGGAAACTGTTTTCAAAGAAAAAGAAAGTTCCATAATTTTCAAGTAACCTTATTTGCTGAAGCTAGGACAGCTGTTGGTATCTTTCCACTATCACTCCTCCCAAGCCCTCAGAGGCTCTTCTAAGAGAAGATACGTTTACCATAATTAGCTTCTAGGAGGCCACTCTGGCTGTGGTTTCCCAGTATTGCCGAAAATGTACATCATGCTCTTTCTTGCTACGTGGCCATCCATGGACAAACAAAAGTTTGTGAACTAGTTTCCAGAGAAAGCACTGACATGATTATTCACATGAAAAATCTCAGGGCAATTGCTTGAAAGTCTAGCCTTGATTTCCCAAACCTGTGAAGGTGTGACTCAACAGTATGATCAAAAACACAGACTCCAATTTGCTTACAGAATATTGTGGTATCTTGAGAGATGAAACATTCCGCATCAGAGGAAGGCTTCAAGTACATGTGAAATGACTGCTTGGCAGGTATGCTATTGAGGAGGTTCAGAGCTTAGTTAACAGATAAAATTAAATAACTCTATGGAAATTTTAGAATTATATTATTTTCATTGAAAATTTAGTATTTCTGGGAAAGCCTATGGCCTGGTGGTTATGGGAACTAGATCTCACATGGCTGACTACAGTTTGAATCCCAGACCCAGTGGCTTGACAAACACACCAGGCATGTGTGTGTGTATGCCCAAAATCTTCAAAGAAGGGTGAAATGGAGGAGAATCGATTGCAGCCTGACCATTACCCATGGAGGTACTACTTCTGACCCCCTCCAAAAAAAAAGTGCACATGCCCTTTGGCAAAATGTTTAAAATTCAGTGTTCCTAGATTTTATGGAATGAATCTAGGTAAGTTAGCATATTATATATTTATTCCCTATCTTCTTGAAACTTATTTTGTTTTTCTTGAAGTAGAAGTATAACACTTATCTGATAGATTGTCAGATGGATTGATGAGAAATGCTTACTTACTAAACTAAGCCATGCTCAATAATTGTTAGTTGATCTTTCTTTAACACTGATGTTTTGATAGTAATAATTTTAATGAAGTAATAGTTTTACATAAAGTAAAAGGTGATCTACAGGATAAAACTTCCCTGTGCTTCAAAAGGATTCTCAATAGAACTCATCTGGTTGAACAGTTTTATATGTGGTATCTGGCATGAAAACCTGGCAAAACTGAAGAGTGGTTATAAAAAGATTTCCAGTAAAACACAGAACAAATCCTGCAGAGACCAAGTTTTCTTTCCCAGAGTTCCCGTGGCTCTGGATCACTCCCACTTGTTTTTTTTTGTTTTTTTGTTTTTGTTTTTTTTTTAATACTTTTACTGAAAATATGCCTTAACAAACCATCAACTCTAAGATCTCATAGGATTTTTTTTTCCAACTTGCCAGAGAGTGTACACTCACAAGAGGCAGGGGGATGAGGAGGTGAGGGGGATAGGAGATATCGGAAAGCATCCCCAGGTGGGATGGCCATGCTGTAATCCTTCTCTGTCTTTCTCTTCTTACAGGATTTTGGGTATGTGTGCATACATGCCAGGCATGTTTTTGAAGCCACCACCAGGTCTAGGACTCAAACAGCACAGTTGGTCACATGGGATCTAGCTGTCTTAACTACCATGCCACAGCCTGGCTATAGGAATATTTTTATAATAAAAAGAAGCTCATGAGCAGAAGTACTACTTTGTTTACACTCTTCCATTGCAATTGAGAAAATAGAAAAAAGAGGAATCTATGGAAAATAATCTGCAATATCCAAAAATTAGAACATTGCACTGAGAGTTTAAAAAACACACATTTTAAATAGATTTATGCTAAGAAATAGAAGCAAAGAGCATTTTATGTTGAAAAAAAATTCAATGACTATAAAATAAGAAATTAAAGGGACCAGCAGTTAGCATAACGGCTATGTCATTGGACTCCCATATAATCGACCGAGGTTCGAGTCCTGGACCCGGTGGCTTAAACTCACCCCAGGTGCATGTGTGTGTGTGCCCAAGATCCCAAGAGAAGAATGGCCATCCCCCCTGGGGGATGATTTCTCGCTTTCTGTCTCTCTGTCTCTCTCTGTCTCTCTGGCGAGCACACGCATCCTATAGCAAAAACCTCTCAAAAAAAAAAAAAAAACAGGAGATTAAATGTGCAACCACAAGGCAACTGAGTAGGGAGGAGGAGTCAAGATGGTTGTGAAGCAGGTAAAAATGAAATGAAAGCAGAATGAGACAAGGAAAGGCTATGATGTGAAGCACAGACTTGAGTCAGTAGGCCAGAATGTAACAAAAGGAACATTCTCCTCTCTAAGCTCAAATCAATATCACATTTTTAATTCTCATGGCTTTTGAACAAGCTTTAATATCTGGTTGAGCTACCTACATTTCAGTCTTTAAAAAAAAAAAAAACATTTAAAAATAATTCCAGTTTCTTCCTTTTACTAAAATTTTTAGGATCTCACAAATAAAAATATCACTATAAATTTCTACCAAAAAACCCTCTATATTATCTTAAAAAGTACTTATATTTTTATTTGCATAAAGTCAACTTGGTATTTGTGTTTAACTCTGATTTTTTTGTCCATTATGGTACTATCTTTTTTATTATTCTTTCCTACATAATGTAGTTTTTTATCTCTTAATTAGGATCCTAAAACAACAATTTCTTAATAGTGAAATGCTAGGGTGTTTATGTTAAAATCAGGGTAGCCCATCACTTGTACCATAATACACATTTAATACACTATATTAAGACTCCTCAAAAGTCCAGTGTTAAGTACAAATAGTTGAAGAAAAATACTTTATGAGGATGGTTCGATGCTTAGAATTCTACCTTCAAGAAGATCATCTTGGGAACCAGCAGTTAGCGTAATGGCTATGTCACTGGACTCCCACGTAGTCGACCGCGGTTCGTGTCCCGGACCCGGTGGCTTAAAACTCACGCCGGGCGCGTGTGCGTGCGTGCCCAGGATCCCAAGAGGAGAATGGAGGAGAAGGGATTGTGGCGTGACCATCCCCCCTGGGGGGTGATTTCTCGCTTTCTGTCTCTATGTCTCTCTCTGTCTGTCTGGCGAGCGCACGCGCCCTACAGTGAAAATCTCTCAAAAAAAAAAAAAAAGATCATCTTAAGCTTACAATAATTAAGTCATATTATAATTAAAATACATGTAAATAAAAATGTGGCTGTAACAAATCAGGAACTAATAGTCATGTTCAATACTTATTAGTTTTTTTAATTAATTTTTTTCATTTCATTTTCTTTTATACATTCAATCACATTATTATTTGTCTTACAAAGTGAATATTTCAACAGGTAAACATTTCTCCCTAGTACAGTTGATAAAACTATAAAATATCTTCAACAGATAATGTCACACCTCTTTGTGCCATTAATGTTTTGCCTGCCTATCCCTCTCCCAAATGTCCTTCCTCAGATCCTCCTCTTTCATACATACTATATCTGGTATTTACATCTATGTACTGTGTTTCTATATCCTTTAGTCAATTCGTTTGAGTCATAGAATGTGGACATTCGGTATATATTAAGTGGGGACATACAATGCCTCTCCTTCATAGCCTGGCTTGCTTCACTCAGCAGTAAGTCTTCCATATTCATCCACTTCCTGTCAAAAGTCAGGGTTTTGTTGTTTTTTATGACTGAATAGTATTCTATTGTAGTTTTTTAACGTTATTTCCTGAGCTATTACAAGTATGTTTACCTGCTATATGAGTGCACACTTGGGAAAATATCTATTTCTATGTGACTAGAAGAGGAATTTAGGGGCCATCAGCTAGGTTCTTTTTTTTTTTTTCTTTTCTTTGGCTAGAAGGCCTCATGCACTGGTTAGAAAGAAAGAGAGAAAGAATAAAGCACCCCTCCTGGAAATAGTCACACCACAATCCCATCTACTCCATTTCTCCTCTTTAGGGTATTTTTGGCACACACACACTGAGTGTGTCTCTAAAGATGCTGAGTCAGGAACTCCAGCCACACAATTAGCCATCTGGTATTCAACTGCCTCAGCTACTAAGCCATGGAGCTGGCTGGGCAGGCATTTTTCTAGCACTGCAATGTGTTGGGCCAAAGGGCTCCTTTTACACCAGTTTGCACTATCAGTGGTTTTCTGTATATTGTTTTTTTTTTGGGGGGGGAGGTTTTTGCCGTAGGGTGTGTGCGCTCACCAGACAGAGAGAGACAGAGAGACAGAAAGCGAGAAATCACCCCCCGGGGGGATGGCCACATCACAATCCCTTCTCCTCTATTCTCCTCTCAGGATCTTGGGCACGCACGCACACATGCCCACCATGAGTTTAAGCCACAGGGTCCAGGACTCGAACCGTGGTCGACTACATGGGAGTCCAGCAACATAGCCATTACGCTAACTGCTGGTTCCTAAACATGATTTTTAAACAGAGAAAGTTATATCATATTTTTAAGTAATTTACTTATTTACATTTAATCACATATTTACAATGTACATTTCTTTTTCCAGCAAAAATACTATGCATGTCAGTCAAGCCAAAGATATTACTCTATAACTTGTCAGCAAATAGCTTCTCAATTTTTTTGTCAATTAAGCATATTTTTACTTGTTTTTTCTTTCCTCTCTCCCCTCTCTCCCTTCCATACTAAATCTTTTTTCCATATTTTATTGATTTACAAAATACTATAAACTAAAAATATGGACAAAGCTAGAATCTAGTCACAAGTGCCCTGTAATATTCTGAAACTTTTTTTTAAATTAATCAACATTCTTTCCCTGAGCATTGGCACAGCATACAAAATGAGATTTCCCATCCAGAATATACTGCATAGTGGCTTAACCATACATGTTATCATCAATAATTTTTCATTTCTAGTTTCATATATATATTTTTTACTCCTATTTCTCATCCTCTGCCATTTCCCACCCTTCTCCCACACTATCTCAGGTGTCTACAGTTGTTTTCCATTCCTTTTTTCCCCCACATTTTATTGATTCACAAAATTTCTTAAATAATCTAACTACTTTCAATAGCAGGTTCAGCTGGTATATACATATCCGTGAATACGCTTGTGACTTTAGGTGTGCCACTGAGTAGAATGAATATAGTATAAGGTAGCAACTACCTGATGCTGTATAGCTTACTATGGTCATTAAGCAGGTATTTTTTAAATATTTTTTTTTATTTCAAGAAAGGCAGTTTTAGCTTTAATAAATTTTAAAAAATGCTAAGGAACTTTGCTTAAAACTTAAAGCCAGTAAACAGGTTAGGATTCTATTCAAATAGCAGGAACATGAACCTATCGGCAGCTCAAGACAGGACAAAAATCCTTAAAACCAAAAATAAAGCCTAGAAGAAAATCAGCAATGTTTTAGTCAAAAGTCATAAAATGGAGTGTTATACCAGGAAAATTGAATATAGACATACCGAAATAAGAGTTCAAAAACTAAAGAAAATGACAAATTTAATTGTAGGGACAAGTCTGGAGTTGAATATATCATATTTTGTTTTGACAAAGGTTAAAACTTTGTCAGTGTCTAGCATAACTCATTTGAACAAGAATAACTATATACTAACATTCAGATTTTCTTATCGAATCTATCATAATTAATTGATGTCAGAATTGCTAAGCTCTTTATTATATATGTAGTTCTACATATAGCTTTGTATCATTAAGTACCATAGTATTTTCTCATTTTTATGTACTTTGTCATCATCCATGAGCTCAATAAATTTAAGAGCTCAGAATCACCATAGTGATTATGTAGGAAGGAAAAAAAATAGAAACAACAAAAAAGAAAAAGTTTATAAAGTAATCCAAAGGGGTAGCATTGTTTTCATTGATAGCTTGATGCAGAAACTATAAATGCTGTAGAAAAATATAGAAATATATTGAAAGGCCTAACCTGGCAGTTCATTAAAATGTTGGCTGATAATTTCAAACCTGTATGCAATGTAAGTAAAATCATACTCCACTTAGCTGAAAGCACAGAAGATTATAATCTTGTCTATTTTCTGAAAACAGAAGAACATTTTTCTCAATTTCTTCCCTAACAACTTTGGGTTTTAATACCATCTCAAGATTAGAACTGATTGATATGAAATTGCACCTGTGACCTACAGCCATAATGTAGAGTATCTAGGCTGGAAACTACCCACACTAGAGTAATGTGTTCCTGTGTTTGAAGCAAGCAGTGCACTAGTCTAGCAAGAGGTATGGGTAGCCAGAGAGGCAGAGTCCAGAAGAAAGAGTCTGGAAACCTATGACTGGGGGAGGTGGTTGTGAGTAAAACATGTATGGAAGACAGCAAGAAGGTAAGCTTAGCTCAAGAGAGGTCACCAGTTAATTAGAAAAGTCCAGATCAAAACCTATGAGCTCAATTTTTTATGACAGTGCTCTGTCAGCTGAATGCTTGAAGTCAGGCTTAGTGAGTGGTCACATACAGGACCTGGGAAGAAAGAAGAATCAAAGATGACTCTGAGAATTGAGACTGGAAGAATGATGGTACTGCTGACATAAATAGAAATGTCAGGAGGTAGACCTTGATGCAGTTCCTTAGCGATAAGGTTTAGTTTGCACTGGGGAGTAGGCAGGCTCAGATCTTCCAGAACTGATTTGTCTGTGCCTGGGGCAAGCTATTCTTAGAAGGCCAAGCTGGCTTAAAAGTCTATAAATCAGGGTGGAGGGATTGCTGGAATGCTTGTGAGCAAATCTGTACAGGTAGTAGAAAGCCCAGTTCAGAAAGAATCCACAGGAATGATTAGCCTGCTCTGTAGTTCACAAAATCTATGAAGGAATCAGAACAGACAGTGACATTAAAATTAGTGTACATATAATATTTAATAAAAATAGTTTTGCATAATTTCTGGGTATGAAGAAGTCATTTTTATACCAGTAAATAAATATATCATTATTAAAATATGTTGTTGTACCATTAGCTGAAATGAGTTATGATCTTATCACAGGGAAGCAGAGTGAGAATGAGTTGAAATCAACAGGTAGAATGCAATACCTTTAATGGTAAACAGATAAGAACTGAAATGGTTTGGATATAGATAAGGCCCTTTCCTATTATTAATGTGAAGCTGCTGCCAATTGACTTAAACTCCTTTAGCAAAAATGGTTCAAAGTACAACTGAGAAAGAGAATGTAGAGTAAGAACAAAGTAATCCCAAGGGAGCAATTAGAAGGAAGGTTTTTTGGGGGTAGTTTATTTGAAGTATAGTTGTGTTACCAATATTAGACTTGTGTTTAAGACACAGAGGGGGTCTTTGAAAGATCACTGAGTAATATAAGGACTCAGAAAGCAGAAAAATCCCCTAGACCATAAAAAATGTAGAAACTGTCAATAGTAGTGCCTTAAGTCATGAGTCCATAGTTAGTCCAGGCTAGGTTGTCTCAGCACCCACAGGCTTGAACATGTTTCTACTGAACTCTGGGCATGTTTGGCCCTATCAATGGCACTATGTTGACCCCTTTCGTAAGGTAAAAAAAATACAGCAAACGACTGGGCACTCACTTGGGTATATCAGTAGTATGTATAGAAACTAATTACAGAAACTTCTGGAATCTTTCAAAATTCAGGAAGACTAAAGAGGGTTAGGCTTTGTGGATAACTAAAAACAATAATTAATAACTGTGAATCTAGTTATCCATGACAATTTCCAAAAGTAAAATTAAATGAAACAATGCTTAGTAATTTTAAAATTAGACAAAAAAGAATGAAAAAAATTAAATCTTATGAATCTTAAGGTTAAATAAATATGATAAAAAAATAATTTCTCTGGACCAGCAGATGGCGTAATGATTACATCTCTGGACTCCCACATAGCTGACCATGGCTTGAATCCTGGACCCAGCAACTTAAAACTCATGCCTGGCATGTGTGCATGCATGCCCAAAATCCCAAGAGGAGAATGGAGAAGGGATTGTGACGTGGCCATCTCCCTGGGAGGTGATTTCTCGCTTTCTGTCTTTCTGTTTCTCTCTGTCTCTGTGGAGAGCACATGCACACTGTAGAAAAATGTTTGTGTCCATCTCATAAACATGTTAGAAAAATACCATCAATTTTAAGAGAAAACAGTAAACTCAAAAATAAAACAAATGAATCTTTACTGAATATTTCAGTAGATTTAAAAATACTATTCTGTTTAATTTGCAAAAGTCAGTGTAGTAGATCAAGAAATAGATTAAAATAACAAAGGATGAGAACCCTAACCGAGCTATCATAGAAGAAGAATTTACAGAATCAAGTCATGTCATTTGGTTTATAAGATAACATTTTAGAATATTTTATCATTAAGTACTATTGCTCTTAGTAAGAAAGTACAAATATCAGCAATTATTCTATCATAATATTTTTAATCTTTTTAATATAATTCAGAACTATTTCAGGGAATAGAAAATCTTCACAACCCATAAAACTGATAAAAAGATTTTACATCTGTTGTAATTTTGTCTGTTTTATTATGAATTTGATTTATCTGGTTCCTTTTCCTTTACTTAATTACTCTAGCTAATGGTGTATCAATTTTGTTCATCTACTTAAAGAACCAGCTTTTGGTTTTATTTATTTTCTGCACAGCTTATTTATTCTCTATTTCATTTATTTCTGCTCAAATATTTATTATTTCTTTTCTACTTGCATTTATTGGAGTTTTTTTTTTTTTCTGTTTTTCCAGTTCCTTGAAGTGTGTTGTCAGTGTGTCTATTTTCACGTTTCCACTTTTTTCTTTTGTGCAGTAATTTATATGAATTTCCCTCTTATGACTGTATTCATTGTGTCCCATAGGTTATGGAAACATGTGCACTCCTTATCACTGGTTTCAATAAATCTTTTTATGTCAGTCTTAATTTCTTCAGTGGTTGCAAGGTCATTCAGGAGTACTTTGCTTAGTTTTCATATGTTTGTATTTTTGAAGGATTCTGCTAAAATTAACTTCCAGTTTAATTCTATCATAGTTGGAGAAGATGCTGGACATCGTTTTTATGTCTCTGAAGTTGTAAAACCTTATTGTGTGCCCCATCATGTGATCAATCTTTGAAAATTCTCCATGTGGGAGTGAGAAAAATGTATATTTTGTGGTGGTTGGGTGGAAAGTTTTATAAATGTCTGTTGAGTCCATTTTACTTATGATACTGTTTAGGTCCCATATCTCTGTCTGTTTGCTTTTTTGTCAAAATTATCTGTCCAGAGGAGATAGTGGGATGTTGAGATCCCCGCTGATTAGTGTGTTACAGTCTATCTTTCCCTTTAGATCTAGCAGTCTTTCTTTCACACATTTGGGCACTCCCAAGTTGGGTGTATAGATATTTAGAAGTGTTATATATTCCTGGTGAGTTAGCCCTTTTAGTACTATGTAATGTTCTTTGTCTCTTCCTACAGTTCTTGTCTTAAAACCTGTTTTGATACAAAAGATCATTAGAGAATAGGATGAGTGATAATTTGCCAACAAGCATGAAAACCTGAATAAGATTAACAAATTTCTGGATACATATGAGCTACCAAGAATGAATCAGGAAGACACAAAAAAGGTAAATGAGCCAATAACAAGCAATGAAGTTGAATCAGTGATAAATAACCTCCTAACAAAGAAAAGCTCAGATCCCAATGGTCTCACTCCTGAGTTATACAAAGCTTTTAAAGAAGAGATAACCCCATTTTACTCAATTGCTAAAGATCCAAAAGGAAGGAATCCTCCCAAATTCATTTTAAAAGCCTTTATCACTCTCATCCTCAAAACAGACAGGAACTTAACCTAAAAAGAAAACTATAGACCAACATCGCTATTGAATATATTCAAAAATTAACAACAAGATACTAGCAAATCATATCCTACAGTACATTTAAAAGACTATACACCATGGGAACCAGCAGTTAGCGTAATGGCTATGTCGCTGGACTCCCACGTAGTCGACCGCGGTTCGTGTGCCGGACCCAGTGGCTTAAAACTCACGCCGGGCACGTGTGCGTGCGTGCCCAAGATCCCGAGAGGAGAATGGAGGAGTAGGGATTGCGGCGTGACCATCCCCCCTGGGGGGTGATTTCTCGCTTTCTGTCTCTATGTCTCTCTCTGTCTGTCTGGCGAGCGCACGCACCCTACAGTGAAAATCTCTCAAAAAAAAAAAAAAAAAAGACTATACACCATGACCAGGTAGGCTTTATTCCAGGGATGCAAAGATGGTTCAACATACACAAAAACATAAATGAAATATACATATTAACAGAAAGAAAAATTAAAACTATATGATAATATCAATTGATGTGAAAAAGCATTTGATAGAATACAACATTCTTTCATGATTAAGACTCTCAGCAAAATATGCATACAATGGACATTTCTCAACACCATGGAAGCCATCTAAGAAAAACCCATAGCAAACATCATACTGAATGTGGGAAAAAGTTGAAAGCTTTTCCACTAAGAACTGGAATGAAACAATGCTGCCCACTTTCTCCACACCTTTTCAATATAGCCATTGCAATCAGAAAAGAGAGTCAAATAAAGGTATTCAAATATGAAAAGAAAAAGTGAAATTATCTCTATTTGCAGATGACTTGATTATATACATAGCAAACCCAAAGGATTCTAATAAATAAATAAATAAATAAATAAATAAATAAAAACACACCTAGGAGGAAAAAATGAATACAGCAAAATGGCAGGATACAAAATCAACATCTATAGCATTTCTGGACAACAACAGTGCACAGACTGAGGTAGAATTGAGGAAAGCAATTTCATTTACAATAGCCACAAAATAAATAAAATATTTAACAATAAACCTTACTCAAGAAGTCAAAAAAATTATGAAAAACTAAAAACATAAATCGAAAGTGACACCAAAAAGTAGGAAATTATCCCATGCTCCTGGATTGGAAGAATTAATATAACAAAAGATGTCAATTTTATCCTAATTAATCTACAAATTTAACACAATTCCAATCAAATTACAAGAGAGATTCTTCAGAAACTTTGGGGGGGAAAAAAGGTCACAGAATTTATGTGGAATGATAAAAGACCCTGTATTGCCAAAACAATACTGCTCAAGGAAAGCAGAATAGGAATCTTCTGTCTCCCTGAGCCCAAATATATTATAAAGCTGTGCTCATCAAAACAGCATGGTATTGGCACAAAAACAAGCAGGTGGACCAGTGGAACAGAATAGAGAACCCAGATATAAAGCCCAAAACATACAGTCAACCAATTTTTTACAAAAGGCACCAGTAAATTCAGTGGGAAAAAGAAAATCTCTTTACCAAATGGTGCTGAAAAAACTGGGTATTCACCTGCAGAAAAATGAAACTGGACACTTATCTTTTATTATCAACCAAAAACTACTCGAAATGGATCAAAGATATAGACCTAAGACTTCAAATTATAAAGCTACTGGTGGATAATACAAGCAAAATTCCTGGAGCCATTGAAGCAGGCAAGGACTTCTTGAATAAGACCCCCTAAAGTACAGGCAATAATCTCCAAAATAGACAAATGGGATTACATCAGGTTAAAAGCTTCTGCTCAGCAAAAGAAACAAACTATGCCTCAAACAAGGGACTGACAACCAGAGTATATAAGGAACTCAAGAGGCTTATCAAAAAATAAAAGAAAAGATCAACCCTATTAAAAGATGGGAAAATGAGCTGAACAGACAACTTCCTAAGGAAGACCTATGAACAGCCAAAAAGCATATGAGAAATTCTTGACATCACTTAATAAGAGAAATGCAGATCAAAACCACAATGAGATATCATTTAACCTCGGTCTGAATGGTTACAATTTAAAAAATAAATAATTATAAATGCTGGCAAGGCTGTAAAGGGAACTCTCCTACACTGTTGGTGGGTATGTAAATTAGTAAAGCCATTGTGGAGAACAATATGTAAGTTCCTCAAAGTCCTACAAATAGAACTACCATAAAACCTAGCAATTCCACTCCTGGGTATCTATCCCAAGGACAAGACAGTGCTTAGTCGGAAAAGTGCTTGTATGTTCATGTTTACTGTGGCATTATTCATAAATTTTAAGACATAGAAATAACCCAAATGTCCATGAAAAGATGAATGAATCTAAGTGTGGCACTTATACACTATGGAATACTACTCAGCCATACAAAAAACAATGAGACCCTGGCATTTGATAGAATGTGAATGAATATGGAAGATTTACTGCTTAATGAAGCAAGCCAGATTATGAAAGAGAGACATTGTGTGTTTCCACTTAATGTATACCCTATGGCAGAAACTGAAAGATCAGAGGATAGAAGCATGGAAAACAGTTGTGGATACTGGAGACAATGTTGGAGTGGGATGGGAGGAGGGGGCAGGTGAGAAGGAGGTAACCAAGGAGGAAAATAGAGAGGCAAGACATTTAAAGGACACAGAAATGGAGGATTATTTGTTGATGATAACACATATGATAATCTCTTTAACTGTACTGGTGTGCAGTGTATTTATGCTGAGAAATATCATTTTACAAGTTCTTGTGATATATAGTGATAAAATGTATAAAAAAATTTTAAGGATTTTAAAATCATTGTAAACATTCCTTTGTCATCTTTCAAATACACATTCCCAATTGCAGGAATACCCCTGTATCTGATTCCAGTGATTGAAATATGACAAAAATAAGTAAAATAAAATGTCAAACTAAGTTAACAAATATTTTCATAAGATTTTGTAAGATTTTTTCAGCTTTGAAATTAGCCAGCCCCCAACTACGTACGATGTGAGCCATAGATCTAGTAGAAAGATGCTTGTGACTATTTTATAAGAAGTTATATTAGAAATTTACATAAGTACCTCTACTTAAGGTACAAGAAAAAAATTGATTTTAATAATGGCAGAACCTTTCTAGATTATTCTAAACATAACTGCTCACCAACTTATACCTCCACATAGTTTTCTTGAAGAAGTCAAAATACTGGGTCATTTCTATACTTTGTTAATCAGAATACAATATAGAGTTTCCCAGACTAGCTCTTTCAAAAGTTACGGTAAAAATCAATATGATTCAAATGAAAAGCCTGAATAGAAAATGGCTATGTGGAAGGAGACATTAGGGTGATAATAATGAAATTCAAAATTAATTCAGTTCAATTCAGTAAACATTTATTAGCTTTATATGTAAAACTATACAAATGTTCTAAGTTTTGGAAGATACAAAGAAAAACAAGACAAATTTTTACTTCTCAGTGTCTTCATAGAATCAAGACAAAGCCAGGGATATAAACTTCATAACAATGGTATATATCACAGTGTTATAGAGTCTCAACTGTCATAAGAAATTTCCTGTTGACTAAAAGATCAGAGAAATCCTCCATAGGAAAAAGCATTTGAAGAATCCCTTCAGTAGAAAAGAAAGTGAAGAGAAAAGTGTGGGTGTGTTCTTTGAATGACAGGAAACCAACTGGGATGGACCCTGAGGGGCAAGGTGGGGGGAAAAAGTCTGATCAAAGTGTTTTGGACTAACTGTGTAGGGTTTTTAAGCCCCAAACAGAGGGCTGAAGGATGATATTTTTTGTTCTCTTTGCAACAAGGAGACAGCACAGACTTTGGAACAAAGAAGCCATGTGATTGGATCTGTATTTTAGGCCAAGCATTCAGACATCCATGTGCAGGGTAGATGGCAGCCAGGAGTAGCATCAGGAAGCTAGTTCTGGAAATTGTTACAAGGTGTTAGGTAAAAGGAAATGAGAACTCTGGAAACTATAAGTGTGGTAGGGCCAGGGGGAAATGAAATAAACCACTGGGTGAAAGATCAGATGACAAACTAGAAACAAGAGTTGGAAACCAAATTGACTATGGAGATTATAAAAAAGGGTAGAAATAATAAGGTCTGAAGTTATTTTCTTTACTTCTTTTGTGGAATTAATGTCAGAGTTACATAAATTTATCAAAACTAGTATAAAAATTTCAGGACCAGCAGGTGGCATAGTGATTAAAGAACTAGACTGCCACAAGGCCAACTGCAGTTCAAGCCCCAGACCTGGTGGCTTGAAAATTATGCCAGGCACATGTACGTGTGCACTAAAATCCTGAGAGGAGAATGGAGGAGAAGAGATTGTGACATGGCTACCCACCCAGGGGAGTGATTTCTTGCTTTCCTATTGAGTGCATATGCCCTATGGAAAAACCTAAGGGAAAAAATTAAAAAGAAGGAAGAAAGAATTTCCATAGATTCTCACCGAGAATTCCTGACATGGCTACCCACCCAGGGGAGTGATTTCTTGCTTTCCTATTGAGTGCATATGCCCTATGGAAAAACCTAAGGGAAAAAATAAATAAAAAAGAAGGAAGAAAGATTTTCCATAGATTCTCACTGAGAATTCCCAAATGCCAGATTTCATCACATTTATTTTACCATTCTCTTTCTCTCCTTCTTCACCCACCCACATGCATAACTACAATATATATTTTTTTTCTCAATAATGTTCTTGACCTGTAAGTACTAAAAGTGACTGAAGTTCTGAGTCTTGAAGTATTAAAAAACTTATAATAAAAATAATTAAGGTGGTCAAAACAAAGAAAGAAAAGTAGGGTTGTCTGGGATAGCAAACAGTTTGTTAGCAAACTGACTAAGGAGGAGCACAAAAATATGTTCTGGAAATCTTCCCCTCATGTACACTTTACCACCAGTGACTGTTCTTCTGTCTATGATCACCTCTTTTAAATATGTGTACAATTCTGAAAAGACCAGAGTTAGAGAAGTGACTAAGATGGAGGGTACTTACCTTCCCATATAGTTCAGCTGAATGTATACTAGTGATCAGATACTACAGTAGGTCAAGCTAGATATTAGCCTAGATATTTTTCTTCTCCCTAATTATGAATCTTTCATTCATTCACTTAATGCATTTTTATGAAGGGCTTAATATATAAAACACTGTTCTATGTAATGGAAATTCAACATGAAATAAAACAAAGTTCTTTGCTTTCATGCCAGTGAGGAAGAAAGTAAAATAAGCAAATAAATATATATTGTGAGATTATAAGTCTATGAATTGAGCTGGATAATAGATAAAAAGTGACAGATCAAGTTAAGTCAATTATATTAGAACAAGAGATTAGAAAGTCTTATCTAATAAAGTGTTATTTGAGAGGAAATCTAATGAAATGGGAAATGAGCCACAAGGAAAGTGTTTTTAGTAGAATAAGCAGTAAAGAAAAGAAATACCTGGTTTAGTGAGACTGGGCTACAGCAAGATAACTTCTATGAAGTTAGACATGTGCCAAAACAAATTTAAAAAAAAAAAAAGGAATCATAGTTTAACCAACAGAAGAGATTAAACAGAATATAAAAAACTCAGTGAATCCCAAGGTAGGCAAAATAAGAAGAAAAAGAGAACAAAGAACAGATGTCACAAATAGAAAGTGAATAGAGGATGATAAACTCAAACATAATCATATACATAATGACATTAAATATAAATGGCCTAAACACCAATTGAAAGGCAAAGACTGTCATATTAGACAAGACCTAACTATAGACTGCCAGCAAGAAACATACCTTAAATATAAAGACACAAAAAGATTAAAATCTTTTTTAAAATCAAGTAGAAAGTGAAGTAACATGACAGAGTAGGACTCTCTAGTGATTATTCACCCACAGAAACCTAATTCTGAATAATTATCTATGCATAAAAGATCCATTCACAAAAACTAAGATGAGACAGTACAGAACTTGCTTGCAGTATAATAAATTATGTATTGAACAAGATAAAAGGAACAGTTTTACATTACCTGCATCACCTTTCCCCACTACTCAAGTAGTACAACAGAGAGACAAAATCTGATTAGGAGAGCGAGAAATAAGCAACAGACTTTGTCATGATTCTAACACTGGGCCTCTCACAGTACCAGGAAAATTGCCACAACCTCTGACTCCAGGCTGTTAATCATGGACTAAACTTTTTAAACTCTCCCAGTATGATCAGGAATGTATAGCCCCATGTAAGTTATACTCTATCCTCAGTTTGCATGACCACTGGCCAACTACTGTGGCTTTAGGTTCTGAGCATAATTCAGTAGCAAGCAAAATTCAGTGACAACAATTTTAGGATGCAAACCAGTTCTGTCTCAGAAGCCACTGATGTACCCCTCTCCAAGACATTTTCAGTAGCCAGAAGATTCTAGCCCAGGGTTATATCAGCCATAGTGACTGTAGGTTTAGGGAGCTTCTTAGTGCTATAATGACCATAGAGGGATACAGCAAAACCATATCTAACTGGGAATTGTGTAACTAGCAATAATTACTATATGAAAAATTAAGAAAGATTATGAACAACCTAACATGCTTAAGAAATTAGAAAAACAAGAAGAAATTAAGCCCAAAATTAGGAGAGAGAAGAAAATAAGTATAGAAATAACCTAAAGACCAAAAATATATAGAAAATGTCAAAAAAGAGTAGGTTTTCTGAAAAAAAATTTAAATTTTAATTAGACTAAGAAAAAGAGGTCTCAAATTTTCAAAATAAAAAAGCACACATAACAACTGATACTACAAAAATGCAGAGGATCATAAGGGACTATCATGAATAATAATGCATCAACAAATTGAACAACCAATTTGCATGCATTCTGACAAACACAACCTAACAAGACTGAATTATAAATAAATAAGTCAAATATCCAAACAGACCAAATAACAAGTAAGGCAATTGAATCAGTAATAAAAATTTCTTTATAAAAGAAAATCACAGGACCTAATGACTTCACTGATGAATTATACTGAATTAATTAAAGTATAATTAATCCCAATTCTTTTCAAGCTCATTTCACATACTAAATCCAGACAAGGACATAATGCACGCACACACACACACACACACACACAGAAAACTACAGCTCAATATCCCTGGTGAACATAGATACAAAAATCCTCAACAAAATATTGGTAACCTAAATTTCCTCCTGGGATGAAGGGAGATTCCACACTTTCTTTCTCAATTTATCTGCCTCCAACAAGCTCGTGTACCCTATAGCGAATTTTTAAAGAAAATCGTTCACTAAGATTAAGTGAAATTTGGGACCAGCAGTTGGCATGATGGCTATGTGGCTGGACTCCCAAGTAGTCAACTGCGGTTGAAGTCCTGGACCTGGTGGCTTAAACTCATGCCAGGTGCATGTGCATGTGTGCCCAAGGTCCTGAGAGAAGAATGGAGGAGGAGGGATTACAGTGTGGCCATCCCCCCTGTGGGGTGCTTTCTCACTTTCTGTCTCTCTGTCTCTTTCTTTCTGGCAAGCTTACATGCCCTATAGCAAAAACCTCTCCAAAAAAAAAGAAACATTTTTCAAAGATTTTTGCTATAGGACATGTGCACTCACTGGAGAGAGAGAGACAGACAGAAAGCAAGAAATCATCAGAGAAAGGAAAAAACAGAGACTACCTACAGAATGGGAGAAAATATTTGCAAACTATGTCTGGTAAGGAGTTAATATCTAAAATACACAAGGAACTCAACTCAATAGCAAGAAAACAAGCTGATTTTTTAAATGGGCAAAAGACCTGAACAGACATTTCTCAAAAGAAGATATACAAATGGCCAACAATTATATTGTGGCATGGCCATCTCCCTGGGAGGTGATTTCTCTCTGTCTCTTTCTCTTTCAGATTCAACATCACTAGTCATCAGGAAAGTGTGAATCAAAAATCACAGTAAGATATTACCTCACTCTTGCTATCAAAAAGATAACAAATATTATTGAGGATGGGGGGGGGGAATGTTTCAACTGGATGAATATGGAAAATGTTCTGCCAAGTGAAGCAAGCCAGCTGATGAAAGAAAGACATTGTAGGGAACCAGCAGTTAGCATAATGGCTATGTCGCTGGACTCCCACATAGTCGACCGCGGTTCGCGTCCCGGACTCAGTGGCTTAAAACTCACGCTGGGCGTGTGTGCGTGCATGCCCAAGATCCCAAGAGGAGAATGGAGGAGAAGGGATTGCAGCGTGACCATCCCCCCTGGGGGTGATTTCTCTCTTTCTGTCTCTATGTCTCTCTCTGTCTGGCGAGCGCACACGCCCTATAGCAAAAACCTCTGCAAAAAAAAAAGACATTTTATGTACCCATTTAATATATACCAAATGTCTGTACTTTATGGCAGAAACTGGAAGATTGGAAGATATAAAAGCATGGAGAACAATTGCAGATACTAGAGACAGTGTGAGAAGAGGGGGAGAAATGGGGAATGATGAGGAAGGAAATCAAGGGAAAAAAGAAAGAAGCAAAACATTTAAGAGACGCAAAAATGGAAAATTAAATGATGATAACATGTATGATAATCTCTTTAACTGGATTAATATACAATGGATTAATGCTGGGAAAATTCATTTGGCAAGCTGTAATGATATATAGTAATTGAATGTTTAAAAAATAATAAATAAATAATTACAAAGCTGTGTGGTTTGGGCAAGAGACTTTATCTCTGTAAACCTTAAAAAATAAAATGACAGCTAACTTCGTTAAATTGTTGTAAGATTTACGTGAAAAAATATGTACGAAGCATCTGGAATTTAGTTGGGACTGAATTATTTGTGATCACTGTTATTAGGAGCAAATAAATGGTTGCCATGTAAATGAAAAAAAGAAACTGTTGAAGGCTGTTGTTGGGCATATGTGTAAGTACAATCACTGTGGAACACAGTACGGGAGTTCCTGGAAAAGGTAAAAATAGAACCATCATATGATCCATCAATTCTATTACTGGCATAACTCCAAAGGAAATAAAATCAGTATGTCAAAGATATACCTGCACTCCCAAGTTTATTGCAGCACTGTTCACAATAGCCAAGATAAGGAATCAACCCTATCAACAAGTGAATGGATTAAGAAATTGTGGTATGTATACACAGTGAAATACTATTCAGCCACATAAGAAGAAAATCTTATCATATGCAATCATATGAATTAACCTGGAGGACATGTAGTTTAGTGAAATAAGCCAGGCAAAGAAAGACAATCAGGGCATGATATCACTGATACGTGGAATCCAAAAAGTTTATCTTACAGAAATAGAGAATAGAATGGTGGAGCAGATGGGGGTCAGTGGATTGATTCCAGAGATGCTGGCTAAAGAATACAAAATAACAGCTAGACAGAAAGAATAAGTTCAAGATATCTATTGTATATGGTGACTAAATTAGTAAAGACATTTTGTATTCTTAAAAAATGCTAGGAGAGTTGATGTTAAGTGTTCTCACCACAAAAATGAAAATGATGTGAGTACCTCAAGTTATTTAGCTAAATTTAACCAGTCCACATGTACAAAATAAATGTATTGAACTTTATCTGTCATATGAAAGATAAGTACATTTTTTAAATTAAAAAAAATGAAAGTTAAAAATGAAAAAAGAAAACTATACAGCTTTAGAACTTTAATGAAAAGAAAGCTAGGGATTAGGTGGTAGCACAGTGGTGATACAACTGAACACCAAAAGAAAGGTCCTGGGTTTGTGTTCCAGGACCTCCCTGAGCACACCAGGCACATACATGCCCATAATAAAGGCTTGCTGGGATGGGAGCGGGGGTGGGGGGTGGATTGCAGATTGAAGACTCTATTAAGGGTGCCTATTTTCTTTTTTTCCTTTCTTTTCTTTCTCTCTCTCTCTCTCTCTCTCTCTCTCTCTCTCTCTCTTTCTCTCTCTCTCCTTCTCTCTTTCTCTCTTTCTCTCTGTGTGTGTATGTCTCATGTAAGAAATAGATGAATAAACTTAAAGATAAAAATAAAACTGGCATGACTACATTGATAGTAGACAAAGTAGAATACAGAGCAATGATTATTTTGAAGGATAAATAAAGTCATTTCATTCAAGGTAAAAAGGATAAAGGATCAGTTCATTAAGAAGACATAGGAATTTTAAATATTTAGGACTCTAATTACAGAGTTGCAAAATGTATAAAGCAGGGACCAGCAGTTAGCATAATGGCTATGTCGCCGGACTTCCACGTAATTGGTCACAGTCCAAGTCCCAGACCCAGTGGCTTAAATTCACACAGGGCACATGTGGATTCTTGCCCAAGATCCTGAGAGGAGAATGGAGGAGAAGGGATTGCAGCGTGGCCATCCCCCCTGCGGGGTGATTTCTCGCTCTCTGTCTCTCTCTGTCTTTCTGGCAAGTGCACACATCCTATAGCAAAAGCCTCTCAAAAAATTAAAAAATTAAAAAGAAATAATAAGTAAAAAATGTATGAAGCAAAAACTGATAGTAATACCAAAAGAAATATAGAGATTAACAGTATGAGACATTTTAGTACACCTCCCTCGTTTGTTTTGTTTTTTTTTTTTTCTTTTTTTTGGAGAGGTTTTTGCTATAGGGTGCATGCGTTCACCAGAAAGACAGAGAGAGACAGAGAGCGAGAAATCACCCCGCAGGGGGGATGGCCACGCTGCAATCCCTTCTCCTCCATTCTCCTCTTGGAATCTTGGGAACGAACACACACACACACATGCCCAGTGTGAGTTTAAGACACCAGGTCCGGGACTCAAACTGGGGTCAACTACATGGGATTCCAGCGACACAGCCATTACCCCAACTGTTTGTCCCAACACCTTTCAATAATTAGAACCAACAGAAAATCAGTAAGAATATAGTAGTCTCACTATCAACATATTTGACCTAAAGACATTTGTAGAATGTTATATGCAAAAATGACAAAATACATATTGTTCTCAAATGTGCACAGAACATTTGCCTAAATTCAGTATATACCTTACCTGAATTACTTCATGCAAGAATATTCTATTATCAACATGGTACTCTGCATCTCTCACAAAGAGTCACAATAATGCCTTCTCCCATCATTTGTTTTCAGTTATACAGGTAAAAACAAATACAATCACAAACTTTATATTTCACTAAGAAAATTAATGGTACAGACAAAGACTACCAGTTAATCCACCTATCTCATTTTCCTGGTCCATGTGTTTATAAACAATAAAACAGCTAATTCTGGCTCTCCATTCTCAAGTGTCTGTCTATCTTCAACTCATTAACTCCACCTAAGTCAAAATTTGGGTTTTCTCATGTTGCTAAGTTGTAGGAATTTTCAGTTTTAACTACTATAGAGTTTCCATAGACACCATCCATTTGCTGTTATAAAATAATCACATTTAAAACCATCAAATTAATGAAAACACCGTTTAGATTGAGAGTTGAAAGGTGTAGCAAGTAAAAATATAGGACAAATCATTTTTGCATAAGATGTCTCAAGTATTACATGGAGCAGATTTTTTTTTTTTTGAGAGGTTTTTGCTATAGGCCACATGCACTTGCCAGAAAGACAGAGACAGAAAGAGAGACAGAAAGCGAGAAATCAACCCCAAAGGATGGATGGCCATGCCGCAATCCCCTCTCCTCCATTCTCCTCTCCGGATCTTGGGCACGCATGCACATGCGCCCAGTGTGAGTTTAAAACACTGGGTCCGGGACTCAAACCACAGTTGACTACATGGGAGTCCACAGTGACATAGCCATTACGCTAACTGCTGCCCCCCCCCTTTTTTTTTTTTTAATATGGAGCTGATGTATTTTAGAAGGACTAATACTGCAGTTGAGGGGCAACACATGGTAAATTCTTGTGAAGGATTAGAAGGCCATAGTATCAAAATCTGGTGGGGAGGTGAATAACTATAGGAACTAAAAAGACAAAGAAAAATGATGAGAAGCATATAGTCAGTGCAACCCGTAGCTGACACAAGAATAACCTCTGTGACTGTCTCCAAGATAAAGCCATTTGGCCTCAGCATGGACACTTACACAATTACAGTACAATTCGTGAAGGCTACAAGCTTCAGCACTGTATTTGGCTTGAATCTTTCTTTTGCTTCTACATGTGGTAATTAAAATAATGCTGCTATTGCTATTTTTATGGCTATATATTACCCTGATTTTCAAAATGAAAACTTTATTCTATAATCACACACCAAGGCTCTTGAGCAAAGTATACGATTTTTATTCATAAAACCATTCCCTCAAGTAGCCACTCTGTATGGGTTAGATTAAGGGAGGGAGGGAAAAGGAAGAACAAAGGAGGAGGGAGCAAGTGAGGAAATATGAATAAAATTACTTTTGCCAATAATGAACTTGTAGTTGCAGGAGGCAAGGAAAATGAATATGCTTTAAGAATTCCTCAGGGCTAAGGCAATAGTTATTTTTACACTTTCAACCTCTAATTTGAGATCCCTCTCATAAAATGAATAAAGCCATGGAGTCTTAGAATAGTAGTAGGCTCATACAGTATCAGGCACACTACAGTGACTGTAACGACCAATCCTCTCAAAAAGGGAGACATTATAACATCACTTGGCCCCCCCTCTTTTCAAAGAAGACTAATTCTACATCCTCCACGCTAAAGATAATTTTATTTTGGGAAGAAGAGCAGGAAAAACTCTGAAAGGAATAAGATTGTAGATCTTCTCTGCTAAATTATCTTAGTCTCTCCTGCCAAAATAGGTAGATGTTCCTTCTCAAAATTCACCCCAAGAACCCCTCTTGCAGTTCAGGTTGACATCCTTTGAGATCTAATAATATATTCCAGGGAGAGAAAGGATAGCTAGTTACTATCTTCTGGACAGTACTCATTCAGGCACTGAAAAATCTTAACTAAAGAACTCCATCAGCCTTTTCCCTGATTTAATCATTTCAGGTCTTGTAACCTTTGTTAATAAGTTCTATTTTTTCAAGCTTTTGTTCATTTTTAATCATTAGCTACACTGTTGCATAAAGATCAGTGCATAAACCCTTTGAAAAAGTGAAAAACTCAAATAATTCATTCCAACAAATGAAATGCTAATGCTGTTGCTATGTAGCAACGCCAGGTTCATTAGATGCCTCTGCTCAGCGTACCATCTGTAGATCTCCTCCTTTTATCCCACCAGCCTCAGAACATTTTAAAGGGTGGAATGTGTCATAACCCATTTATTTTGACTAAATACCAAATTACATTTCTGTTTTCTATAAGACAAAATGAAGCTTGTCACACTTGGACTAATAGTTCTTAATGAGGATTATATTCTTTATGATTATTTTTTAACATTCTCCTGAGAGACATATTTCCAATTTGATTAATTGTTTAATTAATGACTATAAAGTAATTTGATGATACAAAACATGAACAGTGTTTAGCACAAATTCTAAATAATCACAACTGTTATTTTCAGCCAAATGCGCTGAATTTTCATTCTATGAGGCAAGTCAATGAAATAATTTCTTATAAGCCTTAACAATTGCGGGCAAACTTGTGAAATAAGTCAAGGGAGGAAGTTTATCCCAGTTTTATTATTCATATGATAAGTATTCCCTTCTCACCTCCATCTAATAGATGTTTCTTCCTCACCTCCTGCATTTCCATAACCCGCCCCCACCCCCAATCTGTAATGGACACTCAGAGCTTTCTCTCCCTTCTGGGTGCCAAGACTTCTTCATCTGTACAACCCATTTCCATTATATCACCACTCCAAGATTGATATAGTGCTCTCTGATACACTGACACAAATATTTTCCAAAATCTACCTCTCCTATAACCCTTTCTCTGAAGATTCTTCTCTGCCAGATGTTAAATAACTACTAGTTCAATAAATTCACCTGTTCTAGTGGCATAGAGATTCTTTAGAGAAAAAAAAAATACTATAATCTAAGAGAATACTTTTAATGGGGGTGGGAGGAGGTCCTTCAACCATTAACAGAAACAAGGAAACGGGGAAGTTTCTTTAAACTCATTTCATGAATCCACAAATTTAGCTGCATTTTCAGCTTTGTTATAGCTTCATCACACATTAGAAATATTACCCTAGCATTTTCCAGAGAGGTTTTACATACAGTTAGACAAATTTCTTCTTCCTTTTGCCAGATATACCATATTACTGATTAATCTTGAACTCACAGCTAACAGCACCATAACTCATGTCTGAATGAAGCTCATCTAACTCATACATTCTCTCCATTAGGCATTTCGCATTCTTCATACACTCAGGAACACCAGACAACACCTCTGCACTATGCTTATGGGTCATGCTAAACAAGAAAATCAATGAAAAAGCACCAAAATGTGAAAAACTTGACACTAAATAGACCATGAAAAGGACATTTGTTTACAGGATGAAAGCTCAAAGAAACAAGGTAGAGTGTCACATTGTTTGACCTCAGCTGGGAACGTACATACCAGGCAACTCAACTATTTTCCAGCTCTAAGCATGACTTCAAGTGATGGCAAAACCTTGCATGCATTGACTTGAAGGTTATAAATAAATGCTAGCAAATAGACAAATTTTCAAATATGAACTCTGCAAATAGTGAGGACTGACTGTATTATCTTCATTTTATGAATGAAAAAAAAAAACAGAGGCAGATGGAATAAATAACTTGCTTAAGGTAACATAGCTAGGAAGAAAAGTATTATAGAAATCAGCCTCCAAGCCTTGCTGGATTCAAGTCCCATATGCAAGCTGTTATACCATAAAGTTTTCCACATGACTTGCACATTATTAACACTCTGTTGTTGTATAGCATCTTCTACCTGGTCTTGGTAAAAAGTCAAAGCAAGCATCAAATATCTCCAAGTTTTATTTATCACAAAACATTGATCTCCTCACTGACAGGTATGTTCTAGGCTTCTTTCTTTATGGGACAAAGGAAACCTGCTTTCTGATCAATCTACTACTTCCTATTAGTGTGCTCAAAAGTAGTATTGCAATGAATTAAGGACTTAGGAATCACAGACTTTTCTTTCAGTTTTTTCCTTTTCTTTTTTCTTTTTGAGAGGTTTTTGCATTACGGTGTCTGTGCTTACTGAACAGAAAGAAAGAGAGAAAAACAGAAAAAGAGAAAGTGAGTAATCAACCCCCTGGGGATATGGTCACACCACAATCCCTTCTCCTCCATTCTCCCAGGATTTTGGATGGCCACACATGCACATGCACCTGGCATGATTTTCAAGCCACCAAGTCCAGGACTAGAACTGCGGTTGGCCATGTGGGAGTCCAGTGACATAACTAACTGCTATGCCATCTGCCATGCCTTCCCTCTTTTGTTCAAATTTTTCCAGAGAATGCATGCACTTACCAGCAAGCAACAGAGAGAGAAAGAGAAATAAAGAAAGCACTCCTTGCTCCATGAGGATTGGTCACAATGCAATCCCTTCTCCTCCATTTCTCCCTCAAGATTTTAGGCACACAGGCACACTCAGCCACTGTGGTTTCACAAGCTGTTAGGTCTAGGACAAACCATGTGGCTGGCCATATTGGATCCAGCTCATTTAACAACCAGGCCACAAGCAGTCCCCAGAGACTTGATTTTTAACTGGCTCCTCTATACAGTGGTTGTATGACCTCACTCTCAATACTCTTTGTAAAAATGAGAATTATGATGCTTATTTAATAGGATTATCCTGCAGATTAAGTGAGAGAGCAAGCATAAGGAGTCTACTTTGGAATTAATACTTGAAAATTAACACACATTACTCTTCAAAATTTGTTCTTTGGGGGCCTCCAAAACCTATTCAACAAAGGGATTTTGTTTATTATTTGGTTTCTACATACAGGCTCTTAAAAATTAAAAACAAAAACAACTCTCACTTCTGCTTTGAAGATGATGACAGCCACATTGTTCTATGTAATTCTACACCTCAGTTTTTTGTCAGAGCAGTATAAATGGGTGATAGATACATGAGGGAACTTCAAAAAGACATAGAAAACTTAAGCTAAAATACAAGCTTATTTTAGTGCAAAAATTTTTGAAAACCATGCATATCTTTATTCCCCATGAACTTTTGGAAGACCCCACCCATATAGTAGCTCAAGGGTGGAGGTTCCAATATTCCATAGTCAAACACAGCTTGAAAACAAACCCAACCCCGCTTAGAATTAAAGCCAAGTCTGCCATGAACAGTTGCTTCTAAACTTCAACCTCTTTAAAAAGCACTTGTGTTTTGATTTTCAACTTGAGTTCAGAAATCACTCCATCTGGTCTGGCCAATCACGATGCAAAGGAGCACTGAATTTAGTTTATTTTATTTTTATATATATAATACCAGAGGATGTGTTAATGTTAAAATGAAACAAGGTTTGAAATAATGTAGAGAAAAGATGGAAAGATTTTATGAACACTTCTAAACCAGAAGGTTTGGGTGAGAAGGGAGACACAAGTGCCTTCAAAAGAAGGGTCATAATAGCTTCTTAATGTGATGCCAAAGAAATTTTTACTTAATGCCAGACAAGGTTAAACTTTAGGACAAGGATACTATTTTCAAGTATGAACCAAACAGGCAAGGAGATACCTACTCATTTGCTTTGCCTACATGGTCCTCATAGTGGAAAGATCATGAGAGATAAGACTGTTTTGACCCTCCCAGTATGCACTCTGGGTAACTCATTTTATCTCATAGGGCCCAAGGATTTGTGAACAAAAATAGTGGGAATAATAGCCTCACAGCATTGTAGAAAGGACTAAAATTAGAAAATGTATGTACTGGGGCCAGCAGATGGTGTAGCAGTAATGTCGCTGGACTCCCATGTGGCCCACTACGGTTTGAGTCCCAGATCCAGTGGCTTGAAACATGCCGGGTGTGTGTGTGTGTGTTTGTGTGTATGTGTGTGTGTCTATGTGTGCCCAAGATCCTAGGAGGAGAAGGGACTGTGGCATGGCCATCCTCCCTGGGGAGTGACTTCTCACTTTCCCTCTCACTGTCTCTGTCTCCGACTCTCTCTCTTTAGAGAGCAAAACACAACTCTAAAAAAGAAAGAAATAGGCCTGTAGGAGCCTCTCCCTACTGCTGCAGGAGACACTAAGAGCCACCCACAGGACAACGAGACACCATGAAGAGCCTGATCCTTCTCACTATCCTGGCTGCCTTAGCGGTGGAAATTTTGTATTATGAATCTCATGAAAGCATGGAATCCTATGAAATTGGCCCCTTTCATTAACAGAAGAAACGCTAATACCTTTATATCCCCTCAGCAAAGATGGAGAGCTAAAGCTCAAGAGAGGATCCGAGAACGCTCCAAGCCTGCCTACAAGATCAACCGAGAAGCCTGTGATGACCAGACTTTGCAAACACTATGTCATGGTTTATGGATACAATGCTGCCTACGACCGTTATTTTAGGGAGCATCGAGGGGCCAAATGAGATTGGAAAAATGTCTGTTTTGTTTTGTTTTTTCTTTCTGGAGGCTAGTGCCTGGGTCTGTATCCCCTTGCAGGAGCATTACTGAGATACGCATGTAGACACATAGACAATGCTTGTTTCCTACACAGTCTCCTGTCTGGCTGAACCCTTCCTTCTGCCCATAAATTGCTAAGTAATCAAAGCACAGTGCAGTGAAGGTCAAGGAGAGTTGAGATATATGATTGTTACATAATAAACTTTTGGGTTAATACTTTAAAAAAAAAAGAAAGAAAGAAATATATATGTACTGTGAGATCTCAATAAATCTTAATTTGTTCTTTCCAAAATGGTCATATATATTTGAGATCAATTTCTTTATCAAAGCATTTCAATCATTTATTTATCTTTTATGGAGCACCATCTATGTGCCAGACACTTTACTGAACCCTCTAAGTCAGAAAATCCTGCTCTTTGTGTGTATTAGTGGCAGAGATAAAGTGTGAATGGGGAATTGTGAAGAAGGAACATGATAATATCCATGGATGTCTCTTTAGAGATGTATAATTCTTACTTTTCTGTGCCGTGAGTTTGACGTACATTAGCAAAGCCTCTACTCTCACAATTACCAAATACTCCTTCTTCCACAAAACCTTCTCTTGAAATATAAGATATAACAAAATAAGATACAGAAAACACAAGATCCTTTGTTCTTAAGAGACACTCATTAAGTGCTTCCTTGTGCAAGTTATCTGCTCCTATTCACATCTCATTTCTCCATGTAGGTACTTACCTCAACAGCCACCAGGATTCTGTTATTGACCCCTGTTACTCCCACATCGCATAACTTTATATGCATATGTCCATTGGTTGATTTTTAAATACAATGGAATATAATCAGTGGCCCTCAGTATTTTGAAAGGTTTTGCATTTATATTCACCCTGAAATTCACTCTTTTCTATGTGTATTTCAGGTAGGATAAGACTACTTCAAAGGATACTCAAAGATAAAAACTTATTTTGTATTTTAAGGCCCAAGGAATGAAACTCTCAACACCAGAGTGCCTACATTGGAGTCAAGCCTTTGTCTCTGAATCTCAAAGAGCTTAGTCACCAACCATGACATGCCTATGTGCCAATACCAGAATAGGTCTGTATTATAAATACGATGGGTGTCTTGTCTCATCTGCTATGACTGTTGTCTTCACCTTCTAAATGTGACAGGATATTTCAAAGGGATCTTGTTCAACACCGAGGAGGAGATAGAGTCCTGGACTTTGACACAAGCAATGCTTCATACCTTTCTTGTCAGAATTTGCTCGGGGGGTCATAGTCAAATCTTGTTTCAAGGCTGTTTTCATTTCTAAGGCAATATCAAGTCCTAAAGTTACTGTAGCACTGAATTAGCATATGCTGTTGCAATTTTTTGGAATGAATGCAGTTTTTATGTAGTTAGAAAAGGTTATTACTATGGTTTTTGGAAAGGAAAAATAAATGGTTAGAGAAATAGGTCTGTTATCTTAAAAAAAAAAAATAAGTGATGCAAACACCTAGCAACTATCTCAGTGCAGAAAATAAGTCTCTAAATTTCAATGCATTTTGAACAAGGGCCCTGGCTCTCTGTGTATTGACAGCCTTAAGGTCACATTGTACAATTCATGTATATATGTTAGAAATGGAAAATATTTTTCACTTTTTCTTGGAATGCTTGGAATATTTTGTTCTATTATTTTCTCACTTTCACATATTTTTTCCTACTGGGGATGCTAGAGTTGAGAGAGGACTTCTAAACATTGGGAAAATCTTATGAAGTTGACCCAGCAAATTCCTATTTCAACAGCATGTTTTGGTTTTTAAGCACAAATAATAATCTCATTGTATAAATGAAGTTTCTGTAAGTCAAAGGGAGGTGGCACAGGAAATATTCAAAGTTCAGATCAATGTCACATCATTATTTTTGGTTTCATAAATACACAACCATAACTTTTGACTTAAATGTGTTGCAAATAAGAAAGATATCGGTACACATTGGCTGTAAGTCTTGACTCTTTTTAACTGAAATTATAAGTAAATAACTGAAATTCTACCCTTCTACATAATTTCAAATATATTTCTCTTACCTGGGAAATAAACCAATCACAATCTGTTGTAGTTGGAAGAAAATTTGGAGATTTCCTGGTCTAACTCTTGCTTTCTCTAGTTCTCACAGGGGTCAGTGGATGAGTAGTTTTAAGAACCCATACCTTCTACTTAAGATCTTTAAAGCCCTAGCTAATACTCCTTATCCTGACTCTGTGTTTGTGTAATGACAGAAGCATAACGTTTAGTTTTATAGTTGTGTTCTGTTCTCCTTTATCAAGCTGTCTGGTAGGTAGAGTAAGGCACCAAAGATGCATCTTTTAAAAATGCTGTCTTAGTTCATTTTTGCCTTGCTAACAGATATATCATAAATAAGTGGTTTATAAAGAGAATACAAATTTATTTGCAAAACTCACAAGGCTGGAGGCTGGAAAGTCCAAAGGTATCACAAAATGTTGTTAAGGCAGCGCTCTCAGCAGATGAGAGCATGGTCTGTATCCGTGCACTGCTCTCTTTTGTTCTGGTCTCATTCCCTCTACTTATACACTCACCAGAATTCAATCATAGGAGCCTTACCCTAGTGACTTTATAACCTTCCAGCCCTTTCCCCCATCCCACACCATGGAGAGATTTAGTTTTCACTTAGCGTGTTTACAATATAATTAAGTCCCAAATCAGGCATTTTGGGGGTCATCCAAACTATAGCAGATGTCAAGGTCTTAGTGCCCAAAACCTATCAATATGCTATGTTACAGGATAGGGGAATGTAAATTGAATTCATAGGTGCAATTAAGGTTGCTAATCAATTGACTTCGGGTAGAGGCTCCTGAATTACCCAGGTGGGCCCAATGTAATCACAGGGATTCTTATAAGTGAAAGAGAGGCAGGAGAGTTGCAATCAGAGTGAAGCTATGTGAAAAAAAGACCCCATCAACTATTGCTGGTTCTGAGATAAAAGGGAGCCCTAAATCAAGAAACATGGAGCCACAAGAAGCTCACAAAAGCAAGGAGACAGTCACTTTCTCCCTAGACTCTCCTTGAAAGGAACACAGCCAGTGAGACCCTACTTTTTTTTTTTTTGATTTCTATTATGGTAAGATGATGAATGATAAATTTATGTTTTTTAAGGCACTAAGTTTGTGGTAGTTTATTACAATAGCAATAGAAAACTAATATACCCTCTAAGTATGTATTCAGTTCAATTTCTTCTTTGGCATATAGGAAAGAACCAAATATGTTTCCTCCTACTAGGCACTGAGGAGAAAAAACATAAGCTATATTTCCATCAAAAAATTCTCTGTGGATCTTGGTAAAATTAGTACTTAGGATAGAAAGCCCATCTACCTCCATCACAGCCTCTGTCTCTGTACCCAGGCTGTTCTAGTCGATTCCATTGCAATAACAGAAAATAGCTGAGTCTATATATATGGTTTTTTTTTTTTAAAAAAATAGTGGTTTATTTACTCACAGTTTAGATGTCCAAGACCCAGGGTTAGCATCTGGTAAGAATCTTCCTGTCCGTGGGGTCTCCAGGTCATGTGAAGCATCACATTGTGAAAAAATAGGAGCATGCACCTCAGTGTGAACGTGTGTGTGTGTGTGTGTGTGTGTGTGTGTATGTGAGAGAGAGAGAGAGAGGATTGACCAGAAGTCAATCACAGGGCTTCCACCCCGGTCAATCACTCCCAAAGGCTCCACTCTTCAACATCAGCTCTCCCGTACTGCTAGTGTATGTAAATTAGTTCAACCACTATGGATAGCAATATGGAGATTCTGCAAAAACCTACAAATAGAACTACCATATGATCCAGTAATTCCATTCTTGGGTATCTACCCAAAGGATAGGAATACACTCTTGTCAGAAAAGTACCTCCCCGTCCATGTTTATTGCAGCAGCATTATTCACAATCGCAAAACATGGAATCAACCCAAATGTCCATGAACAGATGAATGGATTGAAAAAGTGTGGCACATATACACTAGAAAATACTACTCAGCCATAAAAAAATGGGACCCTGACATTTGATGGGAATTGGATAAATATGGAAGATTTCATGCTGAGTGAAGCAAGCCAGACTATGGAAAAGAAACATTGTATGTCTCCACTTAATATATACCAAATGTCTGCACTCTATGACAGAAACTGAAAGATTAGAAGGTATAAAGGCACAGTGAACAATTGCAGATACTAGAGACAGTGTAGGAGGAGGGTGGACATTGGAGAGGGTGGGAGGGAGGGAATCAAGGGGAAAAATAAGCAAAACATTTCATGAACACAAAAATGAAAAATTATCTGCTGATGATAATGCATATAATAATATCTTTGACTAGACTAATAGTGTATTAATCCTGGGAAAATCCATTTTGTATGCTGTAAATAATTGAGTGTAAAAAGTAATAAAATAAAATTTTAAAAAGTTACTCTTAATACTTTTCCAATATAATCAAGTTCCAACATAAGAATTTGGGGAGGACATTCAAACCATGGCATGCCCTAAATGTCATAGTACCCAGACAGGAGGTTCAATCCATTCTGTGTCAGCTGGGGGCCTAAAGGGAACAGAATCCCATTCAAAAAGGGAAATTGGAGAGATTTATTAAAGTGGTTATTTGCGAAATGGTAGGCAGGAAAAAGGGCTAACCAGGAAAGGATTCTGAAGCCCCAAGGATGATTGCTAAAGGGAAACTGAGACTAGGACTAAAAAGGCAAGGGCTGGAAGCAATCAGTAGACCTCAGTAAGACCTCGTGCTACAGAAGAACCTGTAACCTTTGGCAGAGAAATAGAACTCCTGCCAACCTCAGACTGTAGAGAAAAGCCAAGAGAATAAATACCCACACCTTCTCTCTTATACTGACTTCCTGCCAGTGCCTCCTACTGGCTGAAACCTAATGAAAGTTACAAGCAAGCAAGAGTGATTTATGTAGTTTACAAAAGTCAGCCTCCCGGGGCAGAAGGGAAACAGAGAGCCATGAATCTGGAGGACCAAACCAAGAAACATAAAACACCCACTTTCTGACTCAATAGCTCCTTCTCTTGTTTTCCAAGAGTAATAAAGGTCAAATAAATTTGTTATCCTATACAGTATAATATATGATGGTAAAGCAAATGTGTGTATATACACACACACACACACACACACACACACATACATACATATATGTATATACACACATATATACATAGCAGGAGAGTTTTTAGATATGGCTCTGTTTACTTTTATAAGACCATAAAATGATTTCAGAAAAGGTAGATAGTAATGATACCTTTTTAAGTTAAAAAAATAAGTGGAATATTTGATTTTTGGCTTCATAAAAACACGTTACCCTGTACTCTCTTAAAAATATGTTAGTTAGACCCACACCAAGGGCAAAATGTGGGTTGGATACACTATCAGGCTGGTCCCACAGGGCATTTCTGATGGTGCCAAGATACATAGTATTGTGATATTTTTTGGCCAAGAAGTATCAGAAAACATACTGATGTTTGTTCACTTCACTTTCTAATGTTTCACAAAGACAGACAGGTTTCCATGGACTTTTTATATTATAATAAAATAAAATAGACAATGAACTAATTTAAGGACCAAGAGTGAGTCTAAGGTAGAGCTGGTAAAATCTTCTATTTTTTTTAAGAAGCTTTTGCTTTATTGAGCATGCGCTCATCAGAGAGAGAGAGAGAGAGACAGTGAGAGGAAAATTGAAAAATCACGCTCCCCAGGGGGGAAGGCCATGCACAATCCCTTCTTCTTCATTTCCTCCCAGGATCTTGGCCATGCACATACATGTGCCCAATGTGATTTTTCAGCCCACCAGGTCTGGGACTCAAACTGCAGTCGGTCATGTGGGAGTCCAGTGATGTAACTGCTACCATCTGCTGTTCCTGAGCCAGTAAAATCTTTATTAATTAATTAATTAATGTATTTATTTTAATTGCTTGTGAGTGCATTCACATACCAGAGAAAGACAAAGAAACAGAGAGGGGAAAAAGAAAGCACCCTCCAGAGGGGCATGATCATGCTACAATCCCTTCTCTTCCTTTTCTCCATCCTGTCAGGATTTTGGACAAACATGCACTTAGGCTGGATATATTTGTCAAGTCAGGATGCAAACTGGGGATGGCCATGTGGAATCCGGTTTCTCTTGTTTTTTTTTTTTTTTTGGAGAGGGTTTTGCTATAGAGTGCGTGCGCTCGTCAGACAGACAGAGAGAAACAGAGAGACAGAAAGCGAGAAATCACGCCCCAGGGGGGATGGTCACGCTGCAATCCCTTCTCCTCCATTCTCCTCTTGGGATCTTGGGCACGCACACACATGTGCCCGGCGTGAGTTTTAAGCGACCAGGTCCGGGACTCAACCTGTGGTCGACTACGTGGGACGCCCGCGACATAGCCATTACTCTAACTGCTGGTCCCTAGGGAATCCAGTTTCTTATGCACAGCATTTAACTGCTGTGCTATAAGACCAGCTCATGTTTACTTGGATTTTTTAACTGACTAGGAAACATTTGTCCTTTATAAAAAATTGAGGGACCAGCAGGTGTCATGGTGACTAAATGCACTGGACTCCCACATGGAGGGGCCAGCAGGTGGCATGGTGATTAAAGGCGCTGGACTCCCACATGGCTGACCATAGTTCAAGTCCCAGACATGGCAGCTTGCTTTCTCATTGTTTTGTTTTGTTTTGTTTTGTTTCCCTCTCTCTCTCTGTCCCTTTCTGGTCAAATTAAAATAAGCAAATGAATAAATAAGTAAATAAAGTTTAAAAAATTAATTGAGATAACTCTTTAGTCAAAAGTCTCACTGTCAGGGAACCAGCAGTTAGCGTAATGGCTATGTCGCTGGACTCCCACGTAGTCGACTGCGGTTCGTGTCCCGGACCTGGTGGCTTAGAACTCACAACGGGTGCGTGTGCGTGTGTGCCCAAGGTCCCGAGAGGAGAATGTAGGAGAAGGGATTGCGGCATGACCATCCCCCCTGGGGGGGTGATTTTTCGCTTTCTGTCTCTATGTCTCTCTCTTTCTGTCTGGCGAGCGCACGCACCCTATAGCGAAAATCTCTCCAAAAAAAAAAAAAAAGTCTCACTGACATAGAGACTCCACAACTTCTGACCTGCACTTCTGGGCCCATATCCTTGCTGGTATATCTTATACCACAGTATAGAGAGGCAGGTGGACTAAACTTGAATCACCTCAGACTGCTGCCCCTACTGAGCTACATGATCCCTTCATCGCTACTGACCATACAAAGAGAAATTCAAGACATGAGTATTGGAAATCAGTGGGCAAAATGCCATCATGCTGAAACATAAGCCCGGCATGTAGTAGCTCTTTCCTTTTCAGCTCCAGGAGGGAGGCAGGAATCTCTGCTGCCTTCAGTCTCCACATCCATTCCTCCTTAGTTTTAACAGAGACCAGAGAAGAAGAGCAGTAAGGAGCGCATAAGCCCTGATGTCTTAGAGGCCTTTAGCCATCCAGTGACCAGAGTGGTAAATAAACCCATATTCTCATGATATATGCACAAGCTGCTCTGAGTTTCAGTCACTGGAGAGGGTTCAGTAAAGACTGGCCACAAGTTTAGAGCCTTGCAAATTGCGTTTCAGTTCTCCAACCATTATTCATGTCCTTGAGACTGGGGAGACATAGCATAAGGTGCATTTACTCATAATAATAAAAGACCCAGCTCTGTGTGTAAAAAGATGTATGAGTGGGGTCAGCAGGTGGCATGGTGGTTAAGGTGTTGGACTTCCATATGGCTCACTGCTGTGCGAGTCCCAGACCTGGTGGCTTGAAAATTATACTGGGCAAGTGTGCATGCATGCCCAAAATCCCAGAAAGAGAATAGAGGAGAAGGGATTACAGCATGGCCATTCCCACTGGGGGGTGACTTCTCACTTTCTCACTGTCTCCAGCGAGCACACATACCCTATGGCAAAAACCTAAAAAAATTTTCAAATAAAGTATGAGAGTAATTGAGGACAGATTTTTGGCTCTGTATCCAATACATCTAAACAACCAAATTTACCTTTATTTCATTTCCCAGTTAACATTAGTTTCCAAATTGACTAAATTGCTTCCACATAGCCTTTCCATGTAGAACTTCATTGTCATATAAATGCTGCTTCTAACATTACTAAATTTTCTTTAAACCTTGATTTGACAACTCTCCATAAGATATTAAATAATATCCAACAGTTGGTGGCATGCCTTCATTTCCCATTGCCAAAATATTTGGGTAAGGTACTCATTTACTCCATTGTATATTTGGATAGTGAGTCAGGAAAAGCATGTTTTTCTAATTAATACATACGGTGATATTAACATTAATATGTTCTGAAGGCGTCTGGACCTCTGCTTTCTCCCACATGTATTGGCATAGTTTCAGTTATAAAAACTTTTGACATTTAATCCACTTAACAAAATCTTAATTTTCTTACTAAAGTCTTAGTAGTCATTAGTGCTATTTACATATATTCAAAGTTTTCTTTATCCTGGAAACATTGCAGGCTATATGCCCCTCTTTTTTTTTTTTTTTTTTTTCTCTGGACAAATTTTATTTTATAAATGCTGCTTCTAACATTACTAAATTTTCTTTAAACCTTGATTTGACAACTCTCCATAAGATATTAAATAATATCCAACAGTTGGTGGCATGCCTTCATTTCCCATTGCCAAAATATTTGGGTAAGGTACTCATTTACTCCATTGTATATTTGGATAGTGAGTCAGGAAAAGCATGTTTTTCTAATTAATACATACGGTGATATTAACATTAATATGTTCTGAAGGCGTCTGGACCTCTGCTTTCTCCCACATGTATTGGCATAGTTTCAGTTATAAAAACTTTTGACATTTAATCCACTTAACAAAATCTTAATTTTCTTACTAAAGTCTTAGTAGTCATTAGTGCTATTTACATATATTCAAAGTTTTCTTTATCCTGGAAACATTGCAGGCTATATGCCCCTCTTAAAGTCAATAAAAATCGTCTGACTGGGCTGATCCTGTAGTGCAGTGGTGAAGTGCTGTGCTTTGGGAGCTATCACATGGCCAACTATGGTTCAAATTTTGCATACCCTCACCCTAGTTGCTTTGAAACTATGCCAGGCCCATGTGCACACATGCCCAAGACCCTGCCAGGATGGAGAAATGAAGAAAAAGGGATTGTGCCATGACCATACCCCACTGGGAATTGCTTTCTTTTTCTCTATCTCTCTGTGTCTCTTTTGTGTCTTTCTCTCATGCACACCAACACAAGAACACACACCTCTCTGGCATTAGAAATAAAAAGAACATCTGACTTACTTTGGCCAATGAAGGGGAAGTGGAACTAAAGTGTATGTATCAATTCTGAGCAAAAGCCTATAAAATGTATGAATGATCTGCCCTGTTATCTTCTCTACTGCTATTAGTATTAGGGATACCCTAGTAGTGGGGGCTCCCTTTGCCTGAGTCTCAGAGTGAGGATGACATGAAGTAGAGCCTCTGATTTAAAAGGAACAGCTAGTGTGAATGAGCTTAACTCCCTGTAGAAGTGACTCTCACCAAAATCACACACACACAAAAAGATTCTAACATCCAAACCCATTTCATGGAAGTGTGAATTTAACAGCCCACACTTAACGTAGTCCTTATGGGGGTTAGTACCACAGCATAGTCATGCCTCTCCTGACTGACACAAGACAACTTTAAATCGGTCACAACTTACATCTCTCACTACAAAGAAGCAATGGACAATGAAGTGGAGACGGGGTATTGTAGTGAAGGAAACATGAGTTTTGATTGAAATCAAAAGAGTTCACTCATTTCTCATGTGATCTGAGATATTTTGAACTTTACTTTCCTCATTCATCAAATAAGAAAATATTATACATCTTAAAGATTGATGTGAGAAATGAGATCGTTGATGGCAAGTAACTACTTCAGAGCATCTAGTAGTCATCAGCGTGGATACACTTTTCTTTCATGCTCAGATCACTTCTGATAACAAAGTATTGGAAGAACGAACTAGATCAGGATAAACAAATTATAGCACATAGGCCAAATGTGGCCCATGGCTAGTTTTTATAAATAGTTTTATTGGAACACCGACACTCTGATTCATTTACACACTAGCTATAGTTTCTTACATACTACAAATACAGAGCTAGAGTAGGTTCAACAGAGACCATATGTCTACAAAGTTTAAAATATTTGCTACCTGAATCCTTACAGAAAAAAATGTGCTGATCCATGGACTAAATTCACTCATAACCTGGACAATTCAGTTACTCATATAAATCTAATCTTGAGCTTATTTGCCCATACAAAGTCAATATTGTGTTGTGTACTAATTACACATTCTATTTCCCCTACAAAGTACTAATTGGAAAATTGACATCAAATGCATATTGCCTAGATGGGGTACTGCTCAGGATTTTACAGTCAATTATGAGGGATGCTAAAAGGTAGCCAAAAGATTGCTCCAAGTCTAACTCTTTGAATATCATAAATAAGCACTTGTGCATTTCCTTAATAATTCATTAGGCTGGCCCCATTACCTAGTAATTAAAAGGAGCTGAATCTCACATGGCCAAGAGTAGTTTGAACCCCAGCCTGGCAAAAGATTGTGGACTTTATTCTGTGTCTAGTAGAGAACCACTGGAGGATTTTAACCAAGAGAGAATATGATGACATTTTCATGCTGCTCTGGAAGCAATATGGTATTTGGTTGGAGGAGAAGTTGAAAGAGTTGAGGGGATTAAAAAAAAAAAGATATTGGCAATTATTATATAGTTCAGGTAAAAAATGAGGGCCTAGGGCACCAGCAGATGGCGTAGTACTACATCACTGGACTCCATTGTAGTCAACCACAGTTCGAATCCCAGACCTGGTGGCTTAAAATCACACCGGGCGCATGTGCGTGCATGCCCAAGATCCTGAGAGGAGAAGGGATTGAGGCATGGCCATCCCCCCTAGGAGGTGATTTCTCACTTTCTGTTTCTTTGTCTCTCTCTGTCTTTCTGGCAAGCATAGGCGCCCTATAGCAAAAACAAAAACCTCTCCAAAAAAATAAAAATTAAAAAGTGAGGGCCTAGAGCCAGCCCATGGCATGGTGGTTAAGGAAGCTGGATCCCACATGGCAGACCATATGGTTCTACTCCTGGATCTGGGGACTGGAAAAACACACCAGGTGCATGTGTTTTCATGCCAAAAATCCCAAAAGGAGGGAGAAATGGAGAAGAAGGGAATGCGTCATGACTATATTCTCCATGAAGAATGTTTTCTCACTTTCTCCCTCTCCCTCTGTTTTTCTCTCTCCCTGGCAAGCACCCACACCTTTCTGCAATTTTTTTTTAATTAGAACTTAAAGGAGAAAAGAGAATGGATTTGGAATATATTTTAGAGGAGCTTAGATAAGTGAGCAAGTGAAAAAAAAAGTGGTTTGGCCTAGGGCAGGACTTCTCAAACTACCCTGGTGAAGTCAATTTCTAACTTATTGTGGACCAATGTTTTTGCAAAAATAAAATAAAGGGAAATAATGTGCTTGGATGTTGCAGAATGTGAGTCAAATGGTTATAAAAGTTTCTAATAATTTCAATTATTTTTTAATAATTCATTCAACAAACATTTGCTTAATTGTCACTTACACATTCATTAACGAACTGTGCTAGAAACTCAAGATATGAAGATAAATGAGGCACAATCTTGTACCCCAGAAGCTTATAAACTAACAGATGGTAAACTATGTAAATATGTACATGCAATACAATGCAATGTAATACAATACAGAGAGTTAGCAGCCAATAAGGATACATACTTTAATGTATACTTATCTTAGTCTTGTATGATGGTAATCTATGATCAAACACTCATTTACAGACCACATTTTGAGTGTTTTTCTAGAAGGACTCCAGGGTTTCCAGCTTGATGTTTGGATGACTGGAGATGACTTTAGTCCAAGGCAAGCAAAAAAGTAAAAGCGGATTTAGGAATTAAAGATAGTTCCATTTTGAACATCTTACTCTTTTTTTTAAGAGAAAGATTTTTACTATAGGGCATGTGTACTCACTAGAGAGACAGAGACAGAAAGTGAGATATCACCCCCCCAAAGGGAATGGCCACACCACAATCTCTTCTCCTTCAGTAGCTCAGGATCTTGGGCATGCACGCATACGCACCACACCCATCGTGAGTTTTAATCTGCCAAGCCCATGACTTGAACTGCAGTTGACTACATGGAGGTCCAGGTACATAACCATTACACCATCTGCTGGCTCCGAACATCTTATTCTTGATGTTTCAGTGAAATACTAATGGAGAAATTCACGAAGCATAAATTAAAGAAAACAGCCCAATTGATTGTTTACAAGGTAAGTACACTTTGTCTATCAGAATAAGCAATGGCAGGGGGACCAGCAGATGGCAGAATAGTGACATCACTGAACTCTCATGTCATCAACTGTGGTTCAAGTCCTGGATCTGGTGGCTTAAAACTCATGCCAGGAACATGTGCATGCATGCTCAAAAGCCTGAGAGAAGAATGGAGGAAAGGGTATTGCTGGTTGGCCTTTGATTTCTCACTTTCTGTCTCTCTGTCTCTGGCAAGTGCATGTACCCTATAGCAAAAATCTCTCAAAAAATGCAAACAATGGCAGGATATTGAAATACGTATAATATTTTCTCAGGCTTCTGGAAAATTATACCACAATCTGAAAATAATAGTCTTTTAAAACAGTGCATGGCATGAAAGATTGACTTACATTTACCCAAAGAAAAAAACTACAGCACTTTTTCTGTCAATTTTATTCATTCATTTTGCAGTACCATATTTCATGTGTCTGCTATGATATGAATTCACTGATCCAAGTTTACTGAGAAATCACAGATGCTGGTCAAGTTGTTTTGGTACAAGGTAGAAATTTCAGTCCATATTACTCAGGTGCAAAGATATGTATAACTTTTTCTATATGTCATATTAAATTCCATTTGTAATGTTCATTCTACCAAAAGAAGAACAGTTAATCAGTCTTTTGCCAAAGTCCCAGTAACAGGGGTCTTGTAGAGTGCTGGCAGTGTGGGTTGTCTAGTTGCTAGTGGACAACCATCACCCCAGCCGTGCCCCCAATCACTTTTGTCAGATCTCAGTCATCCAAGTTGTTCACTGCTCTGGTGCCCCTGGAACCCTGTGGTCTCTCAGATAGAGCTGCTCAATCCTTTCCACTCCTTCTTCCATGCCTCTCCAGAGCCGGGCAACTCTACAGGGTTAAGATCTTCTACTACGATTGTGCTATTTTTTAGTACTCAAGAAATCATTCTACGGCTTCCTGTACCACACTGTGAAGCAATTCATTCAACAATGCACACTATCAAATATTATGTTCTGAGCACCTATTATGTCCAAGTATTATCCTAGACCCTTGGGGAACTATACTGAACAAGACAGACAAAAATGCCTGACTTTTTGAATCATGCATTGTGGGGTGAGAAAATAAAATAATAAGCATAATAAATAAGTAAAGTATGGAGGATGTTAGATATGGATAAATACAGAATTAAGTAGATAAGTATGGAATTTAGTAGAGAAGAGTAAAGATGATTTAGAAATGGAGGCTAGGGGCAACCATTGGAAATGTCTAAATATACTTGTCAGCTTGTTACAGTAGAACTCATTGAGACAGTAACTTTTGAGAAAAGACTTGGAAGAGACATTAGTCAAGTGGACGATTTGGAGAAAGACATTTCAGGCAGTAGGAATAGCAATTGCAAAGGCCCAAAGGTAAGAATGCACCTGTTCAGGGCCAGCAGGTGGTGTGGAGGCTGGGGATGCTGGATTCTCACATGGCTGATTACAGTTCAAGTCCTGGACCTGGTGGCTTGCTTTCTCACTTTCCTTTCTCTCTCTCTCTCTCTCTCTCTCTCTCTCTCTCTCTCTGTGTGTGTGTGTGTGTGTGTGTGTGTGTGTGTGTGTTCCTCTCTGATAAAATTAAAATAAGTAAATAAATAAATTTTAAGAATGATATGCTTAAAAAAAAAAAAGAATGGACTTGTTCAAGGAACAGCCAAAAATCAGATGGCAGAGTGGAGTGAGCAGAGGGGATAACAGCAAGAGGTATGTTCAGAAAGACAAAATATAAGGTGAGGTACGGGAGGGTGGGGTGGGTGGGTTAGAGTAGATGAAATTGGGCTTTCACGCTGAATGAAACTGGGAACTACTGAAGGGTTTGGGCAAAGGAGTGATATACTTTGACAGATTTTGAAGGCACTGCTCCAGTTATTATGTTGAGACCTCACTATGAGAGGAAGGTTGCAGGAAGGAGACAAGTTAGGAGATATTTCAGTAGCAGTGAAGGTAAAGAGAAGAATTTAGGGTCTAAGTATATTTTGAAGTTAGAGTCAACAGAATTTCTTGCAGGGTTAGATATAGATTATGAGAGAAAGATAAGTTTCAGATGACATCAAGGCTCTGTTCTGAACGCTACAGAGGATGGTGTTGCCATCATCCTGATAGGGCAGACTATGGACAAAGAGGTTGGGTGAGAATGATCGAGTCTACACTTTTGCTCCTGGGCCATGCTTCTAAAAATTGGTATCTCTGGTTCCATGCACTTAGTTGTCAGAAAATATATGTTGAATAGACAAATGAATGAGTGAATGATCTATACATTCCCTACAGGGCAGGTAATCTAAAGTTTTTGTGTTTTCTTGAATCTACCCAAGAAAGGAAATTTTACTCTCTGCTTTCAAATTCCCAAATCCTATCAAAATGTCTCTTATCCCATAGTACCCTTATTTAGAGTTTCTCATTCTAGTGTAAGAATGGTGCAGTGGTCTTGTCCTCAGAGACAAGTATCTTTGCTCTCTTATCTCCTCACCAGTCATCCTATTCCATCTTCTAGTCCAGAGAATCTTGATCAATTTCCAAAACTAAGAAAAGCTACCTCACTGTGTATTTTTCTAAATCAAGGGATTTTATACTTGGTTTCAAGCTTTTAAAACTCCAAATTAAGAATTATAATCTTGGGCAGGATGGTATACAGTAGGAAAACGCAGCATACTATGAGACTGACCTACATGGGAAGGTTCTGGGTTCAGGGCCAGAGACCTCTTTCAGTACACCAGGCATGCACATGCCCATGAGTCAGGACTGGCTGAGTGTTGAGGTGGGTCATGGAGTCAAGACTTTCTGGGATGCAGTCTCTCTCTCTCTCTTTCTCCCTCTCTGTCTCTCCTTTGTGCATGCTAGCTCATGAAGAAAATAGATACATAAAACTTTTTAAGGTACCAGCAGATGGCATAATGGCTACGTCACTGAACTCCCATATAGTCGACCATGGTTTGAGTCCCAGATCTGGTGGCTTAAACTCACACCGGGCACATGTGCATGCGTTCCCAGTAGAATGAAGGAGATGGGATTGTGGTTTAGCCATCCCCCCGGGGGGTGATTTCTCACTTTCTGTCTCTCTGTCTCTCTCTGTCTTCCTGGTGAGCACAGATGCCCTATAGCAAAAACCTCTCCAAAAATAATAATAAAATAGAAACTTTTTAAAACAGGACTTTTGTTCTATGAATTTACATCAATTGATCTAAATGTGATGGGTTAATATTGTAATGTATTAATCAGAAGCATATCATTAACTGAGTGGGGGAAAGGCAGGAGGTATAACGGAATACCAGGAATTTAAAACACACCACTTAACACATTAAAATATTGTGCTGCTACTTTTTCAGCATTTAGAATTAAATGAATTTGCCCTAGAACAGGTTATGTGTACACAATCATAATTGTTACCAGCCTGCCCATTGATCCAGAGTAAATTAGTCTGGTGGTATTTAAGTAAAACAGATTCTGCCCATGAAATTATGCAAAATGTAACAATGTTGACACTGGTCATACTGTGCAAGCTAATTATTAGATATTGTCTATGTCATTTTCTGAACTTTCAGAGAGAACATTAAACAGTAAGGCATTTGTTAATGGTAGAACATTTCCAGGGGAAAATGGCCGGCAGGAGAATTGAAAGGAAAGGATCAACAAATACAGAGTGATGGGAATAAAGTGCGCAAGGGGTATCTGAGGAGAGCAAGGAAATAGACACTTCAACAGTAACAGAACAGCCTCTACCTTTAAATCTAGCCAATGTTTATAGCCTACCTAATTAATTCTTTTTTTTATAGGTTAATCTCCCGCTCTTGTATGTAAAGATGCTAACTCTCTGTTCAATCACTAAATAACAATAGAGTTTTGAACCCATGGGAGAGTTCTTGAAACTCTCAAAAATCCCCAAATTCATAATTCATCCTTATACAATGTAGTTTCACATAACTGAAAAACTACATGTGAATGACTCAGCTCTCACTTGATGATCAGTTTCTGTCCTGGCTGAAACTAAATACATTTAACAAATTTTGCTTTTTCTAATTTTCATAAAGAACATATGGCTGCCTTTTTTATATCAGAGATTATAGTCACCAATGAATGTAACATTTCACTCTTTATCTGAAAGGTCTATTTTCTGGCTAAGAACTAATACTTTTTTAGTCTACTTCACTTACCTCATCAGCTCTCAAAGCTGTCTTTATTTCAGGCATTATATTCTGGCAGAAGAAAAACTTTCATGCACACATGAAATCATAAGTTGAGCCCCAATGTACCCCTAAATGCAAACATCCCAGCCTACACATAGCTACTCGCTTTTAGCTCTGTTAGTCTCTAAGAGATTCAGTCCTATTCTCCAGCACCTAGGATGCAAATCTCAGCAACGTCACAAATTATTTCATGTCATGAACTTCCATGCCGCATTATCTACAAAGAGACAACCACAAATGTTAAATCCATGAAGACAAATATTCTACCCTAGTTTCCTTTGAAAATAGAGCAATTAATTTGGAGTAAGCTTGCATAAAATCATACTAGCACAGGCTATGTTTGATGAGCTCTTTCTTTCATTCAACGACTATTCAAGATAATCTAGCAGGCACCATGAATCACGATTCTCCTATGGCTCCTGTCTTTTAAAAGTTTATTGTCTGCCCTGGAAATTAATCATTAATTTGACAAGTACTTGTTGAGTAATGGTTATGTGACAACCACTCTCTCTGGTGCTGGTCACACAGCAGAAAGATGATGTCCCTGTTCTACTTCAGAAAGACAGACAAGACAAGTAAAATGATAAAATGGCAGGTGATTTCTCACTTTCTATCTCTCTCTCTGTCTCTCTCTGTCTTTATGGTGAGTTCATACACCCTATAGCAAAGACCTCTTTAGAAAGAAAGAAAGAAAGAAAGAAAGAAAGAAAGAAAGAAAGAAAGAAAGAAAGAGAAAAGAAAAGTAAGAATGACCTAGAAGTATATTACCTGTAGACTCGCCACATATGGACTTTATTTTGCTGATGTACATTTCTTCTATATCTAATTTGTTGAGAATTTCATCATGAAAGGATGTTAAATTTTGTCAAATATTTTCTTTAGAGAGATAATTGTATTACTTTCCTCCTTCATTCTACTAATGTGATACATCACGTTTATTGATTTGCCTATGTTAAACCATCCTTGCCTCTCAGGTATAATATGACCTTTTTAAAGTGCTATTGAATTCAGTTTACTGAATTTTGCAAATATTTTGTAAAGGAATTTTCCAGCTATATTTGTTATTGGCCTGTAATTTTCTTTTCTTGTAGTATCCTTATCTGGTTTTGGTATGAGAATAATAATGGCCTTATAAGATGAATTTAAACATGTTCCCTCCTCTTCAGTTTCTTGGGACAGTTAAAATAATTGGATCAGTTCTTTAAATGCTTGCTAGAATTTGCCAGTGAAGCTATCTGGTCCTATGGTTTTCTTTGTTGAGAGGTTTTTGACTACTGATTCAATATCCTTAGTCATTATTTTCTGTTCATATTTTCCACTTTTGGGTAGTTGTATGTTTATAAGAATTTGTTTCTATAAAGTTATACAATTTAGGGACCAGCAGATGGCATAATAATTACATTGCTGGAATCCTACATAGCCTACCTGGTTCGAGTCCCAGATCCAGCGACTTAAAACTCAGGCACATGTGTGTGCGCCCAAAGTCCCAACTGGAGAATGGAGGAGAAGGGATTCAAGTGTGGTCATCCTCCCTTGGTGGGGAGAGGCAGTGATTTCTTGCTTTCTGTCTCTCTGCCTATTTCTGTCTCTCCAGCAAGCACATGTGTACTATAACCATAATTTCTCAAAAATGTAATTAATTAAGTTATCCAATTTATTGGTGTATAATTGTTAACAATAGTTTCCTATGTTCCTTTGTAGTTCTGTGGTTTCAGTTGTAATGTACTCTCTTTCATTTATAATTTTATTATTTTAATTTTTGTTTGGTTAGTCTATATAAAAATTTGTCAACTTCATTGATTTTTTTCAAAAAACCAACTCTTAATTTATTGGATGTTTTCTGCTGCCTTTGTCATCTCTATTTATTTATTTCTGCTCTTATATTAATTATCTTTCTTCTGCTGACTTGGAGCTTAATATCTTACTCTTTGTTTCAGTTCCTGAAGGTGTGAATGTCCATACTACCAATGTAACCTACTGACTTAATCCAATTCTTTTTTTTTAATTTTTTTTATTTGTTTTTATTTTTTTGGAGAGGTTTTCGCTATAGGGCGCGTGTGCTTGCCAGACAGACAGAGAGAGACATAGAGACAGAAAGCGAGAAATCACCACCCAGGGGGGATGGTCATGCCACAATCCCTTCTCCTCCATTCTCCTCTTGGGATCTTGGGCACGCACGCACACGCGCCCAGCATGAGTTTTAAGCCACCGCGTCCGGGACGCGAACCACGGTCGACTACGTGGGAGCCCAGCAACATAGCCATTGCGCGAACTGCTGGTTCCCTTAATCCAATTCTTATCAAAATTCAAAATTGACCTTTCACAAAAAAATAGAAAAGTCAATCTTAAAATTTATACAGAACCACAAAAGACACCATGAATCAAAGCAATTTTGAGGAATAAGAATAAAATTAGAGGCACTTCACTACCTGATTTCAAATGATATTTTAAAACAATAGTAATAGTAATCAAAGTGTATGGTACTGGCATAAAAAAGACATATGGACCAATAGAAAGCCCATAGACAAATCCATATATGGTCAACTGATCTTTGACAAGAGGATAAAAAATACACAATATGGAAAGAATAGTCTCTTTAATAAATTATGGTTAGGCAACTGGATATCCACACACAGATGAATGAAATTAGATCTAGATTTCACACCATATATAAAAGCAATTCAAAATGCATTAAAGACTGGGGACCAGAAATTAGCATAATGGCTATGTCGCTGGACTCCCATGTAGTCGACTACAGTTCGAGTCCTGGACCTGGTGGCTTAAACTCACGCTGGGCGCATGTGCATGCATGCCCAAGATCCCAAGAGGAGAATGGAGGAGAAGGGATTGTGGCGTGGCCATTCCCCCCTGGGGAGTGATTTTTCACTTTCTGTCTCTCTGTCTCTCTCTGTCTGTCTGGCAAGCACACGCACCCTATAGCAAAAATACTTCTCCAAAAAAGAAAAAAGAAAATGCATTAAAGATTTAAATGCAAGACCTGAAAATGTAAAACTACAAGGAGAAAACATACAGGAAAGGCTTCATGACATTGGTCTTGGCCATATTTTGAGAATGATCTGAAAAGTAAAAGCAACCAAAGCAAAAACAAATGAGAACTAAAAAGTTTCTGCACAGCAAAAGAAACAATCAACAGTAAAAAGACAACCTGTGGGATGAAATAAAATACTTGCAAATCACACATCTGATAAAGTTAATGTCTCTAATATATAAGGACCTCAACTCAATAGCAAGAAAAACAAGTGAACAAAGGTTATTTTTCAAAATAATACATACAATTTGCCAACACATATATGAAAAAGTGCTCACTATCACTCATCATAAGAGAAATGCAGGTTGAAACCACAAGCTACCACCTCACAACTATTAGAATGGTTATTATTGGGTCAATTGGTAGGCCAATGCAGCTGGATCTGACACAACTGTGTGCTTCAAGGCCCAGACCTGGTAGCTTGAAAAGTGCACTGGACCTGCATGTGTGTGTGCATACCCAAAACCCCAAGAGGAAAATGGAAGAGAAGAGATTGCAGTGTGATATCTCCACAGAGGGGGTGCTTTATATCTCTCTCTCTCTCTCTCTGTCTCTCTCTCTCTCATCGTCAGTGAGTATATATATTCTATTAAAAATTTTTAAAAAAGAAAAGCTATTATCAAAAAGATCAAAGATGGGTTGACAAGTGGAGTGGTTGTTAAGGGTGCTGGACTCCCACATGGCCAACTGTGGTTCGGGTCCCAAACCTGGCAGTTTGCTTTCTCTCTCTTTCACTCTGTCCTCTGGTCAAATTAAAATAAATAAATAAGTTATATTTTAAAAAATTCTTAAAAAAAAAAAGATGAACAATAACAACAAATGGAAGAAAGAGAGCCCTTGTATGTTTCCATATCATCCAGTAATCCCATGGCTAGATATATAGCCATAGAAAATGAAATTAGGGAACCAGCAGTTAGCGTAATGGCTATGTCGCTGGACTCCCATGTAGTTGACCGCAGTTTGAGTCCCAGACCCGGTGGCTTAAACTCACGCAAGGCACGTGTGCATGCATGCCCAAGATCCGGAGAGGAGAATGGAAGAGAAAGGATTGCAGCATGGCCATCCCCCCTGGGAGTGATTTCTTGCTTTCTGTCTCTCTGTCTCTCTCTGTCTTTCTGGCGAGCGCACATGCCCTATAGCAAAAACCTCTCAAAAAAAAAAAAAAGAAAAAGAAAAAGAAAATGACATCAGTAACTCAAAAAGATATCTGAACTCCCATGTTTATTACAGCATTATTTTCTTTTTCTTAAATTATTTATTTTATTTTATTTTATTATTTTGTTTGACCAGAGAGAGAGAAAGGGAAGGTGAGAAAGCAAATATTCAGGTCCGGGACTTGAACCATGGTCGATCATGTGGTAGTCCAGCATCCCAACCAGGACACCACCTACTGGCCCCACAGCACTATTTTCAATAGCCAAGATGTGACAAGAACCTGTGTCCATCAACAGATGAATGGATAAAGAAAATATGGCATATATATTCCTTGGACTAGTATTTAGACTTTAAAAAGAAGGAAATCCTGCCATTTGCAGTGACATGAATGAATCTAGAGAACACTATGCTAAAGTGAAATAAATCAGGCACAGAAATATAGATATTACATGGCCAATATATGTAGAATCTAAAAAAAAAAAAGAAAAAAGTCATATATATAGGAACAGAGAGTAGAATGATGGTTACCAGGGATGAGAAAGAGGAGAAAATTCAGAGATGTAGGTCAAAGGGAGGGTACAGACCTGCTATTGTGTAGGGTAAGTGGATAAGTCTAGAGATCTAGTGTACAGCAGGAGCACTATAGTTAATAATACTGTATTACATACCGAAAATTTGGTAGGTGAGTAGATTTTAGGTGCACTCACTACCCTCAAAGAAAGAAAGAACTACAAGATGATGGGTATGTGAAGTTGCTTACGTGTAGCAATCATTTCATTGTGTAATATAATATTGTATTGCACATCTTAAATATATACAATAGAAAAAGAATATAGAAGAGAATTAAAATATCTCATCATCCCAAATCAAAAACTATTGTCTGATGTTTTTGTCTATTTACTTCTAATCTTGATACTTCCATATATATTTTATTAAAGTGTATGTGCATATTTAAAAAAAATAGACTCATACTCTCCTTGTAGGCTTGTAACCTGATTTGAATTCTCTGCTTTGTATTGTAAGTACCTTCAACTGACTGGTTTCTTTTTTTAAAAAAAAAACATAATTTTTAATGGTGGAATAATATTCTCTTGTACCATAAATTATTTAACTATTTTTCAACTGTTAGACATTTGTGCTGTTTCCAATTTTTTACTATTCTAAATAATGCTAAAATAACTAACATCAACATCACACATTAATAATTAAACACAGCTCTGATCAGTCTGCAACATTTATGCATTCTTGGGAGGCTAGCTAGCAGTGGTTAGAAAAAAATCAAGATTTTACAGGCACTTTGAAGCCAGCCAGTGATATGGCAGTTAAGGCTGTTGGATCCTACATGGTCAACTGGGCAGTTTGAGCTCTAGACCCAACAGCTTGAAAAACATGGCAGGCTCATATTCATGCATGCCCAAAATCCCTAAAGAAGAAAGGAGAAGGGATTGTAGCATGGCCATTTTCCCCCTACCTCATGGGGAGCGTTTTTGCACTTTCTCCTCTTTCTCTTTCTCTTTCTTGCTCTCTTTCTGTCCCTCTCTGGCAAGTGCATGAACCCTATTATATATGTATATATATATATATATGTGTGTGTGTATATATATATACACACACACACACACACATACACACACACACACATAAGGCACTGTGACATAAGTTAAAAGCTAGACTCTACCTCTCATTATAGTTGTGTGTCTTTAGGTAGTTACTTCTCTTTCTGAGCCTCAGAAATATGTATAAAAATAGAGGACATTTCTATAGTGTATATATAGTTATACGCGTGAGCTTGCAATATGTGATATATTGAATCATGAAAAGCCATGATGCATTTTTTCATAGAAAAATAGTGTCATGACTTTTCTGATGATCTAATAATGAAACAAAATAAAAATGGTAAAAAGATTATTCCAGTATCTGCATGCTATATCAGTCCTTGTCTTAAATACCAGAACACCTACTCTTAGTGCAGTTACAGTAGGAATAAGTATGCATTCTAGGGTTTTTAGACACTTTCTTTAATGTGAGAATTGTTTATGTGTTCAGTTAGATGAAGAAAGGTGAGAAATAAGTGGTATATTTCACCAAGTGCTGTTAATTGAGTGATTTTGCTAATTAATATAGTACATCCTAACAGTGAATAGATAGAAATGTTAATTGCATTCTTCATTAGAAAGATGAAATTAATGCCAAGGATTTGAGACAAATAGCACTTAACCCTCCCAAACTCTGGATGTAGAGAGATGTTTGCTTTTGATCATTCTGGTCTTTTTCATGATCTGAATCAATAAATACTCCTTATAGCTTTGAGTTATGATTCTAATTAGTCATTTTTCTGGTTCTGGTTTACAAAGTAAAATATAAATCAAATTATATTTGTGAATTCCAACAAGATTTCTGTGTCCATATCATCTCAATAAAATAGTTTAAATGGCATCACCTGTTAAAGATGCCGTCTTCCATGCCAAAATATTTGTACTACCAAAGTTAAACAACATTTGAAAGGTGAGGGTGTTTTAATGATATGAATATATAACCTCATGCATAAATAATGGGATATATGATAAGTAAGTTCACAACTAAATAAGGAAAAATTAATCTGTATATGCTAAGAACTTCAAAATAAAAATTAATAAGAGAGTGTGATGATTATAAAAGGACAGTGTAGGTGGCATGCCTAAATCAGAAAAAAATGTTCAGAAGAATAATCACCCACAAAAGTCCCTTCCTTTGCCAAGGTACAGAAATCAAAATATAGCAAAGTGAACATTGGCCTTGAGTTTTGCCCAAACTTATAACACAACCACGCAAAAATGAAAGAGAAGTGTTTCTTCAAAATTGTGAGGTCCTTTTTATGAAATAAAATAGTCGTGGATGAGGTTAGCTATGAATCCTTTCTTCTGCGTGTGCCATGCAGGTGGGATACCTGAATTGTAGCCAAGCACTTCAAATTAAGAATTGCCCACTACTGGTTCCAGTATAACCACAGTGCCTGTTCAGAAAGTGTTGCTTGAATAAGTTCACCGCATCTTTAAATTGGTTATTTGGTGTGCTGTAGTGATTGACTCACTAGACCTTAAACTCTGTGGGAACAGAGACTGGTCATCTTTAACACTGTTGTAACTTCAGTATCTGGAGCAGAGCAGGTGTGTATGTATATATGTATTTATGTATGTTTGGTGTGTATGTGTAAATATA
>NW_006160168.1:2764396-2766933 GCF_000334495.1 Tupaia belangeri chinensis | reverse complement strand
TATATATTTATATATATATAGTGTGTTTGTGTATCTCCCTCTGGTGTCAGTGAATAGATAACATCTATTTCTTGTCTCTTAACGATTGCAAATTTAGATTCCTATTTTCTGAAATTGCCTCCTGAGCTTGCTCTTGATCTGTTTCATTTTGTAACAAGCTGGCAATCTGCTTTTGAACCAGTCATCAAAGGGGTCAAAGTTTGGTCAGCATTTGGTGAGGTGTTTTTGTTGTCTTTTTTTTTTCAATACTAGCCATTCATGTGGCAATGCATATATAGTACTTCACATACATATCACAGCATTATATGTTAACATATGTGTATCTCATTAAACACATATAAACTGACAACTCATGCATACCAATAATTAGTTTTTTTAGTTTGGGGTACCTAGAGTAACTTCTGTAGGGTCCTAAAGAGCTGGGAATCACTGAGCTCTGCCTTCTGCCAGGCGAGAGATTTTCTAGGAAGCAGACAGTGCCATACCCACTCTTGCCTGATTTGTGACTTTGGAGACCCAAGAGGCATCAATTGCATGGATATTTAAGTCAGGAAGATTGAATGGGTTGGCTCCATGGAGTCCCTGGAGTTGCACAAAGCCGAGGAGGGAAGCCCCAGGCTCCTTTTAAAAAAAATTCAAGTCACTGCCGTATGAGCAGTAACATATTTGCTTCACATTCTTCACAGTCTTTAGCCTCTTATATTGAACAAGTAGGATAATTAATGTGAATCCTAATATAGCAAAAGTCACCAAATAATCCCAGACATTTCGTTCCTACCATTCTCTTGTGTCATACAGACTCATTTATTGCCAAAAATGATTTCTTTTTTTGACACCTTTCTGAATATACCTATTGTACATTGGCCAAAACTGTTTAGTTCGTAAATATCCACTGCTTTTATTCACATTCTTTAAAAACTTAATTAGTGGGTTGGCAGGTGGCATGGTGGTTAAGGGCACTGGACTTTCACATGGTCAACCTTGGTTCGAGTCCTGGTCTTGGCGGCTTGCTTTCTCCCTTTCCTTTTCTCTCACTCTCTTTCTGTCCCTCTGGTTCCAAATCAAAATAAATAAATAAATAAAATAAAATAAAAATAATTTTTAAGAAAACTTTATTAGTAAAAACATTGCAACAACATATAGCTTGAAGTAAGAGAAATTTTTAGCCTCCACTTGGGAAGAATGACAATTTCTTGGACAAAGGGTAGTAGAGAGCCACATGTGGTTTTGTTCTTATTTCTTCACTTTACTCTTCACTATAAAATAGCAAATCACAAAATTATTGAATTCCTTTGCATCTCAGTCCCAGTAGCTCTCAAATAAAAATAGGACTATTCCCACCAATTTCATAAAAGTAAGAGAATCTGGAAAGACTGAAAACAGAGCTGAAGAAAAGTTTCTCAACAGAGCTACTTTGTGCCCCAAAAACAAGGGCCAACCCAGCCAATGAAGCTGCAGGACCACACAGCAGAGCAAATCCAGCTAGACTTCTCCCACTTCCCACCTCATATCTTCTTTCAGGTTTCTTAAATTTCTGGCACCATTTTCTCTGACCCTAACATTCAAGCCTTCAATGTCAGTTTATTATAGTGAAGGATTTTTAGCCTAAGGCTTTGAAGTTAGCCCAGCTGTCTTTGAATCTGCATTCCTCATCACCTACTTGCTATATGAGTTCAAATAGCCAGTCAAGGGCTCGCAGGTGGCATGGTGGTTACAGTACTGGATCCTACATAGCCAAGTATGTGGTTGGAGTCTTGAACCCGGAGGCTTGAAAAGCATGCCATACACGTGAGTGTGGGCATGAAATCCCAAGAAGAGAATGAAGGAGAATGGATTGCAATGTGGCCATCCCCCCAGGGGCGTGATTTCACACTTCCTTCTTTCTTTCTATTTCTCTCCAGCAAATACAGAAACATAAACAAACAAAAGCCCAATCTGTTTTTTCATCTGCTAAATAAGGTAAATGTTACCTCATAAAATTATAGTGATTATTCAATATACGATAACTTAATATTAATATCCCTTAGCTAAATAATATAGATATAAATTATACAATTATTGTTGAAATAATAAAGGGTAGGAAATCAGAAAATAGAATGAGACAATTTCTAGAAATAGAAGATAAGGCTGATATGGATTAGAAAAAAAAAATAGCACCCACAATAAAGTGACTAAGATTCAGAATGGGCTGAAAATGTGACCAATGTCTTAGCAAGAGAGCATGAAAATCATCCCAAGGAGGGTAAATATTATGGTCATAGACTTGGAGATAAACACCAGTGTGGAATATTTGGGAATACTGGCAGGGCAGAGATGGAGTCTGAACTGGTAAAGAGTGAGGGTTCTGCTGCAAAGTAATGGAGACCACACTGAGATACATGTGTAGGTGCACCATAGGAAGAGCATTGTCCTGCATTTGATGCACATTCATTAAAAATAGGGAGCGTGGGACCAGCAGTTAGCGTAATGGCTATGTCGCTGGACTCCCACGTAGTTGACCGTGGTTCGAGTCTCGGACCTGGTGGCTTAAACTCACT
>NW_006160168.1:2747209-2764244 GCF_000334495.1 Tupaia belangeri chinensis | reverse complement strand
AGGGACCAGCAGATGGTGTGGTAGTTAAGGCACTGGATTCCCACATGGATGATCATGGTTCAAGCCCTGGACCCAGAGGCTTGAAAAATCACATTGGAGTACTAGCAGATGGCATAATGGTTATATCACTAGTCTCCCATGTAGTCAATGTGGTTTGAGTTCCAGATCAAGCAGGTTAAAACTCACTCAAGGTATGTGTGCATGTGTGCCCAGGATCCCAAGAGTAGAGTGGAGAAGAAGGGATTACGGCATGGCCATCTCTTCTGGGAGGGGATATCTCACTTTCTGTCTTTCTGTCTCTCTGGCAAGTGCATGCACCCTATAGCAAAAATATCTCTTTAAAAAAAAAACAAGAAAGAAAGAAAGAAAATCACACTGGTTGCATGTGTTGCATTCCCAAAATCTCAAGAGGGAAATGGAAAAGAAAGGATTGCAGCATGGTCATCCTCTCTGGGGATGATTTGTCACTTTCTTTCTGTCTCTCTGTGTGTGTGTCTCTCTCTCTTGCCATGTACCCTAGGGCAAAAACCTTAAAAAAATTAATTAATAGAGAGCCCCTCTAGACATTTAAGTAGAGGAACAGAATAAGCATACATCTTAAGAATTCTTCCAAATGTAGAACAAGGTAGGGCACAAAGAAGCAGAAAGTGGGAAGATTTAGTAGGAAAGTGACCTACAAATCCCCATGGCATTGAGAAAGATGGGAACATTTTTGTGTTGGTCATCAGTGGACACTAACCTGTATCCACCAGTCTCAGAGTTCATGACCTGTGTGCACCTGGATGTCACTTTACCCACTAACATTTGCACCTGAAGTCTGTCTCTTGTTTGCCTTGAGATCTGCTCTCTCTCAGCTTGCTCAGAACCAGGAAAGACATCTTAGTGGACTCAGCTTCATTTCTGACTTACTACAGCTACAGATTTCTGAGCATCAGTCACACCATCCACCAAGCTGACTGTGGCTTCTTCTCTGAGTAAAGTCAGGAGTCATTTCAGGAAGATATGAAGGAAGGAGATTTCTCATAAACCGCCAATGGCTATGTAAATTGCTACAACCATTTTGATATCATTCGGATTTTTAAAGGATCTTTGATTTTTACCAGTTTAGCTATGATGTACCTTGGAGAGGATCTTCTTTTGTTAAATCTCTTCAATGTTTTTGGTATTTCTTGGATTTGGATCACTTTGTTTCCTTTCCCTCTTTCCTTTCCACCCTGAACAATACAGTTCAGAAGCCACTGAACAACACAAAGCATTCATGTAAACAGAATAAGGGGAAGGACCCATGATAACCTAGAATGGGTGTCATAGACCAAGTAGGATGAAGAGGGTAGCTGGGTGGGAAGTCTGCCTCACAGGTGCAGAGTGACTGAGTAGAGTGGGGAGGGTATTTCTGTGGAGGATTGGTTTCACTGGTATTAGATCCCATGCAGGCTGACAACCAGCACATGGGTGGCCCAGGATGAGCAATCAGAAAGTCTGTAGAAGGAGTCCACAAAGGAGTCTCTGTAGAAGGGTGACCTGGTGCGGGAATGAGTGCTCACTTGGTGATGAGGGCATGAGAGATAGGTAAGGAGGAAGAGCAGCCCAGAAAGTGATACGGAGTTCAAGTTGGGTTTAAGAAGCCATTTATGTAAGGGAGTAGGTAGTGATGCAGGTGATAAAGTAGATGTAAGCAGTGAAAATATATTCAATTTAATGAGAACCAAGATTCTCACAGTTATGGAAGGGAGTAATAACTATGACAAAAGGGAAATTATAACGAACCTTGGAATCGGAAGTAACTAGTTCTTGGGTTTTTGGTTTTTTGTTTTTCTCATTGTCGTTATCTTTTTTTTTTTTTTTTTTTTCCTAGAAGGTCCATGAACATACAAGAAAAAAGGCAAAGAGAAAGACAGCAAGAGAAGGAGGGGAGAAATCACTCCCTGATGGGACATGGTCATGCCGCAATCCTTTCCCCTGATATCTCTATCCTATTGCCTATTGAGATTTGGGGCATGCATCCACACATACCTGGCAGGTTTTTCAAGCTGCCGGGACCAGGATTCAGACTGTAGTTGGCCATGTGGGATCTGGCTCCCTTAACTACCAGACCTTAGAGCTAGACTAGCCCATCTCAGTTTTCTTTTTTTCTTTTCTTTTTTTTTTTTTTTTTTTTTTTGGAGTTTTTTTCTTATGGGGCGGTTGCCCAGACAGACAGAGAGAGACAGAGAGACAGAAAGCGAGAAATCACCCCCCAGGGGGGATGGCCACACCGCAATCCCTTCTCCTCCATTCTCCTCTAGGGATCTTGGGCACGCACACACACGCACCCAGCGTGTTTTTTAAGCCACTGGGTCCAGGACGCGAACCATAGTCGCCTATGTGGGAGTCCAGTGACATAGCCATTACGCTAACTGCTGGTCCCAGCCCATCTCGATTTTCAATATCATTAATCTAGATACAAATATAAATCCCCATACACATACCCACACATATCCCCTAACTGTGTCCTCTGAGAGGGTTGGGAACAGTGACACCCCAGTAGAAATGAACACTCTTAGCTCTCAAATCATGGCTTTTATACCTCAAGAAATTATAACTCCTTAGAGAAATGTCTAATTCCAGTCCAAGGGGGTGAGAAATGTATGAGATGAGTTGGTTACATGTTCTTGTACTAGAAATGTAGAAGTACTAAAAGACGAAAAAGAAAAAAGAAAAAAGAAAAGCATTACATAGGGGCTGGCAGGTGGCATGGTGGCTAAGGGCACTGGAATTCCACATGGCCAAAGTTTGATTCCTGGATTTGGCAGCTTGCTTGTTTCTCTCTCTCTCTCTCTCTCTCTCTCTCTCTTCCTCTCCAGTCAAATTAAAATAAATGTATAAATAAAGTTAAATGGAATAATTATTTTTAAACAATTTTTAGAGTGTTATATAGTACAGTAGCTATAGCTAACTATAATGTATTGTCTATTTCAGAATAGCTAACAGAGAGAATTTTGAATGTTCCCAACACTTAGTAGTGATAAATGTTTGAGGCTGTGGTTATGCTAAACTACCCTAATTTGATCATTATACACTATATTCATGTACTGAAAAATCATACTGTATTCCATAAATATGTACGATTATTATGTGTTAATTAAAAGTACATAACTATTTTGGTTAATAACAAAAAGTGGTGTGTAAAAAAGACACATAAGTTAGCTAGAAGGGCCTTCCACTGACCAAATATGGGACAATTTATTAACAGTATTATAAAATAAATATTTAGAAACCAATAATAACCCCCTGAAGAAAATAGGAAATCACAGGTCCATAGGATATTAATTAATAATTAATTATTAAAAGAAAGTGTGATGATAAATGCCTTATTTACATAGTTTCATAATTTTCAGTAATTATAAGAACTAATCTTACAAATTTCTTTGCTGCAAAGCAGAAAAGAGTGCACAATATCAGCAATGGGGCAGACTGAGATCATGTGTCAACCAAGAGAACACACCATCATTTCAGTGATATTCCTGAACAAGATTTATAATCTGAGTCCAAACACAAGGAAACATCAGAAGAGCAAATTAAGCAACATTCTAGAAACAACTTGCCTATAATCTTCAAAAGCATGAAGGCTATATGAATCAAAAAGATAAACCAACAATTTCAGACTGAAGGCGTTAAGATGTGACAAGTACAACACAGAATTCTGCCCTGAATCATTCTGCTAGAAAGGATATTAGAAGGATAATGGCTAAAACTTTGAATGAGGTCTGAGGACTAGAAGGTAGTCATAGACCAATTCTAGCAGTTGTGAGATTACTTAGGAGAGTGGCCTTGTTTGTTGAAAATACATGCTAAGGTATTTGGGAATGTTGGGACATAAGGACAGCAAAGTATTCTCAAATGATTCAGGAAAATGCATGTTTTTTGTACTGTTCTTAAACTTCCTATAAGTTTGTCATTGCTTCAAAATTTTAAAAGTGCTAAAAATAAGAATTAAAAACAGGCACTCAAAGAAATATTTATACACAAATGTCTATGGCAGCATTATTTATAATAGTCAAAATCTGGACACAAATTAAATGTTTCATTAATAGATGAAAAGACAAAATGTGGCATATATGTCTAATAGAACATTATTTAGTTGTGAAAAGGAATGAAGAATGGAAACATGGTACAAAATAGACCTCAAAAACATAGTACAGTAAAAGAAACAGTCACAAAAGGTCACATACCATAAAAATATATTTATATGAATTGTCCTAAGAGAAAGCAATTGGTGGTCTTGAGGGGCTTGTGGCAGCAAGGAATAAAGAGGAATTGCCTAATGGACATAAGGTTTTCTTTCTTTCTTTTTTTTTTTTTTTTGGTGAGGTTTTTTTTTTCACTATAGGGCACGTGCGCTCGCCAGGACAGACAGAGAGAGACAGAGAAACAGAAAGCGAGAAATCATCCTCCAGGGAGGATGGTCACGCCGCAATCCCTTCTCCTCCATTCTCCTCTCAGGATCTTGGGCACGCACACACATGCGCCCGGCGTGAGTTCTAAGCCACCGGGTCCGGGACACAAACTGCGATCGACTACGGGGAAGTCCAGCAACATATCCATTACGCTAACTGCTGGTTCCCGGTTTTCTTTCAGATGGTGAAAATGTTTTGGAACTTGGTAGAGAGTCGTGGTTACAGTACATTGTGAATGACCTAAATGCACTGGATTGCATTTTTTTCTTTCTACATGCACATCCTTTTATTATAGTACACTGTTGTAATGTTTCTATTTTCTTTATTTTTATTTTTTTTTATTTTATACATTGAATCACTGTGCATTACCACAGCTTACAAAATGAATTTTCCCAGTATGAATACACTACACAGCAGTCCAGTTAAGGATATTACAATACATGGTATCATCAAGACAATTATTCTGCCAGCAGGCATGTGCTCTCTGACAGGGACGGTAAGGGGGGAAAGTAAGAGAGCATTCCCCCACCATGAGGGACAATCATGCTGCAATCCCTTCTCTTCCATTCCTCCTTTTTGGAATTTTGGGCACACAGGCATGTGTGTGTTTCTCAAGCCTCTGATCTAGGACTCAAACTCCATAGTCACAATCAAACATGTAGGATCCAGCTGCCTTAACTGCTACACCATCAGCTGGCTCAAATTGTACATTTTAAAATGGCTAGTTTTACATTATGTTTATTTCACCTCGATTTAAAAAATATACTAAAGACAAAGACAGAAATAAACCTATCATCCTTGAAAAAAACTGGGAGGATCATTCTAGCTGTTATACTGAAAACAATCTGTCGTAAGAGGATGCACATCAGTTCAAATCCACTGCAGAAAGCCAGTGTGACTTCATGGCACAGGGCCAGTGTGGTAGGGAGGTGACAGGATGTGGACACATTCCAAAATATGCTGATGGTAGAACTAGGAGGAATTCCTAGGGTTGGAATGTGAGGTGTGAAGGACAGAAACAAAATCACTGATAATTCCAAGGATTTGGGACTTAGCAACTGAAGAAAAAATGTAGTTGTTTTCAATTAAGACAGAAAGGCTGCAGAGAGTCCAATGACTGGAGTTTCATTTTGACCAATTTGAGTTGAAGATGATTATACAATAACTGAGTAATGAGCCAGCCAGTGGTATGGTGGGTTAAGGTGAGTGGAACCCACATGGCCTTCTGGGTGGATCAAGTACTGGACAACTTAAGGAACCCATCAGGTACATGTGTGCCCAAAATAAAGAGAGGAGAAATGGAGGAGAAAGGATTGTGGTGTGACCATTTCCTCCCCAACCCTCAACTCCATCTGAGCACTTGCCCTCTAGCAAATTATTAAATTTAAAAAAGAAAAATCAAGATTTAAATGGGAATTTGGAAATACAAGTCTAGAAATTGAGAAATATGTCGGGACCAGCAGATGGCGTGTGGTTAAGGTGCTGGACACTCCCACATGGCTGACCACGATTCAAGTCCCGGACCTGGCAGCTTGCTTTCTCACTCTTTCTCTGTCTCTATCTCTGCCTGGTCAAATTAAAATAAATGAATGAATAAAGAAAATAAAATAAATAATTATTAAAAAAGAAATATGTTTGGGTTATAGCTTTTATTTCAATTTGGAAAGTACTAGTGTAGTGATGATAATTAAAACTGTTACTCAGGGACAGCCCATGGCCTGGTGATTACAGAAGCTGGATCCCACATGGCTGACTGTACCACTCAAGTCCTGGACCAAGGGCCTGAAAAACACCAGGATGCATGTACATGTAGGTCTGAAATCCAAAAGGAGGAAAAAATGGAGGAGAAGGAGTTGTGCCTGACCATCTCACCATCCCCTATGGTGGATGTTTTCTTACTTTCTCATGCTCGCTGTGTCTTTCTCTGGTGACTGTATATACATTTTGGCAAAAAAACAAAACAAAACAAAAAAAACATTATACAGGAGGAGAGAGAACATCCCTGGAGTAAATACAGACCCAGAGGGAAGAGAGAAACAGACTGGAACATCCCCTGTCAAAAAGTTTGAGAGAAGTCACTGACAAAATAGAGTGGACAATAGTAACCAGTACTGTCCTGCAAGGTATGTGAAAGAAGGTATCAAGGAGGATTGGGTGATAATTCATGTCAAATCGTGCTGATAGCTCAAATTGCATGACAGAGTTTTGTAGCTATCTTAGTAGATGCAAATACATCATTTACATGAAATTACCATTTTATTTCTTTGAAATGTTGCTTTACTTTTGGTAATGCTCCTTGTCTTGAAGTACAATATATTGATTGATATTAATAAAGCCATATAAACTTTATTGGAGTTAGTGCTTGAGTAGCATGTTTTCAACCCTTTTACTTTCAACCTATCACTGTCATTATATTTGAATTTTTTAGAGCGATTTTTGCTATAGGGTGTGTGCAATCACAGGAGAGACAGAGAGATAGAAAGTAAGAAATCATCCCTCAGGAGGATGACTCTGCCACAGTCCCTTCACCTCCATTCTCCTTTCTAGATTTTGGTCACACACACACACACACACATACACACACACACACACACACACACACACACACACACACACATACCAGGCATGAGTTTTAAGCAGCTAGATCTGGGACTTGAACCACAGTTGACTACATGGGAGTCCAGTGATGTAACCATTATACCATCTGCTGGCCCCACTGTCATTATATTTAAAGTGTGTCTCCTCTGCTGGCCCCACTGTCATTATATTTAAAGTGTGTCTCCTATAAAGAGCATATAGTTGGATCTTTTTTGTTACTCAAACTGACAGAATCTGGCAATAGAGTATTAATTCCTTTTTTAGAGAGAGATTTTTGATATAGGGTGCCTGCATTTCCTGGAGGCAGAGACAGAAAGCAAGAAATGACCCCCCAAGGGTATGATCACACCACAATCCCTTCTGCTCCATTCTCTACTCAGGATCTTGAGCATGCGTGCACACATGTTGGGTGTGAGTTTTAAGCCACCAGAGAGGGACTGAAACCACGGTCAACTACATGGGAGTCCAGTGACATGACCATTACACCATCTGCTGGCCCAGTATTAATTATTTACTAATTCAATTAGTGATACAGTTTCTTTTTTTATTTTATTTTTTTAATTATTATTCGTACATTAAATCACTATACATCATTGAGATTGGGAAGAGACTTTACCCAGCATGATTTACACCTCAGACCAGCCCAGCTGAGACTATTATACATATCTTCGTTGACAGATAATAAACCTTATCTGTATCTCACAAGTGTCTTACCTCTCCATTTCCCCCCAAAATTTCCTTTCCTACACTCTTCCTCTCCCACACTCTCTTTCCACTTTGTCTCTAGTGTCCATTATAATTTTTAATACTTTTATGTTCTCCAGTTTTTCAGTCTCTACCATAGAGTGCAGACAGTAGGTATATGTTACATGGAGAAATACAAAGTCTCTCTTTCGAGGAGGGTCTGAGGAAGGACATTCGGGGGAGAGACAGGGAGGAAAAGCATTAATGGCACAAAGAGGTGTGGTATTATCTGTTGAAGATGTTTCATGGTTTTATCGACGGTGCTGGGGAGAGGTGTTCACCTGCTGAAATATCCATTTTCCATTTTGTAAGATAAATAATAATGCGATTGAATGTATGGAAGAAAATGAAATGAAAAAAAAAACAATAAATGTATCCTTGCCACAGAAAAAAAAACAAACACAAACAAAAACAAACAAACAAAAAACAAAGTCTCTCTTTCATAACCTGACTTGCTTCATCCAGCAACATATCTTCCATATTCGTCCACTTTCTATCAAATGCCAGGGTCTTGTTGTATTTTTATGGCTGAGTAGTATTCCATGGAGTATATGTGCCACAGTTTTTCAATCCATCCATCAATTTGTGGACATTTGGATTGATTCCATGTCTTAGTAATCATGAATAATGTTGCAATGAAAATAGTTGTGCAAGCACTTTTCTGACTGAGTACTCTCCTTTGTTTTTGGTAGATACACAGGAGTGGAATTGCTGGATCATATGGTAATTCTATTTGAAGGTCTTTGAGGAACCTCCACATCATTCTCCACAGTGGCTGGACCAATTTACATTCCCACCAACAGTGTAGAAGTGTTCCCCTTTCACCACATCCCCTCCAGCACTTATCATTATTTGTTTTTTTAATCTTCACCAGTCTGACTGGGGTTAGGTAGTATCTGATTGTGATTTTGATCTGCATCTCCCTTACAATGAGGGATGCTGAGCATTTTTTCATCTGCTTTTTGGCTGTTCATATGTCTTCCTTCGAGTCTTGTTTATTCAGCTCATTTTCCCATCTTTTAATTAGGTTAATCATTTTCTTCCGGGTAAGCTGCTTGAGTTCCCTGTGAATTCTGGTTATTAGTCCCTTATCTGAGGCACAGTTAACAAAATTTCTCTCCCATTCTGAGGGTTGTTGATTCACACTAATTATGGTGTCCTTTGCTGTGCAGAAACTCCTTAATCTGATGTAATCCCACCTGCCTATTTTGGGGATTATTGCCTGATACAGTTTCTTTTAAGTCTATCATCTTGCTATTTATTCTCTAATTGTCCCTTGTATTCTTTGTTACTATGTTAGAACTTTTCTGTCTTCTCTGGATGAAAGAAAAATTTTATCTTTTCATTTTACTTTTTCTTTTTTGCTGTACATCTCTGTATTTCTTTCAATGGTTACTTCTGACATGATTACATATATCTTTAACATTTTTCACTTACTTTGATTTTATGTTATCACTTCATATACAAGAACCTAACAAAACTATAATTTTACAGAGCCAACAAGTGGCAAGATGGTTAAAGTGTTGGGCTCCCACATGGCCAACTGTGGTTCAAGTCCCAGACCCAGTGGCTTGAAACTCACATTGGGCATGTGCGTGTGCATGCCCAAAATCTTGAGAGGAGATTTGATTGTGGCCTGAATTTCTCACTTTCTCTTGCTGTCTCTCTAGCAAGCAAAAATGCCCTATAGCTAAAAAAAAAAAAAAAGAAAAGAAAAGAAAAACTAAAATTTTACTAACCTCCCTGCCTTTATGCTAGTTATCATATAATCTCCTTTTACATATGTTATAAGTTATGTAACACATTTGGATCATTGCATTTTTGTTATTGCTTTAAAAATACTTTTAAATTACTGTTTCTGTTACTTTCCATTTGTTCCTGTAGATTTGTTTTTTAATTTGGGACTATTTCCCCTTTAGCCTGAAAAGTTTTCTGTGTTATTTCTTGTACTGCTGAATCTGCTGACAATTTTTTTTTCAATTTATGTTTTCCTGAAAATGTCTTCATGCTATCTTCAGTTTGAAGCTTATTGATGCTAGACATAGAATTCAAGACAAATTTTTAAAATTATTTTTAAGAATTATTTATTTAATTTTTATTTATTCATTCACTTATTTTAATTAGACCAGAGAGAGACAGAAATAGAGAGAGAAAGGGAAAGTGAGAAAGCAAGCCACCCACCAGGTCCAGGACTTGAACCATGGTCAGCCATGTGGGAGTGTCCAGCACTTTAACCACCATGCCACCTGCAGTTCCCATATTCAGGACAATTTTTTTTTCCACTCGATACTCTAAAGAAGTTATGAAAGTATTCTGACTTCCAGTGTTTTTTGATGGAATATGTTTTTTTTTTTTCCTCCTCTGACTGGTTTTAAGATTTTCTCTTTTTCTTTGCTTTTCAGTTATTGAATTTTGATATGTCAGGGTGATGCTTTCCTTGTATTTTTCCAGATTGGGTTTTGATAAATCTATAAATTTATCTTTCAGTCCTAATATTTTCATTTTAATAATGTTTCCATTGTTTTGTTTTGTTTTTCAAGAGATTTTTGTTATAGAGAATGTGCACTCACTGAAGAGACAGAGACAGAAAAAGAGAAATTATTAACACCTGGGGGGGACAACCATACTGCAGTACATTCCCTCCATTCTCCTCTCAGAATTTGGGGCACACACACATGCAACCAGCATGAGTTTCAAGACGGCAATATCTAGGACTCAAACCACAGTCAACCCTGTAGGGGTTAACCAGTGCCTTAACCACTACACCACCTACTGACCCCTTCATTCTTCTTTTAAAATTCTTCATATTTTAATTCATTCTGCCCATCTTTTCCTTTATTTTCTCTAAGATATCTATAATTGTTGAAGCCTTTAATCTGCTTATTCAAACATCTGAGTCATTAGTGAGTCAGTTTCTTTTAACTATTTTTCCTCTTGGTTATTTTCCCATAATTCTTTGCATAGATCATACTTTTTATAGTGTCTCAGGTCTTCTGATCAAAGAACTGTAGGAACTAGAATAAATGAGACATACCCTTTCATCTGTCTAGCAACCAGGATGAGTAACTGATAACTTTGATTCAATTAGAAATTGTGTTTGGTTAAGGCTGGTCTGTGACTTTGGTTTCAGTTCACTTTGGGTTTCAGTATCTTAAAGGTAAGATTTTCCCTGTATGTGTTTGCTTCTCTCTGAGAAGCTCCACCTTCAGCTTCTGTGAATGAGAGGAAATATGAATTTCCTAATTATTAGGAAATAGTCAAGTTGTTGGTAAAGTTGGTTCTTTCTCAGGACTCCTAGAAAGAATCTCTTCTAGGCTCCTCTTCCTGCTTCTGGTGGAAGAGGACTTAATTCCACATTCCAATCTGTCACCAGTATACCCACAATAGTTTAGAGTCCTGCTGGTATCCCTTTAACCTGATAGTCCCTCTGCCTGTGACAAATCTAGAAATTGACTTATTCATGATCTGACTTGGTAATTTGCTCTGGGATTAGATTAGCTATAGTTTTTGCTCACCTAGGAAAGGCATGCCCTTCTCCAGACAGTATAATTCCTTTAGAATTCCTTGCATCCACAGGTTTCTTCTGGCTTTAAAAATAGATTCGAGGGAACCAGCAGTTAGCATAATGGCTATGTCGCTGGACTCCCATGTAGTCGACCGCGGTTCATGTCCCGGACCCGGTGGCTTAAAACTCACGCCGGGCGCGTGTGCATGCGTGCCCAAGATCCTGAGAGGAGAATGGAGGAGAAGGGATTGTGGTGTGACCATTGCCCCTGGGGGGTGATTTCTCGCTTTCTGTCTCTATGTCTCTCTCTGTCTGTCTGGTGAGCGCACACGCCCTACAGTGAAAATCTGTCCAAAAAAAAAAAAAAATAGATTTGATAGTTACCCATTTTCTTAAGACAGAAATGATGGTTTGTCATAAACTTCTTTATCCTACCTAGAAGATAAATTTTTGACCCATATCTTTTTAACTCTCTTCCTTTTCTCTCCCAGTTTCCTTTCTATAACCCAAGGTTCAAAGGTATTGTTATACCCCCACTTCCTTCCGATTCCAAATGACTCCCTAAGTATTAGTCACACATAGTGATATTTTCTATATATTTCAAGAATACTCTATGACCTGAATCCTTGGTATAGCAGTTAATATGCAATAAGTAACTAAATAAATAGAATGGTGCCAAAAGAATTCAGTAAATTCCTCTTCAACAAATAGAGCTTACAAGGCAATCATCTTGGCTCTGAAATCCTGTTTTAAATGATGTCTGAAGATCACATTTTGCTATTCCTTCAATGACTTGTAATGTTTTTCACTTCCTTATTCCCATCCATAGCAGATGGATGTCCCAAGCCACTTAAGACCAAATTCAGGCACTTGAGAAAGCAGAATGGTTCAGATTATACATCTCTAAATGTTAGGCTTACATACTGTAACCTTATATACGGTAGTAACAATGAGAATGCAAGGGGTGGGAGTAAGAAACAAAAACAAACAACCACTTTAGTGGCAGTTTCATCAGGAAATTATAAATTTACTTCATTTCTCTTTTTACAAATCAGCTTCTGGAGGTCAGCAGGTGCCATAGTGGTTAAGGTGCTGGACTCCCACATGGTTGACCGTGGATCAAGTCCTGAACCTGGTGGCTTCAAACTCACACTGGACACATGTGCATGTGTGCCTAAAATCCCAAGAGGAGAATGAAGAGGAAGATATTGAAGCATGACTATCCCCCCCACAAGGAATGAATTTTTACTTTCTCTCTCTCTCTCTCTCTCTCTCTCTCTCTCTCTCTTTGCGTGTGTGTGTGTGTGTGTGTGTGTGTCTCCAGCAAGCACACATGCCCTATGACAAAAATCTCTCAAAAAAATTTTTTAAATATTACAATCAGCTTTTTTTTCATTGTACTGTGATGAGTACAACAAATTCACATCCATCAGGAAACTAAGAATGTGATCTTATTTGGAAATAGGTTCTTTATAGACATAACCAAGTTAAAATGAGGTCATACTGGGTTAGGGTGGGCTCTAAATCCAATGACTAGTGTCCTCAGAAGGAGGGGGACAGAGACTAGAGGAAGCACATTGGGAAGAAGGCCATGTAAAGATGGAGGCAGAGATTGCAATGATCCTTCTACAAGCCAAGGGATGCCAAGGATTGCTGGCCACCAGCAGAAGCAGGAAGAGGCTCCTAGAACAGGTTCTTTCTAGGAGTCCTGAGAAGGAACCAACTTGGCCAACACCTTGATTTAGGACTTTTAGCCTCTAGAACTGTGAAAGAATAAACTTTTGTCATTTTGACCCATTTTGTTATCTGGTACAACTATTCATTCTCTCCTTTAAGAAGACTCAGTGGAAGAAAAGCAAAAGAAATTTCTGGGTTTTTTGTTTGTTTTTCAAATCTCTGATATTGGTAATGACTTGTAGTGTAGGAAAAGGATTTGTTTGTTTATCTTACATATCTATAAAGGGTAATCAAACTTCTAACATGAAAACAAACCGTATTCATAATAGAGAGTCAAAGGAAATAGAAAAATGGTCTGACTGAAATAATAGTGACAATAAAAGAAACTTCCAGGATATTAGATAAAGGAGACTATTTGACAGGGAAATTAGCTGGTTGATGAAGTTTTGAGCTTGAGAGGGTAACATGAAGTAAAGGGGTTGTACATATAATCAAAAATAACACAAATCCAAATGACTTCTAATTCTATAATGCCATTTATTGAGCACAATATACCAAATACTGTGCTAATTACTTTATGTTATTTTTTTTTCCAGTTTTGGGCACATGCGCTTAGCAGAGAGAGCAAAAAGGAAAAAGGCAAGTGAGAAATCACCCACCTGGAGGGATAGCCATGTTGTAATCCCTTCTGTTTCAGACTCCATTTGGGGTTCTGGGCACACATGCACACGTGCCTGGCATGATTTTGAAGCCACAGAGTCCAAGACTTGAATGGTGCCGCCAACCCTATGGAATCCAACACCTTAACTTCTGCACCACCTGATGGTCACATTATTTAATTTAAAACAACTCTATTTGGTCAATATTATGACCCCAGTGTTCAACTAAGAAAACATAAAGCTCTGAAAATTTAAGGAATTTGACACATTATATAGACAATTGGCAAAGCAAGAATGTGAATCCAAAGTCCACAGGATCTCAAAGTCTATGTTCTAAGTCTAAGCTTTTATGCTTCACTACTTCATTTCAAAGAAAAACACAGAAAGAAAGAATGAAGTAGAGTACTGGTGTAGATGAAAATTTAGGATTTTTCTAATTTTCTTTGGAGGCTATATAAATGATTTATAGGACTTTTTTCTAAGTCTTGCCTGAAATGACATTTGATTTGATATTTGATTTTTTCTAATTCTCTTATAAAAAAAGAAATCTTTATTTATTACTGGGCATACTCCACAGTGCTTGATGGGTCCTTTCTTAAAGATAATTAGAGAGGCAGAATAAAGTGTCTTTGGAAAAGTTAAGGTGAGAGATAAAAAATTGATATGATCAAGATTTGTAACCACATCTTTAAATCAAAGAAAAGTTTTTGCAAGAAAAAACTGCTATACTTCAAGACAAATAAAGTCATTAATTCAATAGTTACAGATCAGCTCTCTTTCAAAACATATTGTAGAAATCAGGTACTGTTACTGGGTATTTTGGTTATTATTTAGCCTGAAAAAGGAAAATCTGGATCCACAAGAAAGTCTTAGTTTGGATTCTTTTAAAAACTCGTATTTTTTCAAAGAAAAATTGTCCATTAACATGGTACAAATTACAAAGTGCAATCATATATCTTCCTACTGAACATGAGACCTCTGTAAGTCTACTGAGGGTTTTCCCGGGTAACTTTCATCATTGATTGTGAGTCACAAGTCTTCCAGTTCACTTTGATTCAGACCCTCCATTGACCAGGCACTGAAATCCATCTAGCTCTGACAAAAGGAGATAAATAAACAGTTGAGTGCTATCGGTGTGCTGATGATTCCACTGCCAACAGCATTTCCTCATTTCTTGAGTGGTGTCATAGCACATTTTACAGGAGAGATGACTGAAAATGGATCTCAAGGTACTCACTAAGATAGTTCCCTAGGCTAGAACTTCCAATGTCAAATATTATAATATTCAGTCATCTCTAGGGTTTTTTCTAGAGTTACTATTATCCTGGTACCTAAGCAATTAAGCAATCCTATTGGCATGAAGTCCTACCATTCTTCTTGTGTTTAAATAGATAGAATTGGTTGTCTGAGAGTGTGTGTAATGCCAGTACTCAACCATCACTCCACAAATAGTGGTATTTGTGATGAATCAAGTGAGCAGCAAGTGGAAGAATACAAGTCTCTATCTGATACTTTGCTTAGACTTTGAGACAGATTTCTAACACAACCCCTTTCTCTAGAAGCCATAGAATGAGAAAGACATCTACAGATAATTCAAGATGAATCTAAAGTTGTCTAAAAATAAGCTTTAAAAACTACATTATGAAGGGACTAGCAGATTGCATCGTGATTACATCATTGGACTCCCACATAGCCAACTGTGGTTCAAGTCCCAGACATGGTCGTTTGAAAAATCACACCGGGCACATGTGCACACGTGCCCAAGATCCCAGGAGGAGAATGGAGGAGAAAGGATTGCTGCTTGGCCACTCCCCCCCTTAAGGTGATTTCTCACTTTCCCTCTCACTATGTCTGTCTCTCTTTCTCTGGTGAACACACACACCCTAAGGCAAAAACCTCTTAAAACAGAACAAAACAAACAAAAACTACATATGTTGAGGTCGCTTTCCTATGGATGTTTCTTATGTTTCTGCTTGGTTATTTGAAGCTGATAATCAAGTATTTATTTCATTTTTTGGATTCTAACTTGTTCATTGGACATTTACTGCTTTCAATATAAAGGATATTTCAACAGTAGTACATGCTTTGTCTGCTTTGTGGTCATTTATATTTCTAAGAATTCACTGTGCTCTAAGAGCAGAGAGTGGCCATATAAAATGATAAGATAAAAGAATATATCTGAATATGAACTGATTATTAATTCCTATTAAATACACTTTAATGTAGCCACGAATTAGTTCATTATTATAAGGGAAATGTTTAGAATTAAGAAGAGCACACTTGAAAGGTCATATCTTTCTATTACTACAGTATCTCTCATTTTTGCCTTTTTTTTGTTTGTTTTTAGAACAAAATTCCTTCCATATAAGTCATTTAGGACACAACATACAGCTCAGAATGACATAAACAGTAAGAACATTTATCACAGGGCTGAGGTAAGCTTTTTGCAGAGTTGATTAACTCAACACAATGGTATCATCAAGGATCTGACTTTTCTTTTAGGGTGACCAATTTTCCTGGTTTTCTGGGACTCCTGGTTTTAGCTAAAGTGCAATGTCCCCATCCCAGTTCTTTCTTTGGGATATTAATCTCAGTCCTTAGGCCTCTGTTATCATTGCTATAAATGATTAGCTCTAGTTCTCATTCAAATTTACTCAGAGACAGAAAAAGATACACATCTTAGTGTGCCTCTTTTTAAAAGTAATAAACTTTTGTCCTGGAAACTTTCCAGTGAACTTTCCAGACATCTCATTGTTCAGAACTGTGTGACATTCCTCCTTTAAAACCAGTCATGGTAAAAGAAAAGTTTTGTTCTAACCTAATCATAATTCCTGGACTGAGAAGGCACAGGAATGAAAAGAACAAAGAAGAAAGGTACAGGGTGCTGATGGCTTTGGATAGCATCCATGTAGTAGATATTGTTGGAAAATCTGTATTATTTTTTAATTTATTCAGCTTCCCCATACTTCCCCATACTTCTCCTATAGTTTCCATAATGTACGGAGAACTCTTCCTTATTTACATTTTATTAATAGGATGTCTGAGCAAGACAAAAGATCTCCCAAAAAATTGAAAAGCTCTTCCAGGTGATTCTTTTTTATTTTATTGATTGTTTTATAATTGCCAGAGGCTGCATGTACTGGCCAGAGAAAGAGAAAGCACCTCCCATAGGGCGTGGTCACTCCTTAATCTCTACTCCTCTAGTTCTCCATCCTTTCAGAATCCTGAGTAGGCACACACATCTAGCATGTTTTTCAAACCACCAGGCTAGAATTTGAACTGCAGTTGGCCATGTGGGATCCAACTCCCACTCCACAATTCTTAATTGCTGCACTGTAGAGCTGGGCATGTTCCAGATGACTCTGTGATCCGTTTCCCCCCATCTGTATTGTGATTAGAAGCCATAGTAACACAGC
>NW_006160168.1:2672736-2746685 GCF_000334495.1 Tupaia belangeri chinensis | reverse complement strand
AGGAATCCCATTCCTGCAGACAAGTGGTGCTAGCATCACTAGAGTTTCAACTCTCCAGAAAATCAGAGTCTAGCTCTGCAGACCCAGGATTCTTATTGATAAAAGTCTATTTGTTTCTTACATTGCACCTCTCATATTTTCTTAGCCCAAAGCATCTTACCCCTATGTACCATCTGTCTAACCCTGTCTACCACCGAAATGTCACCACTGAACATGATGTCAAAGGCAGAGAAGCAACTGTAGACAGAATGTGCAGCAGGGTCATTTGTATGATGTAAGGCTGATTAGGTGAGCTACCTTAATGTTTATATCATAGAAAGCTACTCAATAAAAGGTTCACGAGCAGAATTGGCAATTTATCCATAAAATATCCCTCACTGGAGGGACTATTCTGCCTTGTCTTCCAGAGCTAGCTAGACTCATTTAGAATTCATTTTCAATTTTTTTCCCCAGATGCTCAATAGCCAAAACATTGGATGTAAGCCTCAATGCTCTTTAGCTGTAGCGTTTCAAAGATAGACTGAAGTGGCATCTAAGTTCCAGGTTAAAAAAATTTTTTTAAAAACCAAAGGTGTCAAACATTAAACAAGCCATTTTTCTGCCTAAACTGGTAGATATCTTTCTGAGACTTTAAAATGATTGAAGTAACACCTTCAATATTTTCACTGCACTGTGATACAGTGACCCTGTTAGTTGCTTTTTCAGAATGTCTGGGCTGAAGATTTTTATCTGCACTTGTTCTCCTTCTACCAAGGACCTTATATGCCATGTCTGCCATATCACATCAACAGCCGTGAATGTCCTTTGCAAATGCAAATATTTGTAAAATATTCTCAGAATAGGTGGGGACAGAGTTCGCTGATAGTTCAAAATAATTAAAGGGGCCCCATGTGCAAATGTCAAAATAGGAAAAAAATTTAGCAGAATATGGTGCAAAGTGACAATACAAATGACCAGATCTCCCTATTATCACTTGCTGTACATCTCACAAGACAGCTGATTCCCGCTCTGCATGGGTTCCAGCATCCAGTGATTTATTGGGTAATTCAGCATTTGCCAGTATGTCTTGTGCTAATTAAATGCATCGCACTCTATTCAGAAATGTCACAATTGATTTGTCTTCTGCAAGCACTGACTTTATTTCAATCTTCTGAAAAAGATTTTATGAGCCCCAGATAACTTATCTTGGCACATTCATCTCCCAGGGTAGCTTCTGTGAGTGAGGGCAGTTAGAGGAAACCCTCAGTGAACATTCAATACAAATACCTTTATGGACATCTTATTTATCCATTTTATGCCATCTATCTGAGCAATAGTGTAGGTATAGCAGAATTACAAACTGTCCTATTAGCCTATAAAAGCATTTAAACATGACAGAAGTTAACATGAAGTGATATTGGCAGAACTTGTTGGATGATGTTAGATCAATCCAAAAAAATATGTACTTTGATAGTGTGTTATATATTACGAGGTGTATACTTATTCGCAAATTGATTTTGACAGAATTTTGCTATTAACTAATACAAGAGGAGATCATATAATGTCATTTCAGAGGTGAAAGAGGAGGGGAAAATTGCACTGTAGTCAAGTTTTTAGGAGATATAGGACATCTCACACTCATGTAAAATATTGAAGGTTGCAGATTGACAACTAACTGCTATGTAATTCCAGGTAGGCTTTCCCTGTGCTTCACCCTCTGAACCCAGGTGCAGCCTTTATGTTCAGTGTATTCTTCAAAGATCAGCCACAGTAAGAACAACTGGCTTAACACAGAGGAAATTAAAATTCAGCCTCAAATTGCCACTGCTTGTGAATTGATAATCTGAGCCACAGAAGGAGAAAGACAATCATATATGTCCCATTGGAAAAGAGTGATTATTGCATCTACAAGACAAGGAAAAGATAACTCAAGGAAGAGCTGCTGTGCATCTTCAAGCAGGGAAATTTTAGAGGGCATTTTTCTGGAAATGAGTAACTTACTAGCATGTAGTATGTAGCATTCCATTTACCTTTTTTATATTAATATTTGATTTTGAGTGCAAAGATGCACCACTAAGTAGTATTAATACCAACTTGCAGAGTCCATTTGGTCTTCTAGTAACGATGCTCTTCCTTTGAAAGTAAATGTAATGCTACCCACACAGGCAAATTCTTCCCAGGATTCAAGTAGTGTTCTATTAAAATGGCCATTACCTCTTAGTGTCTGTTATAGAGGAAGTCACTTCTATGTGAAACTAATTAAGTTGTTTAGAAGTCCTTAGCATCAAGGATCTCATCCTGCTTCTAAAGTAGTGCAATCAAATATTTTAAAAGTCACTGCATGAGATTTGGTTCGTGACTAGCTAAAGTAAATAATCTGCAAATGTCAACTGGAAAATTCTTCAGAAAAAATACAAAAGGAAGGTATAAGGTGAAAGTTTATCAACTAATTTCTTGTGTTTTTAAGGTATTTTATTCTTTTCATTTAATAGAGTAGACAACCAAGATGTAGATCCCTTAACTGACCAGACTTACAAGTACACAATGAGCTGCACCATGGCAGAACTGAAACTAAACAGCGGCCCATTTTCTCCCATCATAGCAGAGGTAAAACTATTGTAGGTTGCTATATAAACTGGATCAAAACATGGTGAGGAAAGGTAGATTAGCCCAGTTCTTAAATGATTTAAAAATATATCTTCTCAAACACCAAAGTGTAGTGGATAATATACTGTGCTGCCAAGGTCACCCTGCAGAATAGAGATATTCATTCCTCAGCTGCTGGAGATATTGGCAAATGCATCCTTAGCTCAGTTCCTTTCCAGAAAATACCCTTAACTGAAGGTTGCATGCCCTTCAGGAAAGTAGCCCATATCCAATAACTGTCCCAAGGAGGAGCATAGAGTCTTGAGCCTTTGCCACAAGTAAGTTATCGCTACCAGCTTTAGAAGTCCCTGTGGCAATCACTGAGGTCTTTGTTGTAACTGAAATGCAGTTGGACTTCTCCACAGATCCCATTTGGTTTCCCTTAACCCCTTATATGCCTAGCTCCTAATAAGCCTCCTGCAACATAATCTCCAGCTCAGAACCTATATACTAGAGAACAAGACCTTGGATAATAAACAACAAATTGATTCCAGAAGTCATAAAGAATTTCATATTCTGAGGCACAAGAAATGACTCCACAGACACATGTATTCTAAAGATCATTTTTAGCAAGTATTATCTCCCTACTTTTGGTCACATAGAGTTCACACTTATTTTGTTCATTAATATCTGTCCTACAATTAAGTGTAATGATTATTAGAATTAGAGACTTACAGTAAATAAAAAATTACACAGATTGAAAAGTACAAGTAGATCTGAGTGTTTATGTTTTAGGCTATTACCCATTTAAAAAAAAAAAAAAAACATGAAAAACTGGAAGTCATTTTAATTAAACTTATTAGATGTTGGGACCAGCAGATGGCATAATGGTTACATTGATGGACTTCCACATGGCTGACTGTGGTTTGAGTACCAGACCAGGTGGCTTGAAATTCATGCTAGGCATGTGTGCATGCACGCCCAAAATCCCGAGAGAAGAGTGGAGGAGTAGGGATTGCAGCATGGCCATCCTCCCAAGGGGTGATTTTTCGCTTTCTGTCTCTCTGGTGAATTGCACAACAGCCCCACAGAAAAAAAAAAAAAAAAAAAAAAAAAACCTCTCTCTCTCTAAAAATGAAAAAATTATAAAATATAAATTAAATGAGAATACTTTCTTTTTTTACTCAGTACCATAATAGATTTCTCATAGGCTTGGGGAAAATATACAAATAAATATTAAGAAAGCACCAAGTTAAATTATTGCCCAAGTGATGGTAGAAATATAAAATAACACTTGGTTTTCAAAAATGAAATGAATATTCAGCTAACAAATTAATATATGTATATATATATATATATATATAGAGAGAGAGAGAGATTGAGAGGTAATCATCTAAATAAATCCCCAAAATGCATTTGTAGAAATTTAATACTTGTTCATGATTACAAAGAAACACTAAAATAATTCTAATATCTCTAATGTCTCAAAAATCCATATTTAATTATGAAATATTCAGTTTTCTTCCAAACATGAAAAAGGAAAGGATATATTAAGTCTATTAGAATCATATCGTTCTAGTCGGTGTGATAAGGCAAGAAAAAAAGTATAAGAATTAGAAAGCAAGAAATAAAACTGCATTATTTTTTGTGCACAGAAAATGTAAAATAATTACAATGATTAGATATGTTAAATAAATTATCAAGGTTGCTGGCTGCACGATTATATTTTTTTTGAGAGGTTTTTGCTATAGGGCGCATGCGTTCTCCAGAAAGACATAGAGAGACAAAGAGACAGAAAGCGAGAAATCACCCCCCGGGGGGATGGCCATGCTGCAATCCCTTCTCTTCCATTCTCCTTTGGGATCTTGGGCACCACGCACACGTGCACAGCATGAATTTAAGCCACCGGGTCTGAGACTCGAAGTGTGGTCTACTTCATGGGAGTCCAGTGACATAGCCATTATGCCAACTCCTGGTCCCAGCTCCAAGATCATTCTATAAAAGTCAATTATGTTTCTAAAGATCAACAATATGTAAAAATGAAATCTAAAATGTTATGCCATTTAAAATAGCATCAACAAACAAAATAAGTTAAAGATAAACTAAGAAAATGTATGCAAGATTGTATTATACAATAAATACTATAAGACATTATTGAGAGAGATTAAGATTTAAGTAAATGAATAAATAGATCATATTAGGATGTGTAAGATCACTATAAACATTTCAGTCAATAAAGCTAAAGATGTATCTTCCTAATGATCCAGTAATTCTATCAGATATTTGTTTACCGAAAAATGAAAACATAGGTTCACAAAAGACATCCACTGGGACCAGCAGATGATATAATGGTTATGTTGCTGGACTTCCACATAGATGACTGTGGTTCAAGTGCCAGACCCAGCAGCTTGAAACACGCCGAGCACATGTGCATGCATGCCCAAAATCTCAAGAGGAGAATAGAGGAGAAAGGATCATGGTGTGGTCATTCCTTCTGGGGGATGATTTCTCCTTTTTGTCTCCCTGTCTCTCTATCTCTGTCTCTCCAGTGAGTACATACACCCTATAGCAAAAATTTCTCTAAAAAAAAAAGTCATATCAGCTCTAGTCATAACAGCCAAAAACTAAAAATTCCATGTGTAGCAGAATGAAAAAACAAACCATGATATGTTTATACATTAGGGTAGTGCCGAGCAATTACAAAGAAACAAACTACAGACAGATACAACAATGAACTTGCATCTCAAAAACATGATGAGGAGTAGAAAAACAGACAGAAGTCTACATACTATAAAATTCTAGAACAAGCAAAACTAATCTGTAGTGCCAGAAAGCAGATCAGTTTTTTCCTGTGGCTGGTGCAGGGAGGAGCCAGGCAGGGAAAAGAACTCTTTGGTATGATGGAAATGTTCTTTAACTGGATTGTCAAGGTAATCATGCAGGTGTATACAGTTTTCAAAACTCAAATGTATATTTAAGATAGGTGCAATAAATTTTATTTCTAAAGTCAAAATTTTTTAAAATCACTAGCTCCTAGCATACATAGAATAACTCATTCTAAATAAACTCGATGTACTCATAAAATACATAGCAATGTGCCATCTCCAGGAACAAAGAGATCTTGCAAATTTTAGATGGGTATTTTAAACTCCATATCAGGAATCTGGCAAAAGAGAGAAAGAGATGACACACTTGAGCAACTTGAGGAGAACTTAATAAAGGGATTATTTAAAAGACATGGGCAGGGTGTTAGAAAACCATAAGAGAAAGTGTAATAACCCAGAGAGTCAATGGGCCTAAGACCAACAGGGCAAGGAAAGGAATTGTAACCAGAACAGACAACAGTCCTGTGCGGAAGGCTGCCTTAATAGACCTTTTAGAAGGGAGGTAGTCAAAGGGAAACAACCTGTAGGGAGGGGTGGGATAGGGAAGTAAATATGCAGGCTCACTCTCCTCCCTCCCTTCTGTCTCTAGTTGAGACTCTCTTTGCTAAACACACTTGGGAGTCAGAGGGCAAGAGTGCTCAGTAATATTTGCACATATCGGCCTCCTAGGTGCAAAGCAGAGTGAAGAAGACTGGAGCATGGATGCAGAGAGGCAAGTAGACTATATACATAGCATAATTTCCAACTCCTCCAAGGTTTCACTTTCCTTGAATTTTTGTTTGGCAGGTAAAAAGAGCCCAGGAATTTGAATTTTTAAAAGAGATATGGGTGATCCTGATGACCAGTAAATGCCCTATTTTGGATCACTTCATAAAACGACCTCTTCAGTCATTACCAGCATTGGAAATGTATAATACATGGCTACATGGACACCAAGTTTCTAAGCCTATAACTGTGTTTGGGACACCTGGAAAGGTGAGAGTAGGATCCTTCCCTCTCTGGGAATTACAAAACTCACTGTTCTGGTCTTTACCCTTGAAACTTCCCATAGGGTAACTCCAAAGATCACAAGGAACATGAGAAATTACGACTGTCATGCTTCGAAACTATTCAAGAGATACACCATGAGTCATCAGACAGCATTAGGAGAAGCCATCTCCCCATAAAGGCAGCAGCTGTGTGGTTTAAGGGTTAGGGCTGCTCTAAGTCATCTTTTATCTTTTGGGGGTGGAATAACAAGGAGGACTAACTAAGGGGGTAGGAAGTGTCCATTCATTTCCCAGAGTTTTCCAACTGCTCTCTTCTTCATTCACAGTCTTTTCATAAAATGAGAAGAGCAAAGAAGGAAGATGGAGGGGCACTTGCCCTCAGGCTCTAAGGAGAAAAGTGCAAGTCTTTTCCCTAGTGGCAAGCCACATTGCACACACCCAGAACTCTTCAGAGCAACTTCACTGACACAACACAGGAAGGTAAGAAAAATTCCATAAATTTCAACATCAGCACAGACATAATCATGTTTTCACAGATGTATTTTTTTATGGTACAGAAAGCTCTGTGTTTTTACTTTTAAGTTCTTAAAAGAAAAAAATAGAACTGAAATGATAAATTCTGTAAAGAATGCACTTTGAATGTATTTTTATCTTGAATTCACGTAATAACTGCGTGTTGCCTATCTCGTATGATAAGACAGTCACCAACACATCTACAAGGCTTCCTTTTTTCATGTAAATATCACAGTAAGTAGGTGCATAACATTTTTGTATAAGAATAGTACCTAAATATGTTCATCCCTAAAATGACACACAATATAAGCAGTTTTAGGTAAAATAACATCTCTAAAAATGTTTCAAATTTTTCCCTCAAGAAGACATCAATTCCACCACTTTTTGTTGTTGTTGTTGTTCTCTGGATCGGCATTTGACATAATTCTACTATCAGTGGGTCTCTTCTATAGACAAAGGATGTGAGAAACATGAAAGGCAGCTTTAGAAACCTTTTAAATAAGGGACCTCAAATACGAGACTGCAATGAACTGACATTGAGAAATGCATGGTTCAACTTCTATGAGGTTAGTCTAGAGGAAGCAGTTCCTGGCACATGGGAGTTAAAGGGCTTTCTGTAAAGTCATTGCTAAAATTCAGGAATAGAAAGAAAGTAATTGTTTCCCTGTGGCTGCCTGACTGTGCCTCAGTCTAGCCCTGCTGCTAACATTTGTAGGGTGGAGGATTATGCTGGCAAATGCAAGCAGATATAACATTTGTCTGAATAGTTTCACATTAAAAATATAGATGTGCTGGCCACATCCCTAGTGGCTAAGGGAGTTTTCTCCCATGTAGCCAACCATGGTTCAGATCCTGGTCTGGTGGCTTGGAAAATGCACCAGATGTGTGTGTGTGTGCTGAAAATCCTGATAGGATGGAGAAATGGAGAAGGGATTGCCATGTAATCATTCCCCTTTGGGGATGCTTTCTCCTCTCTCTCTCTCTCTCTCTCTCTCGTGAGTACAGTGCCCAATGGCAACAAAAATAGACAAATGAAAAAAGAAAAAAATATCTATGGAGCCACAGTGTTGCAAGCTGCTAAGAGATGTGCACCGCAGGCTGAGATTACATGGGACACTTAGGTTTGATTCCCTATTCACCCTAAATGCTGATGTGGTCCCCATAATCCCAGCAACTCTGGAGGCTGAAGCAGGAGAATCACAACACAGAGAGAGAGATCTTGTCTAAAAACAAACAAGAAAGTAAGAAAACTTTGTGCCAGTCCCACAGCACAGTGGTGAAACACTGTGTAGAGGTGACCACATGCCACGTGGTTGACTGACGGTCAAACACCAGTCCTGGCAGCAATCCTCCAGGCACAAGTGTGAGTACTCAGGATCCTGATGGGATAAAGAACTGGAGGAAAAAGGATTGTAGTGGGACCAACCCTTTGGGGGTTCTCTCCTTCATCTCACTTTGCGCATTCAGTTGCAGTCTATAATTCATAAAACTAATCTTTAAAAACTAGAAACCTAAAAAATATGTCTTTCCACCTCAACAAATACAACTTCATAATATTAAACTAGAGAGCTGGGGCTCACAGGTGATCTGGTGGTTAAGGTGTTATACTCCCATGTGTCAACTGCAGTTTGAGTCCCAGACCTGGCAGCTTGCTTTCTCACTTTTCTTCTCTCTCTCTGTCTCTCTCTCTCATTCTTTCCCTCTCTGGTCAACTGAAAATAAAAATGAATAAAAATAAATAAAATAAATAAAAGTAAATAAAATAATTCTTAAAAAAAACTCCCAAAAATTAAACTAGAAAACTATATGAGGATACTTCAAAAAGTCTGTGAAAAATTGAATTAAAATATGTTTATTTTGGTGCAAAAAATATGAAATCCATCCATAGGTTTTTTTTTTTTTTTGAGAGGTTTTCGCTATAGGGCGCGTGCGCTCACCAGACAGACAGAGAGAGACAGAAAGGCAGAAAGTGAGAAATCACCCCCCAGGGGGGATGGTCACGCCGCAATCCCTTCTCCTCCATTCTCCTCTTGGGATCTTGGGCACACATGCACATGCACCCAGTGTGAGTTTTAAGCCACCGGGTCCGGGACGCGAACCGCGGTCGACTACGTGGGAGTCCAGTGACATAGCCATTATGTTAACTGCTGGTTCCCTCCATCCATAGATTTTTATAATATTCATTTTAAGACCCTATTGTTTTACATAACTAAAGTATCAGTAAAACAGGGGAATGATTTTAATTATATTTGTATATGTCCAGATATTTTGTCAATGCACCAGTGATAATTAAGTAATAAGAGAAAGTTATTTAATTTATAAGTTATAAATCTTTAACATTTCTTGTTTTCTTTCCAGAAAATTAAGTTGTATTATTATAATAAAGATAATCACATAATTTTCAATTATCATTAATTGCCTAAATAAGTTTTGTTTTGTTTTTAAAATTTTTGCTGTACAGCAAGTATCTCATTGGAGACAGAGACAACAAGAGGGAAAGTAAGAAATCATCCCCCAGGGGTGAGAGGGGATGCCCATGCTGCAATTCCTTCTCCTCTATTCTTCTCCTGGGATTTTGGGGACTCACGCACACACACTTGGTATGATTTTCAAGCTATCAGGTCCAGGACTTGAAGCACAGTCCACCATGTGAGAGTTTAGCTCCTTAACCACCACACCACCTTTTGGTCCCACCTAAATAATTTTTATTGTAGGAATTTTAAATTTTTTGTATCCAAAATTTGAGTATATATTCACCCAAAATGTAAATTAATTGTAAATGTAAGAAATCAAATAGCAATTTCATATGCTTTTACATTTTTTTTCTTTTTTTTTCCTTTAATTTGCTAAAGGACGTGTGTGCTCACCAAAGACAGAGCGAGAAAGATGAGAGAAAGCAAGAAATCACCCCCCATGAGGTAGAGTCATGCCACAATCCCTCCTCCTTCATCTCTTCCTCCTTTCAGAACTTTAGACATGCACACAATATGCCTGCTTTTTCAAGTCACCAGGTCCAGTCCTTGAACCACATGGTTGGCCCTGTGGAATCCAGCTACTTAAGCACAGGGTCACAGACTGGCACAAAATATGTTCTAACAGAAAGGATTATTAATTAAAGAGAAAAGACAAATTACAATTGATGTATGTCAAAATTTTAATTCAATTTAAATTGCAAGCAAAATTATTTAAATATTCACTTACATTTCGCAATGCAATTAAATCTCAGTAAATATATTTATAAAAATAAAACTGCTTATACTTCCACTTTAATGTTCATTTAACTGCCATTGTAAAGAATTGATATGCTTCACACATCCAGACCTCTGTATATACAAAAATTTAAGAGTGATACAAATTGTTTTCTGTTTTTTGTTTGTTTGTTTGTTTTTAATTTCCAGAGGGTATATGTTCACCAGAGAGAGAAAGCACATCCAGTGGGGAGTGGTCATACTGCAATCCTTCTTCCTCTGGCAGAGACCATACAGCCACAACACAGGCAGAACATAAAGGAGCTGCCTCTCATGTCTAAGCAAGGCTTGGCAGAGAAGAGCTGCAGGCAGAGACCACAGCTAAGAGCTCAAGATTTCAACTGTGTTGGTTGTGCTGGTTTGTGCTGTTTTTGCTCTCAGCCTCTCTGCCATGGGTTTTACTGTCATTACGGTACCCGCAAGGGTAAAATAACACCACCAGCCTTACTGCAACTTTACAATAAAACCAATTAGTGATCCTGAGAGAATGTGGTCCCCTAAGGTGCGACAATCAGGGAATTACTCTGTGAGACTCACCCCACCAGTGTTAGGCTGAATTAGCATAAGTTAGACTGAGTTAGTATAAACTGAATTACCATAATTAGCATATGTAGGTTAAGTTAGTTTAAGACTAATTTTGCATAAACACCCCATGTTAAGCTTACAGGCCAAGTTAGCTTATGCTAGGCCGAGAGTTAGTGCATCCACCCCCATGACAGGGATTCAAAGGTAGAGTACAAGAATACACTGATTAACAGACAGGAATTCAGCAAACAAAACAACAGAGATCAGCAGGTTAACAGAGGAAGGGCGGGTCTGGCTGAGGACAACAGGATGAACAAACCTGAAGAGGCCAGGGAGAGATTACCTGTCTTAACTGAAAGTTCTTATCTAAATTCAGACAGGCAACAGTCCCTAACTACAAAGGGTTTCTCATCTGTGTGCTGTAAACTATGAAAATCCGCTAATAAAACATCCTGTGTTGTCTCCTGAGCTACAAAACCCTCTCACCCAAAAAGGCCCTATCCGATAATCAAGATCTAAGAAGAAAATGCACCAGACAGATGGACTTCCTTGCCCTGAGAACTGTGACTGTTTATACCTAATCAAATAAAACAGACATCATGTTTTATGATTATTGTTTCCATACTTTGTATACCTCATTTTTTAGAGTAAAATCTTTTACTTCCCCCGCGCCCCTCCTACTTCTGTAGACATCCCTCAATAAATACGTATGCCTCCTAGCCACTTACGCTGCAGTCTTGAGCTTGCTCTGACTGTAGTCAGCTGAGAACATGCTAAAGAGCATAGAGGTCTCTCCTCTCTGCCTGATTCCTTATTGCCCATGCTGCCTTCCTACGAGTTTCAACCCACCCTGGCTGGAGCAGGTCTCCAGCATTCCTCCATTTCTCCATCTAATAGGATTTAGGGCATGCACACACATATGGTTGATACGTGTTTCAAGTCACAGGGACTGAGATTTTAACCACAGTCAGCCACATAGGATCTAGCTCCCTAGACAAAGGGCTTAACCACTGCATTATTGGGCCAGCTCAAGAGTAATGTAAGTTGTTTTTTGTAACTATATGTTCCTCTGCCAATACCTGCAATTATTGTGAATAACATGCTACTTAGTGAGTACCTCCGGAATCACAAATTTGAAAAAGTAGGAAAGCCAAAAGGTGGACTCTGGCTCCTACTGGAAAATATATTTGTTATGCAAGAATCTATTGGCTTCACACTAGCTGAGAGGACAGAGTTGGTAACTTAATTCATCTCCCCCTTAATTTAGTGCTTACACTATTCAGAGCCCATTCCCTGTCCCAGGAGCCTACTCCAGCCCAGTCCTCAAAAAAAGTACCTGCATCCAAAATCAGAAAACCCACAGCCTTGAGGGCATTCCTTGAGGGCATTCAAGTGCAGTCATCTTTTGTCTCAAGGTGAGAAAGCAAGAAACATGGGAAAACATTCCTTGTGCCCTGAAGGAGATTAGTTACCATAGTAGATGTTTAGAATTATGGATGCTGAGCACCTGCATGGATTTGTGGTATGTAGTTGTGATTATATTAGATCTCTTAAAGTTCATGGTTGGGCTTAATTTTTTAATTGCCAGAGGGTATGTGCACTCACCAGAAAGAAACAGAAAGAAATCACCCACCAGTGGGTCATGCCACAATCCCTCCTTCTCCATTTTTCCATCATATCAGGATTTTGGACACGTGCACACATGCACCCAGCCTGTTTTTCAAGTCACTGAGGCCAGGACTTGAAGCACAGTCCACCAGTTGGGGTCCAGCTTCTTATATGGAGACAATCACAGCTGGGTTTTAGACTAGAAGACTACAATTAAATTCCTGAAATTCATAAGTTCTTTGTATGTGAGCAGAACAGAGATTAGAGAAAGAAATGTGGGAACTGAGTGAAGAGTTCAGACAATCAGAATTGGTGGAGCCTGTGACAAATTACAAAAGTCATGCCCACCTAAAGTCATTTAAATCCAAAAACATTTTTTAAAAACCTGGGTGACCAAACAAACCAACTTTCTTAGACACATGGGGCTGTTGGCAACAGATCTGAAACCATTGTGACCCATCCTACGAGACAATTGACTGATTTATACTAAATTGTTCCACAATAACAAATGTATCTGAATGTCACAGATGTCACAGAACTGGTGCTTTTGAGGCAGTGACTCCCAGGCTGGACCCAGTCTACAAACACAATTCTACCAAACCTTGTGGCTGAGACTTTGATATCAATGGTTTCTTCTCTAATCATTGGTTCTCTCATGGAAGAAAAATATAATTCCAGAAGAAACTGTGAAAATTTTTAACTACTTAATACATTTGCATTTTCAAGGATATTATTTCAGAGGCTGGTACTTATTATTTTTTTAAATTTTGGGGGGTTTTGTCATAAGATACATGTGCTCAACAAAGAGAGAGAGGGAAAGGAAGAAATCACCCCCTGAGATGATGACCATTCCACAATCCCTTCTCCTCCATTTTCCTCTCAGGTTTTTGGGCATGCACACACCTGGCATGATTTTCAAGTCATTCAGTCCAGGACTCGAACTGTGGTTGGCTGTATGAGAGTCCAGATCCTTAGCCACTACGCCACCTGCTGGCCCCAACTATTACTTCTTTATGAGCACTCTCCCTGAAATTCAGACTATTACTATTAAGTGGGAAATGATGCCTAGTTTATGACTTCATGTTCCAAAGAACTCACAAGGCGAACCTAAGATCTTTTTAATTTCAATATCTCCATAGTTAAGCTTACATAGTAGAAGGCACTGTTTAATGTGATTTATCATTTAGGCTAGGATTCAAATAAAACAAAATATCCCTTGAAACTGTTATCCATTACTATAGTAACTTTGGTTATATTTCTTAACTAGGAGAAGACATAGATTTTTCATTTGCTGTAATGTCCCTGTATGAGGGGGCCTTCAAAACATTTATGGATAATGAATGTTTAAATCCAGCTGCCTCTGGATTTTAAAAAAAAGATTTGCACCAAAATTAACTCACACTTTAATTCCATTGTTCCACTTTTTAAAGTAGCCATGTGTTCAAGTCAAATCCATATTTAGCTTTGGTTAAATTTCACTCATAGTAAATGAAAATGGTGCTTCCTTTACAGCTCAAGTCTGAGCTGTGCCTATTTCTTTTTTTTCCTAAATGTGGGAATATCTTGAGGCATAAATCCTACTCCTAATGAACATTCTAAGAAAGAGGCTCTGATCTATTTTTCAAACAAAAACAAAAGCAGAAACTTAATAATAATCGCCCCTCGCAAAAACAAAACATTAGTGCATGCTACGCGCCAAGCAGACACCTAAAGTGTTCTACTTACTTATTTCTAAGAACAACTTTATGAAATCTATGAAGTATTATTATCGTCTTCATTTCACAAACCAGAACAATTCAGAGCAATTAAGTCACCTGCCTGAGATCACACAGCTAGTTAGGGGTTTGGCCAAGACTTTGGACCACATTTGCTAGATTTCAAAGCTCATTACACTCAGCTTTTCCACTTTTGCTGCTGTAAAATACTTGTGCCTCTGATTTTCCACTCATTTTTTTCTCCATTAACTCCTTTGCTATCACGACTCTGTGCCCATGCATGCTACTTTTGGTAAGTTTTAGTTTGGATACAGTGCCTAAGCCTATTTATCAAAAAGGAATATGACCTGGGAACCAGCAGTTAGTGTAAAGGCTATGTTGCTGGACACCCACGGAGTCGACCGCGGTTCGCGTCCCGGACCCGGTGGCTTAAAACTCACGCGGGGCGTGTGTGCGTGTGTGCCCAAGATCCCAAGAGGAGAATGGAGGAGAAAGGATTGCGGCATGACCATCCCCCCTGGGGGGGTGATTTCTCACTTTCTGTCTCTCTGTCTCTCTCTGTCTGTCTGGCGAGTGCACGCGCCCTATAGCAAAAACCTCTCCAAAAGAAAAAAAATGAATATGGCCTAATTTTTTACTTAAATTGCTTCAAAAAGAGAACACAAAGACATTGAAATATTTTCTCCATCTTAACAGTTTAAGCATCTCAATAGAAATTAACCAGGAATTTAAACAGGTATAAATAGTATACATGGAGAAGTACTTACAACATTAGTTCATATCTTCTAAGAAGATCAAGGAATGACTTGGAAGATTCATGGAATTAACTTTAACAAGTGATAAGATTTTCATTAGGTAGACAGTCTCGTAAGATATAAAACAAATACAATTTAATGAATTTTTAGAAGTCAAACTTTAGGGCCATCTGAAACTGCCCTCAGTACACAAAAAAATGTTTGGCAAAAAACTAACAAGTTATGTCAAAAGAAAAACCTTACTGGGGTTTGCCAAAGTCTAGATGGACTGTAAGCTAATTTTTACTACATTGTTGATTAATATTTTTTTTTACCTGCTCATTACTTTCTGCACCTCAACTCAACCAGTGGTTTAACCTAGACAAGTAGTTGACCTTTATTTGGAAAGTAAATAATCATCAGAAGTTCTTGATTCAGAGATGACTCATTGGTGACTGCTGTCCATGAACACTGACCTGTACCAATGGACATCTGCTTCATGATTAACCTCACCGTGTGCTCAGTTGACTTGGAGACCAAGTAAATGACTAATGAGTGAAGAATTTGTTTTATATTTTTTCCCCCTCTGCTATAGTGTCTGCACCAAGAAAGGATGCTATGGCAACCAGAATATAGAGAAGTGATTGAAGGATGTTGCTGAGCTATGACAAAAGCATTTTGCAGGAAGTACTGAAATTATGGGTAAATGAATATGAAACAGAAATTAAGTCTCAGGGAGAAAAAAAAATAAACAAAAAGTGAAAGGAGAAGGAAAATGCAAGAAAGCTTGACCTTTAGGAGAAAATAAAACTTCACTGACATTAAACAAAATGAAGAAAGTTGCTGCATCACACAGAATAAGTAATAATATTAGCATCTACAATGCAAAGGATTTTGATACCATCAGTTAAAATCAGGTAATTTCTCAATCCCATTTTGAGCAGGTGTGATTTGTTAACCAAATGTCACAAACCATTACCATCATCTTCCAGAAGCATCTAGTAAATGTCATTTGTGCATGACTGGGTAGGTCCCATTGGTTTTGTTTTGTTTTGTTTTTGCAATAATTTCACATTCCTAGTTTTTAACCTAACACATCACTCTGTTACACGTTAAGTGCACAACGGTCTGCTAGTTGTTTTGGTAAACTGACAAAGATCATCACGTATAATATAGAATAGGAAAAAATCATCAGAATACTATTTAGTAGCTATTCAAATGAATATATCTTTTTTTTTTTTTGAGAGAGAGATTTTCGCTATAGGGCGTGTGCACTCGCCAGACAGACAGAGAGAGACATAGAGACAGAAAGCGAGAAATCACCCCCCAGGGGGGATGGTCACGCTGCAATCCCTTCTCCTCCATTCTCCTCTCGGGATCTTGGGCACGCATACACATGCGCCCAGCGTGAGTTTCAAGCCACCGGGTCCAGGACGCGAACCGCAGTTGACTACGTGGGAGTCCAGTGACATAGCCATTACACTAACTGCTGGTTCCCCAAATGAATATATCTTGATCAATACATCAAGATGGTGCTGAGTTTACCTTGCTTGCTGTAAAAGGAAAGGTGATTTTTTTATTATCTCAGGGAGAACCTCAATGAGGAAGGGAAGAAGAAGAGATGTAAAAGCATTTCTAACAGAGGAGAGAGAAACAGCCGAGTGTCCTGGGGGAAAAAGGCTCTAAGCAGGTCCTCAGCCAGTTTAATGACATTGTGATTGTGCATGAGATAAGTAAAAACCATCAACTGAGGTATAGAAAGATATTAGAGAAGTAGATGGTAGGGAAGTAGAAAGTCAGAAATATTCTCAAAGAAACAAGATTAGATTATGGGGCGGGGGGAGTACATAGAGTGGGAAAGGAGAGCAAGGGAGGAATCTTTGGCATTGTAGATTAGAATATTCTAGAATAATATGCTATTCTGAGCAGACATTCTTATTTTCTAGGCATGGACATCCCAGTTATAAAAAAAAAAAAAGCATTTGAATATAGGAGTTAGCACAATTGAAACTGTAAAACTAGTCCAGTGCATACTGAACATTAGAAAATCTGAACAGAAAAGAATTGGCAAGAAAAAGGCAATCCTGTAGTCATCAAGTGCAGTTGGCTTAAGCCAAAAGACTTTAATATATTCTTACCTCCCTCCTCTAATTGGCCACATGAACACTCAGGGCAAGTCACTTTGATGACTTTTACTTCAGGGCCTATAGATACAGTATAGAACAGCATGAACCTAATATCAATAGTTGAGAAATTAATCAATTGGTCAAGCCTGTAAGTTCGCAGAGACTCTCATTAATGGCTTATGTATCTACCCTAAAGCCCCTGTTTGAGGGCTGAAGGAGGGCTTTGCAGAGGTCTTCCGCACTCAAACTCACAATAGACCTTCTGGTATCAGAACAAGGCTGATTAGACAATGTCTGCAAAGACAGTGGTAAGATTCCTAAGGTCCAAAAAGGTGCCCGGAAATGGTTTATTCATCTATGGCAAAATCGCAGCAAGAACTGCAGAGGGAGGGAATATGGTCTCCTGCTGGGCTGATGTCTAGTAATTGGTCTCTAAGAAGCAACAATTACTTTTCAGGTGTCCTGTCAATGAAGGCCTAAATGCATGCTGTACTCTAAAAATTTCCCAACTATTTGTTATCTGCAAATCCATTACTTGCAAATAGCCTATAGCTTTTGGCCTTAAGACACTGGGATTCACCTTCTTCCTCTAAATATCTAAAAAGGGAGGAAAAGGACAATGGAATAGAATATGACTAACCCATCAGTCAGTGTGCTCCTGTGACTATTTCCCCAGACCCTTTGTCCACCCTCAGTCAGTATTAACTATACAGTCCAATTAAACCTGGCACTGGTTGTCCACAGGGATTCTTTTCATACAAAAATGCAATTCTCTCCAAGATTCTCAGCATTACCTAATGGTCTGCATAGAATCAGTTTGATGGTCTGTCTGGTTCCCGGAGGACAAATTGATCACCATGGCAATAATCAGAGGCTCTCACCCTATAGAGGGGCAAGGCAAAATCCGAGCCTGGGAGGAAGCATATCTGATTATCTCAGAAGGGCTGCCTCCTCAGAGTGGGCTGCTGCCGCCGATTAGGCTGTTCCTACACATGCACGGAGAGCCCGTGCCAGAATGTAGAATGAGGCATATGGTTGGAAACCAGGTGGGAAAACATGCCAACTTCTGATGCCGCCCAGCTGCCTCTGCTCCTGAGCTTTGGGTCAGCGCTCTGCGAATGAGACTTGCTCAGCCCAGGAAAGGAGATGGATATTTGCAGACATACAACTGAATTGAAGTCAGCAAACCACTTCTGTAATACAGTATGAGAAAAATCCAGGAAATGTGATCCTACAAATGAAAAAGCAATGTGAACCTAAATCTAAACCATCCTGTGATTATGAAATGTTAGATTTTATAGTACTTTTGTAGAGACTATAAATATTAAAGTACAAACAATATTAAATATATTTTCTGCTGCATTGATCCTAAATTGGTTGGGCTTTTGTTTGAAACATCCTCTGAAAAGAATTAGTAGTTAGAGTGTAGGCAATGGAGGATATGTATAAGAAAAAAATATGCCTTTCTTATATCATATAATCTGTTTAATATAACTTAAATGTCCAGTGGGCCAATCAAGACCAAAAATCTAGTTTCCCACTGGTAAGTGGAATTGTGGAGAAAGGGAATGGGTTCTCACTGAACAAAGCCAGGAGAAGTTACTGTATGCATTCTCGTTACTACCTACTATAAGGTACATATGTACTTTTCTTTATTACTCTATACATTCAAAAACCTTTAAAGTATGCATTCACAACCACTACTTTCCTTTGGTGTCGAGAATAATCTAGGGACAGTTCTTTATAGATAATCAAGGGGGAGAAATATTTCTAAGCTCTCATTGAAAGTTCCCAGCCTGTTAAGGTCAGAGGTTCAGATATAGCCCCATATGTCAAGAAAGACATGAGCTCACAGATCACTCCTCTGGGGGCTCAATGCAATCAGCTCTGGGTAGAGAGATGGTCCCTTACAGGACTTTAACGAGCTTGCTGAAAATCGCACTGAACCTAAACACAGAATGATTTCACAATTAGAAGTTGGAATTGTCTGTTCTCTACTTTTCTGTCACATTTTTGCAGTGGGTGTTAATAGGTCCTTCAAACTCTTTTTAACTAATCCCCTAAATAGACTGCAATTAAAGAATTTCAAAGATGCTCTACTGTATAGGATAACTCATATTTCACATCTGTGAAAATAAAACTCATCTCTTTTTCCCATTTTTGGAAAACCACTCACTACATTGTATTAAATTATGTTAAAATAAATGTGGATTGGATGTGATGTTTTATAAAAAATTGTCTTTGTTTTAAGCTGCTGCCATTTAAAATAAATAGGAGCCATTTTTTGCTGTGAGAGTAGTATAGATTTGACCTATTTACTTAATCTCTGAGTCTCAGTTTCTTCAATCATGGAAGAAATTGAGATTTGTGCACCTATCCCATAGGTTTGCCATGAGGATTACCTGCTTGGCATCTGATAGTCTCTCAAAAAATATGGATTACTTACTCATCCTTTCCCTCCCATTCACTAAATAAGCCTTATGTCAAGATTTTCTATTAAATATCCTTAAATAATAGAACTCTATTTTTGTTCTATTTGTTATTTTATGAAAATAAAAAATAGGGAAAAAATAGTTTTTAAAATCTATGCATCCATAATTTAGTGAAGTCTTGGGAATCAGATTAGAGAGATTGAGGCAGAACAGACCACCTATACCTACCTCCTCACAGATATATTTATCTTCCAAATCAACCAAAATCCATTATTCCTTGTCCTCAAGACTGGGTGTGCAGGCACAGCCTAAAATAAGATGTCACCTAGCCCAGAACAGCTGGGACCATGGTGCATTTCATCATTTCATTTGAAGAAGCAATATTGTTACTTGGGGAGGTATAACCTTTAGAGTAAGCAGAACTGCATTCAACTTCCAACTCTATACGATCCCTGGTAAAATGCACAGATTTTCTAATTCTCAGTTTCCTCAACTGCACCACAAGTTATACATTCCCATCTCTTTGCATTATGTAAGACTCAAGTGAATTTGCAGTGGAGCTAATAAGACTTAACCTCCAGGACTGTTCACTTGCATGGGTCTCTTGAAAGGCCTAGTACCTAATGCTGTATTTGTACTTTTTATTCATTTTTTCAACGCTTTCCAACATGTATAAACTTCAAACCCCACAAATCTCTTATAGATGACTGAAAAGGATAACTACAAATAGCCCCTTATAATTGTTTAATAAGTGGTATTATTGTCACCAGATTCACAGGCCAAGTGTTTGAATCTGGCCTTAAGTAGATGTAGGGAACACTATCACATAAGTATATTTCTTAAGTTTACGCAAAGTTTAACCCATTCTAAAATACGCTACATCTTCACATACTGAGAAAACTGAACCAAGCTCTAGTGACACATGTAGCCTAAATCTTAATTTTAAATGTGATTAGGCATGCCAAGAAGTTAGGTTGCAAGAGAATGAACCACAGAATGGGTCAACTTAAATATTAAGATAAACGCGAATGTTCCTGCCTAGCACTGAAGACCAGTTTCCTGCTAGAAGTACAACTCTTCTTGAAACAGTAAGGGTTGAGTGACTAGTTTGTACATTTCTTTTGTGATAGCTGTTCTAGCATTGTATATAAAGAACATGTCATTCAGACATCCATTCTGCATGATTTCAGCAAGATGAGGTATTTCTTTATGTACTTGTAGATAAGATGATTCAACACTAGCTGAGATGTGTATCCATTGCACAGAGACATATCATCCTCCCAAAGACTGTGGATTAACAATCATAAAATCTTGAAACAAGGTGTCTAGTGAGATGACAAAATTCTCTGGGAATATCCCGTTCAACCTTGTTATAATCATTTAGAAGAAGACATAGCAAGTATGTTTATCTTACCTAGGATGATGCAGACCTAGGAAGATGCAGATGATGCAAAATCTGGAAGGAATAAACACCCAGAATAGGATAGTTATCAAGCTACAAAGAAATTCTAAGAGGCTAGAATAAAAACTGAAATCAAGAAAGAATATGAATGGATGGTAGCACGATTGAAAAGGAAAAGAATCAGGACATTTTTGGAGTGTGTCATTGATACAAATTTGAGTCGACAGCAAAATAACTGTTAATGTGATGCTGTTACTACTCTTCCTGTAAATGCGTGTTTCCTCAGTTCTTGGAAGGGAATAGTTCTACTTTACTCTGCACTGGCCAAACTACTTTTTTTCTTTAAACGAATTTACTTCTGAGTGTGATATTTTAAGAAGAGACATCCTCAAATTACCATGTGGCCAAAAGTGGATTGTAAGGATGATGAAGCATCTAGAAACTGCTATGTTTAGCTTGGGGGGAAAAAAGACTTTTCTTTCTTCAAGTAATAGATTGTATAAAGATGTATTCTGTTGATGCTAGGTAAGACCATAAATATGTGAAAGTTGTGAGAAGGCATATTAAGTTAAATATAAGAAAAGAAAATGAAACTAGCTGTTAAATATCTCCAGAAATGAAATAGAGAATCCAGAATGGAAGTGAGCTCCCCATTGTAAAGGTAATCAAGTGCAGACTAAATAATGACTTTGCTATAGCTGTTATAAAATGTGTTGTCTCTACTGAAGAGTGTTTGGGAGGAGAGTGGATAAAGTTGAGATGCTTTTAGCACCATAGAAATGTCTCTATTACTTGTTTTACCCTAGCTAGTTCAGGTTTCTGGCAGCAAGCTGAAGTAAGAGAAAGTTGAGCTTGCAGAAAGCAATTAAGAGCAGGAAAAATAAGTGGGAAGAGGGCTGTAACCATTGGGTAAATATATATGGAGCAGGTACTGAGTTCCAGACACTGCTATGGCACTAGGAATACAGTAGGGGAAAAATCAAATCTCCACCCTCCTTGAGTTTATATTCTATAAGGAGACCATTATGAGAAACAGTTTGGCAATTTTCTCCTGCTATAAGAACACAGAATAAAATAAAAGAGAATGTGGAGATTGAAAGAGAAGTGTAATTGTGCCAAGAAGGATTTTTTAGAATGAACAAGCTTCAGCCTCAATAAATCCCAAGACTGCTTATCGGTGAAATCTATTCCACATTAAGATTTCACTGACTTCTTCGAAGCATCACAGTCTATTCATTCAGAGAGGGCAGCACCTTTCTGCCCCACCCCCCTTTTAAAAACCCCCAAATGACCATCCAACTTCATCAATATTGACTGCTTTCCAGGGGTCACCACTTACCAGATGTTACATCTATCACCACAAACAAGATCCCCTTGACATATTGATTATTTCATTTTTCTTGTCTTTTAGCCAGAACCTCCTTTCTAATTAATGGATTGTTGATTCTATCAGGGTGTACATCTTCGATGTGCTCAAGACCATTCCATCTTCCTAAATCACATATTCAGCTGGCTGATCCTTGTAACTGCTGTCTCCTAACTCTCCCAAATCATCTTCTTGAACCCTGTGTTTGACTTGTTTTAAGAGTCAATGTGAACACCTTGTCAAGTCCCAATTCCAGTATCGCTTTGGTTGTCATTTGTATTTTTTTTTTAAGTAGGCTTTTTCTATATCACCCATAGCATCTTTGGCAATGAATGGCTGTAGCTTTAAAAGTCTTAAATAATCAGGTAAACCCCCTTTCTCTGTACACCATTATGAGAAACAGTTTGGCAATTTTCTCCTGCTATAAGAACACAGAATAAAATAAAAGAGAATGTGGAGATTGAAAGAGAAGTGTAATTGTGCCAAGAAGGATTTTTTAGAATGAACAAGCTTCAGCCTCAATAAATCCCAAGACTGCTTATCGGTGAAATCTATTCCACATTAAGATTTCACTGACTTCTTCGAAGCATCACAGTCTATTCATTCAGAGAGGGCAGCACCTTTCTGCCCCACCCCCCTTTTAAAAACCCCCAAATGACCATCCAACTTCATCAATATTGACTGCTTTCCAGGGGTCACCACTTACCAGATGTTACATCTATCACCACAAACAAGATCCCCTTGACATATTGATTATTTCATTTTTCTTGTCTTTTAGCCAGAACCTCCTTTCTAATTAATGGATTGTTGATTCTATCAGGGTGTACATCTTCAATGTGCTCAAGACCATTCCATCTTCCTAAATCACATATTCAGCTGGCTGATCCTTGTAACTGCTGTCTCCTAACTCTCCCAAATCATCTTCTTGAACCCTGTGTTTGACTTGTTTTAAGAGTCAATGTGAACACCTTGTCAAGTCCCAATTCCAGTATCGCTTTGGTTGTCATTTGTATTTTTTTTTTTAAGTAGGCTTTTTCTATATCACCCATAGCATCTTTGGCAATGAATGGCTGTAGCTTTAAAAGTCTTAAATAATCAGGTAAACCCCCTTTCTCTGTACTTTTATGCCTGGTTTCCACTCCCATTGAGGAATAGAGTTGCTGGGCTCTGGAGGTCAACTATAAGACTGCTGGAGTTAATAACCTCAGCAAGTCACTGCACATTGATCTTCAGTTTCCTAGTGCACTCATATTTCTCTCCCCGGAATTAGCAGCTCAGCTATCTGCCAGGGGACCTCTTCCTAGACATGCTCTGATTTGAGTTAGCTGAGGGCTCCTCATCAGGCTGTTATGGAAGACTAAGAACCCACATTGCTCTTGGTGAAGGTTGCTGCCTTCTTGCCAACCTGTCAGACCAATACCTCAATCATAGAAGATTAATATCACTTTGCTTCTATCCTTGAAGGGGAAAAATAGCTACTGTGATTCTCTCCCTCATAAAGCCTTCTATGCCATAAGTGGCTGGGATTAAATTATACAATCACTTCATCTATCTGGTCGAAAACCTGTCACTCCTCTGCTGCATTCGCCAATTTGTCCCTTTAGCAGAGGGTCTCAATACTGTGAGAAGTGGAAAAGGAAGCATTATGATGCTGGGTAATATAATTCTAAATACCATCAAGCCCATAAAAAAGGGAGTAAGTGATAAATAATTTATATTTATCAGAATGACTGAATCTTATTACAAGCTCAGCAATATGATATCCTCCCTCACAACACAGACAGGGATGGGGAGGGATTGGAATTTCGATAGTTTGCCAGAGGTGAATTAAATTCCTGTTTAAAGACCTACGAACTTAATATGAATCTGGTGAGTTTTTTCAGCAGTCCCTATAATATGACGAGTGAGAAACAAACAAAAGTTTAGTACAAGAAGAGTATTTGGAAAAGATGATAAAGGATGGTGATAAGAAATAAAACTGAAATGCCATCCATGTTTCCATTCTTTTCTCCACTGCAACTCTACCAGAAGAAAGTAGGGCAATCCATTTGTTCCTTTATTCTTAACTGATTTCTTCATTTATTCATTTATTTATTAAGCTAAACACCTATGGTATATAAGATACTGTATTAGGAAATGTGGAAAATGCAACAGTGAAGAATAGATATGAATCCCACCTTCCAGGAGCTTCCATTCAAATACAGCACTCTGGACTAAATCTTAGGGAGCAGAACCTCAGCTTCATAAAGAAGTGAGTATATATCTGAGCTAAACACTAATAAAATAGCAATTTCTATTTCTGCCAAATTCAGAGTTGGTCTCGTTTGAAAAGTTTTTACCTAGAACTAGGTCCCTGATTTGAAATGCAAAAGTACAAATGCACTTTCACCTCTTAAGTATTATAAATCAGAACAAAATCATGTCACAAATGAATTTTGTTTTACATTTTTTCAATGACAAGAACAGAAACAACCAATGATTAGTGACACGCCTCCCTGAAAACAAATCTCTATACTCATGACTAAAACTCTAGACTACCTTTCCTTGGAAGGATATATCCCATAAATGAACACAATATAAGGTACCTAACTTTTTTTAGTAAATACTTGAGCATGTGCTCAGTTAAAAACTCTCCATCTTTTTGCCTTTTCTGTTTAAGGGGTAGCAATCTGCTTTGAGTAGTAGTAGCAGTTGAACTCTAAATGCTTTCTCTGGGTATGTGGATGCATTTTCCTTTAAAATAAGTGCCCAGAGATTATATTTAGATTCAAAAATGTTCATTAAATAAGTTAACAGAAAGGTCAGAAATATACCTTTTACAAAATTTCTTCCCAGCACTGCTCCAAGCCCCACTTGAGAAATAACCAAGATAGAAAGAATGAGGGACCCAACGACGACAACAGCAAATTTCAGTGACAGTCAACAGAGGCATTGACTTGGTCTCTTTTCTTCCAGCATGAAATTGGGGTGCCCCACAATGACTTGTAAACTTCTGTCCTTCTTCTCTGCACACACACTTTCTCTCCACAGTAACAAATGGGGAAAACCATGATATTCAGTTAGCAAATTTCTCAAAGTCTCCAGAAAACATCAATCTATTTTGTGCATGAGTCTATTCTTGCATTGTTCACTCTGCCCAGAATAGCCATTTCTTTACCAACCCCCCCTTTTTTTTGCCTCCAAAATACTCTTTCAAAACATGGGCCCCAAGCCCATGTTCAAAACCCAATTTCAAAATCTCTTCATGCTCCTTTCTACACCTCACTCCAATGAGCAGAATTAACTCTTCCTCCTGTATTAATTTCCTATGGCTGTCATAACAAGCTTCTATAAACATAGTGACTTCAGATGACACACACTGGGCCAGCAGGTGGGGTGGATGTTAAGGCAGCTGGATCTCACATGGCTAATTCCATGGTTCCAGTCCTATACCTCGCAGTTTGAAAAGCATGCCAGATGTATGTGTATGCCCAAAATCCCAAGAGAAGAATGGAGGAGAAGGGATTGCAGCATGGCCAGCCCCCCTGGGGTGATTTCTCACTTTTCCTCTCTCTTTCTTTGTCCTTGTCTTCTCTGTCTCTATCTGGTAAGCACATGTGCTCTATAGAAAAATAATAATAATAATAATAAATAAATTTTTAAAAATACAACATATACTTCTTATCTTACAGTTCCGGAAGTCAGAAGTCCTAAAATCTTGGTGTCAGCAAATTGTGTTCCTTCTAGGAGCTGGAAGAGAATTGGTTTCTTTGCTTTTTCTGCCTTCTAGAGGTTGACTGTGAAGCCTGGTTTGTGGCCTTTTCCTCAGATCACTTCTATTTCTGCTTTTGAGTTGCTTCTCCCTATCTGTCACAGACTTTCCTTTTGTCTTTAATAAGGACTCTTCCAATTACAGTAGCCCACCCAGATAACCCATCATAAATTCTCTACCTCAAGATTCTAACCTTAATCACATCTCTGAAGTCCCTTTGCCATGGAAGGTAACATCACAGGCTCTAGGGATTAGGACATGGACATCTTTGGGAGCCATGATTCTGTGTTTCACACCCCCTGTGGACCCAATTCTTGTTACAAATGTCTGTAATAGCTGCATAACACTCAGGTACATTTAGTTTACAGAAGTCAGTAACAGCATATTATCCCAGAGAGAGCTATATTGAATATTTATATTGTTTCTCCAGTGCCTAGAATTTTGCTGGTTACCTAGCAGATGTTCAATAAGTTAAATTGAATGTGGATGAAATTTTTTAGGAAACAAAAAAATAATAATTCATTGTCAGCCTATTATTTGAAAACTATAAAATTTTGCATCTATATGAAGGCTGAAACTAATGAGTAGAAGAACTCAAATTATCCCTTTGGACTGTTTTATAGGTAATTACAAAATAACAAAGCCCAACCAGTCTAGGTCAGGGGTCAGCAAATTATAGCGTGGATAGCCTGTTTCTGTAAAGTTTTATTGGAACACAGCTGTATCCATTTGTTTACAGATTGTATGTATCTGTGTTTTGCACTGTAAAGGCAGAGTTGAAAAGTTACAAGAGAGTTTTTATGTCCTGTGAGCCTGAAATATTTATTGTCTGGGTCTTTCCATAAAATGTTTTCTGACTCCTGGTCTAGATAATTAGAAAGATTAAGTCAGAATTTTGTTAAAGATAAATTAAATTAACCATTCCAGAAGCAAATTTCACATATTCAACTATTATGTCAGTTGAGGGTTTGTCTATTGAGCTGGGCTGCCTATACCTATTACACTAGAGGGCCAATATTTTAATCTGAGATCATTAAATTACAAAGCTGCTAATTACTTATTTTGAGTATCTTCATAGCTAAAATAGTGTATGTCCAATTTCTTATTCAATTTTCAAATGTCGAATTTCCTAACTCCTTCATTGTGAGTGTGGGCCAACTTGTCTTGTCAGAAAGTAACATGGCACACTTAAAAAAAAATTATTTCAGCATTCAAGGTGAGTATATTCACAGACCCTTGGGAGAAATTGTCACTCAATCCTTTTTGATAGCAATTAACTAGTTTGTAAGAGGAAATAAAACAAGAATGAGAAAAAAAATCAGGAAGTAGACTCCCCCCCCAAACATTTCACAAAGACAGCTATGCAGTTTTTTTCTTTGTTTAAGCCACTCTTTGCAGTATTTGCCCCAAATTAAAACTTTTAGCGTGCTTGGACCGAGGGAAAATATTGATCAAAACATTTTTGCCATATCACTTTAAACAATTCCCCCCTTTAATTTTTTTTACCATGCTTTGGTTTATGTTTTGATTTGAGCATTTTTTAAAATTTTTTTTCTTTAAATTTATTTTTTTACATTAATTCACTATACATCATTACAGCATACAAATGAATTTTTCATCCAAAATACATTGTATATTAGCTCAATCAAGCACATCGACATGCATGTTATTGGCAAATAATTTTCCATTTCTTATGTCTTGTATACTCTGTGTTTTTGTTTTGCCAACCTTGATTCCCTATCCCTCACCCTCTGCCATGTCCCAGGTAGGTACTACTTTATAGTATGTTCATTCTCCCCCCCACACCTTTAATTTTAAAAATGTAATATTGAACCTTAGAAACCACCATTACAAAACTACTAATATTTATTTCCATTTCTAATTCTCAAGAATTGAAATTAAGAATCTTGGATCATAATTTCAGTTTTGACACTTGTCTTTTTAACTTAAACAAGTTTCCAGAAATTTCGATAGCCTCAATTTCCTGATAGTCAACATAATTAGAACATTTTTTTTTCCTACCTAACTCACAGCACTGCTGTTATGATAAAATGAGGTAATGTTTGTGAATTTCTGAAAGCATCATACAAGTGAAAGATATTATTAGTATATGATTACAGCCTTAATGTCTTCCCAAATCGTCTATGATATTAAAAATGTTATGGTCATAAACATTCAAAATAATGTGCCATAGTTGTCTGTGAAATTCTCCTTGTGAATTTCATAGTTTAGATTTTATTTTGATGTAATAAATGAGCATAATTAACTTTTATTGTGCACATTATTTGTGAGAATATTTTAACGCCTTAAGTATACCCATATATCTTTGTATTACACAAGGATTACCAAACAGAGAAGTGCTATCTTTAAAAATGGAATGATTTCATTGGGAGATTTGAGTTTGGTTTTATTGCTGATATTAATAAAATGATGCTACTTAAGATGAAACTGTTTTCTTTCCAGCACTTCATATTTTTGCTTGGTTAAAGAAACACCAGTAACATGATTAGATGTCAGTAATTAAATATCTCTGTAGAACAGTATCTTAATAGCATATATTTAGAACACAACCATACCAAAAACATTCAATTACAAGGATAAGGCTTTAATATTTAACAGCTTGTTTCTTAACTACCAGCCTTCTGTTGAGCTGATGTTGACTATGGATAAAAGAAAGCAAGCCGCTTAGTGTCAAATTAAGAGAAATAGAATATATTATAATGGTACTTTTTATGTTTTGCTGTTCTTGTATTCAGCCCATTGTAATGTTTTTATTTAATATATTTAACTATCAATTCATCATTCTTGTTTTTAGCAATCGGAGCCTTCAATTTTCTCTAAACAAAATGAAGGTTTACCCAGGGACCAAAGAAGAAAAAAGTCATTTCCCTCAAGCATCATGAGAAAACAAGCTTGTGTAAGAAACAGTAGACATCAACTGGGCCCAATAACATTCCCTGAAGATGAAATGTTGAAACCACTGGGAGGTCCTCTCAGGAAGTGGAGAAGAAATACATTATTCTTCTGTTAGGAATGAGAGGAGCAAGGAAGTCAGACTCCAGTCAGAAGTCTATGACCCCCACCCCCTTTTCTATCATGTGAAGTAGGCGTCTGAAAATAAATGACATTATCCCTAGTTTACATATGGTGCCCTTCATTTTCCATGGAACTTAACAGTTCACAAAAAATTTGATTTTGATTTCACCTTCAGGTTTACTATCAACTTGGGCCTCTTCCTAAGGAAATCAGAATGCCTTTTTTTTTTTTTTTAAGATTTTTGCCATAGGGTGCTTGCACTCACCAGAGAGAGAGATAAGGAGAAGAAAAGTGAGAAATCACCACCCCCCTATGGAAGATGGCTACACAGCAATCCCTTCTCCATTTTCCTCCTGGGATTTTGGGCACACATGAGTCTAGTGTGATTTTCAAGCTTCCAGGTTCAGGGCTTGAACTGCAGTTGGCCGTATGTGAATCCAGGACCTTAACTACCATGCCACCTGCTGGCCCCCAAAATCCAGTTCTTCTAACTATAAAAAAAAAAAAATAAGGCACCATCCACTCATGATAATCCACAAGGGTAGAGACAAAGCTCATACTGTTTCCAGGTCCCCATTGTAATAATCACTAGGATCATTCTGGGAGTAAGATGTTTGTCAAATATTGACTCATTTCTCTGTTGGTGGTAAAATAATCCAGTCTTTTACATACAGTAGTCATAACTAAGTCTTATTTTAATCTTTAGGGGGTTCAAAATCTAGAGCCATCACTCAGAGACCCTGGACAACTTGCTTGTGAAATGGGAGCTAATAATTGTATCTACTTCCTGAAAATGTCAGCATGTTTAAGCCCAGTATGCAATTAATGTTCCACAAATATTAGAAGAACAAAGGTGAAACATTGCTAGAGAAAAGTCAAGCACAGGGGAAACTGAACATGGAAAAAGTAAAGCAAACCTTTTAACAGAGAGGTGGAAGGAGGTAGATGTAGAGAGAGATGACTTTAATAGTAGTTGCATGGGAGAGCAAAGGGAAACACTGCCTCGCTCCTTCATTACAATTAGGGGGCTACCCAGAAAGGAGAAGGGTAGACTTCAGTGCAGTGCACGGATTCTAGCTCCTTAAAACATGGTTCATGACTTCTGGCCTCTTGAAATAAGTTGTGAAGACAGTAAGAAAGGCTGCAGACTGCATACTTTCCAAGTGAATTGTGTTCAGTCCCCCATGACTCTGGTTATTAATTGATGCTTCGTAAATATTTGTTGGAGAGTGGATATCCCTGATAATCCTCAGTTATTCTGCACCATTCTGTGCGGAGCATCAAGCCTCTTGTATGGAGGCGAGGAAGCCCAGAAAGAAAGCTTGCAACATTTCTATCAAATGAGGACACTGGGTCCCCAAGTGAGATGCCACTGAATAACTCTGCTCTGTAAAGGTAGCAGTTTGTCAGAGGAAAACCGAGCAAGAGAGCAGGGAGCTGCTCCCCGCCTCACTTCTGCTCTATTCTCTATCCAAGATTATAATCAATATCCTTTAGCACTGAATGGCCTATCAATATCTGAAATAGAGAAAAAAAAATGCTTTATTTCAGATTCATCTTTCAAGAACCTCCAGAGGAGAAGATGTTGATAAAGAAGAGCGGTAAACATTCTCCATGCTATGGAGCTGAAAGAAGACAAACACGGTTCCTGTTCAATCTATTTGGAAGTGGAACTAAAGCCTGCTATAGAAGAAACATTTCTACGACATCCTCCCTGATCACTTCCACCAGGGTCTGCCCAGCTTAAAAGCCGAACTATTTAAAAAGATAGATGAGTGAGTATTACTGTGAACAATGTGAACATGTGAAGGGAAATTCACAGGAGAGCATGTCTGAGAGATAGCATTAAAATGCCTTTTTCTATTCAACATAGGAGAAACCTTATCTTCAAAAATAAAAAAAGTCTCATGAATACACAAGCTGCTAATACTCTCCTAGATCTAAGATTCCATCTTGGAGGAGAAATGGACTGATTTCACTGTGGTGTTTTGAAAAGAAACCTACAGAGAAATGAAGTGTCTTCACTTAAAGATTGGATAGCATGATACCACATTCTGAGAAGTTGTCTCTTGTCACAAGCCATTGTAGCATCCCAGATTTTTACAGAATTTGACACTATCAAGAGGAGGGGAGAACGTAGAAAACACTCTTTTTTTAACCTCTGGCTTACAAACAATGCAAGGGATATTGCCTCTACGGCAAAGTTAGTAATTACTTAAGGTCAATAGGGTCAAAGAATATTGAGGGAAGATAGATCACAAGGATTTTGCATCTATAGGTGAACAGTCAATCAGTTCATAACAAACAAGCTAGAATCATTGCATTCATTTTGAAGTAATTTAAATCTAACTCACTGAAAATAATTAAGTGAAAACAGTTGGTCCCACAAAGATAAATCAGTGCAGTGAAATGAACCATATTGAAGTAATATTCTCCTCCTTTGAATCACTTCAGCCCAGGCTTTCTCATCCTCAACACTATCGACATTTAGGATTAGCTAATTCTTCCTTATGGGTGCAGCTGTGGATCTATCCTATGTGTTTGGAATGTTTAGTGGCACCGCAGGACTCTAATCACTAGATGCTAGTAACAACCCTCCCCTGTGTCCAAGTTATGATAGCCAAAAATGTCTCTAGAATGGCCAGCCAGATGTTCCTGAGATGAAGTGAGGGGAGATGTAAACTCACCCCTAGTTGAGAACCACTGTCTTAGACTCTATCTTGATTGTCATTCATCTGTTATCCGTTCAGATACCACATACGACACAGCTGACACATCACCAACTCCTCAAATATCTCAGGAGTCATTTCCAAATGGGGTAACTCATCTTATCCTTAGTTAATCACCCTAAGCATTATTTCTCCACAGACTACTGTGTTTTCTTAGGCATTGGGGTTGACAATTTCACTGTTATAAACAGAGTATTTGTGTCCCTCCTCCTCTCCAGAATTTTTAGGTTGAGAATCTAACCTCAATGTGATGTCATTAGGAGGTGGGGCCTTTGGAAGGTGATGAGGTCATGAGCTCTCGTGAAGAGGATCAGTGCTCTATAAAACAGGGAGCTCCCCGTCCCTTCTGCCACGTGCAGAAGAAGAAATGGCCCTCAATGAATAAAGAAACGGGTCCTCACCAGACACCAACTCTGCCGGCACTTTGATCTTGGACTGTGCAGCCTCCAGAACTGTGATATATACATCTCTTTTGTTTACAAGCCACCCAGTCTATATTAGTTTGTCTTAGTAGCTCAAATGGAACATGTCCACCAAATTCTCTTAAGGTTTCTATTTAGAGAGCATGACCTAGCAAGAGAAAAGGCACTTACTAGTTAGCCCTGGTTTCACATCCTGTTTCTACCACTTAGAAATTATCCAATTGGTTCTGCTTCTTTGTTTCCCAGCCAGCTATTTTCACTTCATTGATTTTTCTACTAATTTATTATAGAAGTAGTCACTTGTTTGTAAAAGGATCCCCCTTTCTTTCAAATTAATGTTTCCCTGCTCTGTGTTTCTCTGATTGGTTTATCATTTCAGGAGGTTAAGGCTACTGGATCCCACATGGCCAACTGTGGGGTTTGAGTTCTGGACCTGGCAGCTTGAAAATCATGCTGGTCACATGTTCCTATGTGCCCAAAATTCTGAGAGGAGGAACAGGGATTGTGACATGGCTTTCCCCTTGGGCAGTGATTTCTCACTTTCCTTCTCTATCATTCATTCTCTCTCTCTCTAGTAAGCACAGGTGCCCTAAGTGAACTAAGAGAAAAAAATTTTAATAATTAAAATGTGTTTATTTATTTATCTATTTATTTGATTTAACCAGGGCGGGGGGGGTGGGAAGAGGGAGAGTGAAAAAGCAAGCCACCAGGTCTGGAATTTGAACCATGGTTGGCCGTGTGGAAGTCCAGCACCTTAACCAACACACAACATTTGCCAGCCCCAAGAAAAAAATTGTTTTTCTTATAAAGTCATTTTTTTTCTGAGTCTCAGCTTCTTATATTCAAAAACCTGGTCGGCCATGTGGGAGTCCAGCGCCTTTAACCACCATGCCACTTGCCGGCCCCTGTAAAGCTCTTACTAGCATCTGACCTGGAGGTATTTCTTTCATGAGAAGTAGAAAATATATTCCTTGGGACCAGCAGTTAGTGCAATGGCTATGTCCCTGGACTCCCACGTAGTCGATCGTGGTTCACGTCCTGGACCCGGCGGCTTAAAACTCATTCCGGGCGCGTGTGCGTGCATGCCTAAGATCCCGAGAGAATGGAGGAGAAGAAATTGTGGTGTGGCCATCGCCCCTGGGGGGTGATTTCTCGCTTTCTGTCTCTCTGTCTGTCCGGCGAGCGCACGCACCTTATAGCAAAAACCTCTAAAAAAAAAAAAAAGAAAATATTTTCCTTAGAATTAGAAGGTGACAATAGGAGGCCGGTTGGAACAGAAATTATATTTGGTAAACTAGGGGAAGAATCAAAACTGGCAGTGCCTGGAAGGAGTGGTCAGAAAAGGCAGAGAGGAACACAGGTGAGCACAGATCACCTGGGCATGTGCAAGCAGCTTAGCGTTTATGATGGCCAGGCTCAGGAAAAGACAAATCCTGCATGTACGAAGATGGAAATAAAGGTAGCTAGCGTTGACAGATAACATTACGAGTGCCTAAAATAGACACCGATGAATCGAGCCATAGATTGGCAATCAATCCTTTTCTGCTTCTTTGTTTCCCAGTCAGCTATTTTCACCTCATTGATTTTTCTGCTAATTTATTATAGAAGTGGTCACTTGTTTGTAAAAGGATCCCCTTTCTTTCAAATTAATGTTTACCTGCTCTGTGTTTCTCTGATTGGTTTATCATTTCAGAATCAAAACGTCCCAGTAGTGAAATGTGATATGGTATAGCACCTATGTGTGTCATACAGTATTTTAAAAGGTGACTGAAAATATCTAAACTGCATATATGGTCATTTTAGTTCATAGTTTTAAAGGGAAAGTAAGCGTTAAAAAAACAACCGAAGAATTCAACTTAAAAAAAATAATACAAACCCATTGCATTGTTAAGTCCATTTGTAAAGTGGATTCCCTTATGCCTAGACTAGCACACTATAGATAATTAGGTAAAGTTTTAAGCTAAATGCATTTATAATTTTCCCTTTAAATCCAGCAAGTATGAAATTTCACTGCGGCTTAATTAGGGCTTGAGATAGTCAGCCAATATATCCTTTTACTAGAACAATGGTCATGAGAAAAATTATTGTACAGCATCAAAATAATAAAGCAGTAGCTGACAATTGCATTTTTTTCTCAGATGCATTCCTAATAGCTCCACACAATCACTATTAGACCAAGCGTCAGTGAGGAGTGTCAGGAAAATTAAAACAGACAGGCATCTCTTTAAGGCACTTGGTACAATTTAGTTTGACTTAATAGGGTCTTTCTCTGGGAGTCTCAATAGATGTCTAAGCAGTTCCGCCAAAATTTTCAGACCTTATTTGTCTTAGAAACATCAGCTGCTTTTGGTCATGATATGGAGTCCTTTAATTGGCATTGTACTTAGGTGTGGCTATGACTCTCCGCTTTTCTATTTAAGCAAATGGGCATCTTGCAAGAAACCATCAAATTGTGTGCACCCTCCAGTCAAGATTCTGCGCACATTTCTTCATCTCTGTCCCTTCAGTTACTATGTAGGTCTCCCTTCTTATCCATTGTTAGATGCCATGTAGATTATCTCTGCTATATACATTTCATTGGTATTTTCTTTTTCTTTATTTGCCAAAGGGTGTGTATACTCAGTAGAGAGACAGAAAGAGAGAGTGTCTCCAGTGAGGCGTGGTCATGTTGCAATCCCTTCTCCATTTCTCCACTCTGTCGGGATTTGGGGTACACACATGTGTGCTGGGTATATCTTTCAAGCTGCAGGGCTCAGGATTAAAACCATGAAGTCCCCATGTGAGATTCATCTTCCTTAACCACTCGGCCATGGGGCTGGCTCTTATCAGTCTATTTTCAAACGATGACAAAAATCTTAGCTCTATAAAAATTACAAATAAAAACATTTTTTTTCATTTTAATAAAAGACAAGTACTACAAATTTTATTTTCAAATACTACTTCTGTTTTAAATGCTTAGAATGATAATGAACTTCATTTATTGCATTGTCTACTCCACTTTTGAAAACAATTTAGGGGGTATAACCAAATCGTGAAATTTCCCATAGCAACAAGATATAAGAAAGGATATGGCTTTTTTTTTTTCCTGCATTTTCTAGGCTAAACAGTTAATGAGCTACTTTGATTCTTGTTTTCTAAATGCACTTCCCTTACACTCACAAGTATAAAAAACCCCAAAACTTAACATATGTGCCTCAAAACCAACTGGGTAAATTATTTCTATTTTTTCAACTGTATTTTTTTTAGAGAGGTTTTGTTTTTGTTTTGGTTTGTTTTGCTGTAGAGTGCATGCACTCACCAGAGACACAGAGAGAAAGAAAGTGAGAAATCACCCCCCTGGGGGATGGTCACACCACAATTCCTTCTCCTCCATTCTCCTCTTGGTATTTTGGACATGCAGACACATGTGCCTGGCATGAGTTTCAAGCCACTGATTCAGGAGTTGAACCACAGTCAGTCATGTGTGAATCCGGCATTTTAAGGACTACACCACAAGCTGGCCCCATCTAACCATTTGTTTGTTTGTTTGCTTGTTTTTCTTTTTAGAGGTTTTGCCTAAGGGCTCAGCCAGAGAGAGGCAGAGACAGTGAAAAGGAAAGTGAGAAAATCCCCCTCTGGGGGCAGGGGGGATGCCAGGCCACAATTCCTTCTCCCTTCTACTCCTGGGATCTTGAGCACACAGACACACTTGGTCCTGTGTGATTTTCAAGCCACCAGGTCTGGGACTTGAACCATGGTCAGTTATGTGGCAGTCCAGCGATGTAACCGCTATGCCATCTGCTGGCCTCATCTACCTATATTTTTAATTATGGTTATTGTTAAGTACTTAATTTCAGGAGAGTAAAATTCTTTATTAGGTACTCACAAGAGATATGAGATTCTTTTTTTATGTATAATCTTGAGACAGAGGAGTTATAAATGTGATTAAGAAAAAGCAGAACTAGTCCCCACCCCCCAACTCACTCAAATGCACACGTGCAGGTTCTCTCTCCCTCTCCCTCTCCCTCTCTCTCTCTCACACACACACACACACACACACACACACAGCCATACGACCTCCAGGGTACCTGAATCATGACTGGAACTTGGTGAAGGAGACAGTAAGTTAGTATATTTGTCTGTCATAGAACATGGATCACACTGTTGATCAATCTCCTTAGCCCTATGAGAAAGTTCACAGACATGTTATCTCCTTTGAGCTAAGAAGTCTGGCCAACTGTGGTAACGACTACATTTTTTTTTAAATTGCTGGACAGTACATTTGTTCCATCAGAGAGAAACAGAGATATGGAGAATGAGAGGGAGAAAGCACCCCACACACATAATGGGCATGGCCACACCACAGTCCCTTCTCTTCTATTTCTCTGTCCTCTTGGGATTTTGGACATATACACACATGCCTGACATCTCACAGGGCTGGGATTTGAACCCCCATAGGCCAGTGGGATTTGGCTCCCTTAACCATTAGGTTATAGGACCAGCTGTGGTGATAACTAATTTAACATCTTCTGAAGCCTCAGAAACCGTCAACATACTGGTGGAAGATTCCTGGGTTCAACAATGTGGCCAAGTCATCCAGACTCAACACGCATACAGCCTGATGTAGTTACAAATAGTTGTTGCAAAGCAACGCTTGGATAGATATTTTAAAATGGATGCATGCAATCATGATGGAGGAGATGAGTAAGCATAAACCTTAATTTTTAATACTTTTGAATAAAAGGAATTTGAATTTTTATTCAAATGTAAAGAACTAATAATAATCTAGAGGGCGATACCATGGAAATCTGGCATCCAATTTGTTTTCAGAAATGTATACCTCACACAATTTGTGTTTACACAGTTCTGGTTACTTTTGCAAAGGTACCTCTTACATATTTGTTGATGTTCTCTCACCTTGTGTTGTTGATGCTGTTTTGTTTTTATATGAAGAACCACCAAAGCAAGAGGTTCTGTTTCAAGTTTCTCATGAAACATCTATTTACTTAAATATGAAAGTCTGTAAAGAAATAGAGGAGATGAAAACATATACAACAGAGGGGAGAAATTGTTATATACGTGCAAGCAGCTTAGCGTTTATGATGGCCAGGCTCAGGAAAAGACAAATCCTGCATGTACGAAGATGGAAATAAAGGTAGCTAGCGTTGACAGATAACATTACGAGTGCCTAAAATAGACACCGATGAATCGAGCCATAGATTGGCAATCAGTCCTTTTCTGCTTCTTTGTTTCCCAGCCAGCTATTTTCACCTCATTGATTTTTCTGCTAATTTATTATAGAAGTGGTCACTTGTTTGTAAAAGGATCCCCTTTCTTTCAAATTAATGTTTACCTGCTCTGTGTTTCTCTGATTGGTTTATCATTTCAGAATCAAAACGTCCCAGTAGTGAAATGTGATATGGTATAGCACCTATGTGTGTCATACAGTATTTTAAAAGGTGACTGAAAATATCTAAACTGCATATATGGTCATTTTAGTTCATAGTTTTAAAGGGAAAGTAAGCGTTAAAAAAACAACCGAAGAATTCAACTTAAAAAAAATAATACAAACCCATTGCATTGTTAAGTCCATTTGTAAAGTGGATTCCCTTATGCCTAGACTAGCACACTATAGATAATTAGGTAAAGTTTTAAGCTAAATGCATTTATAATTTTCCCTTTAAATCCAGCAAGTATGAAATTTCACTGCGGCTTAATTAGGGCTTGAGATAGTCAGCCAATATATCCTTTTACTAGAACAATGGTCATGAGAAAAATTATTGTACAGCATCAAAATAATAAAGCAGTAGCTGACAATTGCATTTTTTTCTCAGATGCATTCCTAATAGCTCCACACAATCACTATTAGACCAAGCGTCAGTGAGGAGTGTCAGGAAAATTAAAACAGACAGGCATCTCTTTAAGGCACTTGGTACAATTTAGTTTGACTTAATAGGGTCTTTCTCTGGGAGTCTCAATAGATGTCTAAGCAGTTCCGCCAAAATTTTCAGACCTTATTTGTCTTAGAAACATCAGCTGCTTTTGGTCATGATATGGAGTCCTTTAATTGGCATTGTACTTAGGTGTGGCTATGACTCTCCGCTTTTCTATTTAAGCAAATGGGCATCTTGCAAGAAACCATCAAATTGTGTGCACCCTCCAGTCAAGATTCTGCGCACATTTCTTCATCTCTGTCCCTTCAGTTACTATGTAGGTCTCCCTTCTTATCCATTGTTAGATGCCATGTAGATTATCTCTGCTATATACATTTCATTGGTATTTTCTTTTTCTTTATTTGCCAAAGGGTGTGTATACTCAGTAGAGAGACAGAAAGAGAGAGTGTCTCCAGTGAGGCGTGGTCATGTTGCAATCCCTTCTCCATTTCTCCACTCTGTCGGGATTTGGGGTACACACATGTGTGCTGGGTATATCTTTCAAGCTGCAGGGCTCAGGATTAAAACCATGAAGTCCCCATGTGAGATTCATCTTCCTTAACCACTCGGCCATGGGGCTGGCTCTTATCAGTCTATTTTCAAACGATGACAAAAATCTTAGCTCTATAAAAATTACAAATAAAAACATTTTTTTTCATTTTAATAAAAGACAAGTACTACAAATTTTATTTTCAAATACTACTTCTGTTTTAAATGCTTAGAATGATAATGAACTTCATTTATTGCATTGTCTACTCCACTTTTGAAAACAATTTAGGGGGTATAACCAAATCGTGAAATTTCCCATAGCAACAAGATATAAGAAAGGATATGGCTTTTTTTTTTTCCTGCATTTTCTAGGCTAAACAGTTAATGAGCTACTTTGATTCTTGTTTTCTAAATGCACTTCCCTTACACTCACAAGTATAAAAAACCCCAAAACTTAACATATGTGCCTCAAAACCAACTGGGTAAATTATTTCTATTTTTTCAACTGTATTTTTTTTAGAGAGGTTTTGTTTTTGTTTTGGTTTGTTTTGCTGTAGAGTGCATGCACTCACCAGAGACACAGAGAGAAAGAAAGTGAGAAATCACCCCCCTGGGGGATGGTCACACCACAATTCCTTCTCCTCCATTCTCCTCTTGGTATTTTGGACATGCAGACACATGTGCCTGGCATGAGTTTCAAGCCACTGATTCAGGAGTTGAACCACAGTCAGTCATGTGTGAATCCGGCATTTTAAGGACTACACCACAAGCTGGCCCCATCTAACCATTTGTTTGTTTGTTTGCTTGTTTTTCTTTTTAGAGGTTTTGCCTAAGGGCTCAGCCAGAGAGAGGCAGAGACAGTGAAAAGGAAAGTGAGAAAATCCCCCTCTGGGGGCAGGGGGGATGCCAGGCCACAATTCCTTCTCCCTTCTACTCCTGGGATCTTGAGCACACAGACACACTTGGTCCTGTGTGATTTTCAAGCCACCAGGTCTGGGACTTGAACCATGGTCAGTTATGTGGCAGTCCAGCGATGTAACCGCTATGCCATCTGCTGGCCTCATCTACCTATATTTTTAATTATGGTTATTGTTAAGTACTTAATTTCAGGAGAGTAAAATTCTTTATTAGGTACTCACAAGAGATATGAGATTCTTTTTTTATGTATAATCTTGAGACAGAGGAGTTATAAATGTGATTAAGAAAAAGCAGAACTAGTCCCCACCCCCCAACTCACTCAAATGCACACGTGCAGGTTCTCTCTCCCTCTCCCTCTCCCTCTCTCTCTCTCACACACACACACACACACACACACACACAGCCATACGACCTCCAGGGTACCTGAATCATGACTGGAACTTGGTGAAGGAGACAGTAAGTTAGTATATTTGTCTGTCATAGAACATGGATCACACTGTTGATCAATCTCCTTAGCCCTATGAGAAAGTTCACAGACATGTTATCTCCTTTGAGCTAAGAAGTCTGGCCAACTGTGGTAACGACTACATTTTTTTTTAAATTGCTGGACAGTACATTTGTTCCATCAGAGAGAAACAGAGATATGGAGAATGAGAGGGAGAAAGCACCCCACACACATAATGGGCATGGCCACACCACAGTCCCTTCTCTTCTATTTCTCTGTCCTCTTGGGATTTTGGACATATACACACATGCCTGACATCTCACAGGGCTGGGATTTGAACCCCCATAGGCCAGTGGGATTTGGCTCCCTTAACCATTAGGTTATAGGACCAGCTGTGGTGATAACTAATTTAACATCTTCTGAAGCCTCAGAAACCGTCAACATACTGGTGGAAGATTCCTGGGTTCAACAATGTGGCCAAGTCATCCAGACTCAACACGCATACAGCCTGATGTAGTTACAAATAGTTGTTGCAAAGCAACGCTTGGATAGATATTTTAAAATGGATGCATGCAATCATGATGGAGGAGATGAGTAAGCATAAACCTTAATTTTTAATACTTTTGAATAAAAGGAATTTGAATTTTTATTCAAATGTAAAGAACTAATAATAATCTAGAGGGCGATACCATGGAAATCTGGCATCCAATTTGTTTTCAGAAATGTATACCTCACACAATTTGTGTTTACACAGTTCTGGTTACTTTTGCAAAGGTACCTCTTACATATTTGTTGATGTTCTCTCACCTTGTGTTGTTGATGCTGTTTTGTTTTTATATGAAGAACCACCAAAGCAAGAGGTTCTGTTTCAAGTTTCTCATGAAACATCTATTTACTTAAATATGAAAGTCTGTAAAGAAATAGAGGAGATGAAAACATATACAACAGAGGGGAGAAATTGTTATATACCAAGGCATGTATGTTTTTTCACTTATTTTTCATTATTTTTATTAAAAACTGAATGGATATTAAGAATATTTGGGGAACCAGCAGTTAGCGTAATGGATATGTCGCTGGACTCCCACGTAGTCGACCATGGTTCGCGTCCCGGACCCGGTGGCTTAAAACTCATGCCAGGCGCGTGTGCGTGTGTGCCCAAGATCCCGAGAGGAGAATGGAGGAGAAGGGATTGCGGTGTGACCATCTCCCCTGGAGGGGTGATTTCTTGCTTTCTGTCTCTATGTCTCTCTCTGTCTGTCTGGTGAGCGCACGCACCCTGAAGCGAAAACCTCTCCAAAAAATATATATATATATTTGTACAAGAGATGATGAATTACAATAAAATTAACAATTGTGTGCCTACCACCCAGGATAACAATTTGCTTGGTACTTTTTTAAAATTTTGCTATAGCGGGTCTTGGGAGGTGGTGCGGTAGTTAAGGGTGCTGGACTCCCACATGGCCGACTGAGATTCAAGTCCCGGGCTTGGCAGCTTGCTTTCTCTCTCTCTCTCCCTCACTCTCTCACTCACTCACTCTCTTCCCTCTCCCTCTCCCTCTCCCTCCTTCCCTCCCTCTTTCTCCCTCTGATCAAATTAAAATAAGTAAATAAAGTCAAATAAAATAATCCTTTAAAAAAATGTGCTATAAGGCGTGTACGCTCGCCAGAGAGAGCGAAATGAGAAAGCAACCCAGAGGAGATGACCATGCAAAATGCCCTCTCCTTCACTCTCCTCTCAGGATTTTTGGGCACAGGCCTGAATAGTGTTTTAAGCAGCTGGATCCAGGAGTTGACTCATGCAATCAGCCATATGGGATCCAGCTGCCTTAACCACCATGCTACCTGGCTGGCCCTCTTTGGTACCTCTGAAGCAAAGTATGACACCTTTTGGTACTCTTGATAATACGACATCATGTGCCACTCCATGATGTCACACCACTCTTCCCTAGAGGAAACCACTACCTAAATTTTGCTTTCTCATTCCCTTGCTTTTCCTTGTATTTAGCACATTGTTGTTACCTTCAAACAATAGGTAGTTTAATGTTGAATGCTTTGATTTGATATAAATGAACTACTACCCAAATCCCTCTGCAACTTGGTTTCTTTCACTCATTATTATTTCCTGAGATGCATCCAACTTGGTAAGTTGGTAAATAGCTATATTTAATTCTTTTTCACTTCTTTATAGTACTGTTACATTAGTTAACTTAAAAACATGAGAGGAAGTCAGCTATAAAACAGCATATATCTTCATTATTTGTTAAGATAGTTCCCCCTTCACTTCCACTTTATTTAGCTTCAGATTCAACTTTATGTTTTCTCTAAATAAAAAGAGTGATATACTGGTTATTAGTGCTCAAAGAGAAGTTAGTGATCACTTTGCCCAATTATCTTACCTCATGTCTGAATTACCTAAATCCCTGGAAATGAAGGGATCCTGCCAAGGTTACACAACTGATAGGTGTGTGGACATTTAGTCATTGCTGCACTTCATACACCTCAAAAAAAAAGACATATTCTCTGCCGCTGTCTTGTAGCTTCTTTTTTGGGGGGCGGGGGGGGAGAGAAATTTTTGCTACAGGGCACTTGCGCTCCCCAGAGAGATAGAGACAGAGAGAAAGGAAGTGAGAAATCACCCCCAGGGGGATGGCCACACCACAACCCCTTCTCCATTTTTCTCTTGGGATCTTGGGCATGCACGGACATGCCCCCAGCATGAGTTTTAAGCTGCCAGACCTGGGACTCGAACTGTAGTTGACTACATGGGAATCCAGTGAAATAAGCATTATACCACCTGCTGCTCTGCTTCTCTTTTCTTCAGGAATAATTCATCAAGTTACTTAAAGAAAGGCTGTGTCTAGACTCACTTAAAAGTGACCACAGTTTCCAATTTTTAGAAAAACTACAATCACTTACTTACACTCTTCAGTACTTTATTTTCTGTCTACAAAATAAGCTCTTTTTTTTCTTAGAGAGAGATTTTTGTTATAGGGTATGTGTACTTGCTGGAGAGACCAAGAGACAGAAAGTGAGAAATCACCCCCCAAGGGGGATGGCCATGCCACAATTCCTTCTCTTCCATTCTCCTCTTGGGGTTTTTGGAATGCACACACACACACACACACACACACACACACACACACGCACACACCTGGTGTGAGTTTTAAGCCACCTGGTCCAGGACTCAAACTGCAGTCGACTATGTGGGAGGCCAGCAATATAACCATTATGCTATCAGCTGATCTCTACAAAATAAGCTGTGGACTCCAAAAAAAATTTTCTTTCCCACTTGCACCAAAAGAAATGAATGATGGAAGAAAAAAAAAATAGTGGTTCTCAGACTTAAGTACACACAAGAATCTCCTGGAAATTGAGGTTTGGGGGCCACTTGTTTGGAAAACCTGATTTAGAAGGATTACAGAGGAGTCTAGTAATCTGCACTCTTCACAAACACCAGATGACAGGTGCACATCATCTCATTAGCCCCTCGAGGAAATATATAAAGAAAATGAGCTTGTGTGTTATGCTGGAATGCTGGTTACACCACAACCATTCTTAATTCCCAAGAATAGCTTTCCAAAAATTAAAAAGTGAAGCAAATAAAATAGAGAGGAAGGGAAGAAATTATATGCCCAGTATACGCTTAATTTCAACAAAGGTACCAGGGGTAGGGAAGAGAAGAGAGTAAAAGTTATTCTCTTCAATAGCAACAATAAGCAAGTCTAGTAAGGTTTTTTTCAAGAAAATTATTTGATATCTAAGCACACACCAAGCATTCTTGCAGCACAGTTTTTCTCACATAGCACAACGTGAATCGTGGAGTATAGCAGACTTGTGTAGTTGTTTATTTTTCCATTTTGTCTTATTTTGTTTTTGTGCTGCCCACTAGCTGGACCTTCTCCTATACTTGAGTAATTTTACCATATAATGATGGATAGGAATAAAGTCCACCTCCCACTATGGAAGCCCAAAATAGCAAATACAGTCATGCGTCACGTACAACAGGGGACAGTCTGAGAAATGCTTCATCAGCTGACTTTGTCACTGTGCAAACATCATAGAGAGTGCTTACATAGACCTGGATGAGATGGCCTACTACACACCTAGGCTAGAGGGTCCCAGCTACAAACGCGTGAAGAATGCTACTACACTGAATACTGTAGACAAATACTTCCCATTATAACACAATGGTGAGTGTTTGGGTATCTCAACATAGAAAATGTACAGTAAAAATACAGTTAAGAAAGATGAAAACTGGTGCATGTGGAGGGGAGGGGTGTTTACCACAGATGGAGCTCACAGGACTGGAAGTTTCTCTCAGCGAGCCAGTAAGGTGGGGTTGGGGGAAGGCAGGGGCAGTAAATACGAAGGCCTGGGACATTATCTACAACTGTAAACTTTATAAGCACTGTGTACTTAGCCCACACAAAATTGATAAAAATATTTTTTCTTCAATAATAAATTAACCTGAGCTTCCTATAACCTTTTACTGTATGAACTTTAAAACTGAACATTTTGATTCTTTTGAAAGTAACAACTAGCTTCAAACACAAACTCATTATCCTGCTGTACAATAATTTCTTTCCTTATATCCTTATTCTGCAAGTTTTATTCTATTTTAAAATTGTATGTTTATACATATTTTTACTTTTTTTTTTTTTTGAGAGGTTTTCGCTATAGGGCGCGTGCGCTTGACAGACAGAGAGACATAGAAACAGAAAGCGAGAAATCACCCCCCAGGGGGGATGGTCACGCCGCAATCCCTTCTCCTCCGTTCTCCTCTCGGGATCTTGGGCATGCACGCACACGTGCCTGGCGTGAGTTTTAAGCCACCGTGTCCGGGACATGAACCGCGGTCGACTACGTGGGAGTCCAGCAACATAGCCATTACACTAACTGCTGGTTCCCATATTTTTACTTTTTAAACTTTGTTCTAACTTGGTCTGTGGCTTGATAACAGAACTATATGGGTCTGAGTAATTCATAAAAATGAGGTTTATGTACTTCATGCTTCACAAGCCCAAGGCTGGGATCTGCATTTGGTAAGGGTCTTTTTGCTGACGGATAACATGGAGGACAGTAGGAGATGGAGCAGGGTGGAGTGGCTGCTCTGTTTGTATTACCTCTCCTTAGAACTCACCAGTATTCAGGCGAGAGGCCCACCATAATAACCTTAGCCAATCTTAATCACTTCTCAAAGGCTCCATCTTTTAATCCCACAGACAGATCAAGTTCCCATCCTCTTAATACTTTTGCAATGGCACACCAAATTTACACATGAACTTTAAGGTGATAACATTTAAACCATAGTAATCATTTTTGTTAAAAACTAAGACACAAGATGGGCTCCATGGCCTATTGGTTAAAACAGTCAAACCACATATGGCCAACCATGCAGTACAAATCCCAGATCAGCAGCTTGAGGACTACACTGGGTGCATGTGCATACATACCCAAAGTCCCAGAAGTAGAAAGAGAGAGAACAGATTGAGGTGTGACCATTCCGCATAGGAGGAGCTTTCTCTTCTCCCTCTGTCTCTCTCTGTTGAGTACACATGCCCTCCAGAAAAATAAGAAAGCAAATACAAAACACACATACTAGCCTAAACCTACACAGAATCAGGATCATCAATATTGGTCACTGTTTCCACTTGCACATCCTGTCCCACTGCAATGGCCATGGTGAGCAAAATGACACACAGTTAAATTAAACACAAGGGAAAATAATGCAATTAAGGGCGATGGTAATCAGATACATGAGGCTGCTGCAGACTAAACATGGCATACTATTTGTCAGGAAATTTTTTTTCCTCCAGCATGTGTATATGCTCACGAGAGAGAAACAGAGAAAATAAGAAAGCACCCTCCAGGATATATGGTCATCCCACAATCCCTTCTCCTCTATTTCTCCTTCCTTTTAGGATTTTGGGCATACGCTCACATGCACTGAGTATATTTCTTAAGCCACCAGGAACTACATAATCAGCCATGGGGGGCCCAGCCGCCTGAACCACCATACCACTGCCTGGCCCCAGAAAATTTTTTTTTCTTTAAGTAAGTAGGAATATACTCTAAAATAACAAAAAGTATAGCATAGTAAATTAATAAACCAGTACTATCACTGTTGTTATTATCAAGTATTGTGTGCTGCACATAACTACACGTGCTATATTTTCACCTGACCAGCACTTGATTATACCAGCATCAGAACAAACATGTGAGTCACGTGCTGAGCTACAATATCATGACAGTTGTGACAAGATAGGAAGCAGGAATATTTCAGCTCCGTTATAGTCTAATAGGATCACTGTCAAATACAGTCAGTCGTTGTGCAGTATACAACTGTATTCACATGCACAGCTTCCCTTGCAGCTAGACTTTGGTTATAAAGCTATTCCTGAACTCTCAGTGCACAAATTCTTGACTTAGAATTGGGAGATAATGACTCAAATTCTTTGTTAGTGGTGGCAATAACATCCAATTTCCAGAGGCAATAATGGAGATCTGCATGTATTCACAGAGCAACATAAATTCATGATGCAAAGTTTTCCTCAGCTGCGACATGTAACTGTAGCAAATACCACATTAATTTGCAAGCATCTTCAGGATGGCAAACTAGAACATAAAGAGAAGTGGGGATGATGTTCAGTGCTGCTGAGAAATGCCCTTTCCCTATTAAAGAATCCATTGCATGGACTAAGATGGATCTCACAAGTTAACTCCATTCTCCTTCTATACCTAAGATCTTTTGCTGCTCAAATTTTCTGTGTGTATGTGTGCATATGTTTGAAGGTTTTTGCCATAGGGCACATGCACTCACAGGAGAGAAACAAAGACAGTGAGAGGGAAAGTGAGAAATCACCCCCCAGGGGATACAGCCACGCTGCAATTAATTCTCCTCCATTCTCCTGGGATTTGGGGCAGCCATGTTTTAAGCAGCCATGTCCAAGATTCAATTGCAATTGGCCATGTGGGTGTACAGTGCCTTAACCACCACCTGCTGGCCCCTGTTGCTGTGTTTTGAAATAATGCCCATCTCTAAAGTTGGCAAAGAATGCCAACCACAAACATTTACAGTATTAAGTATTAGCCTCTTGTTATTATTATTAGCCTTTTGTTTCGAGGATATAAAGCCAGAGACATGGAAAATTGTCTTCTGGGCCTTGAATAGTGCTCGTCTGGAGAGGAGTCAGACTGTGCCAGCACTGAGCACCAGATCTCAAATGTCAGGGATATGTGTGTGTGTGTGTGTATGTGATGTGAGACCCTCCACAGAGCAGTACCCGGGATCCCAGCCACCCACCTGAATTTCAGGGCAACACAGCCCACAAAGCATTGAGAGGATCAGAGGCCATTTACATGGAAGCAGCCAGGTTGGTGGTCCAGCCTGGTGCTTAGTCTCCTTTCCCTTTACTTATGGTCTTATTTCCTACTCCTGACAGTGCTTGTTATTCATTCATAAATGTGGAACTCTGTGGCTTAGACCAGCTGGTTTGGCATAAGTTCTATCACCCTCCTGATTTACCACAAGTACCATAGGCACTACTGAGTTTGCCCAACCCCGAGATCTAAGTGAAGAACTGCTTATACTGCAGCTTAGCTCAGCTAGAAAGGTCCTCTTTCTCATCTGGTCAATAGGTGTGGAGAAAGAAAACTTTCCTGGAATGTTCGGTTTTCTGTAAAAAGCCATAACTTCCTAATACTCTTCACATGCCAGGAGGCTGCCACCTGTAGCCATTTGTCTAGTTGACCGCCGTTATCTGAAAGGGTACTCACTTTTCTTCTCTTCACAAGTGGACCACAACCAAAACATCTGCCTAAATACAAACCATGTGCCTAAACCACTGACTTTCTTATTTTCCTCTGATTCTGTTCAATTTCTGTTTTCACTGTGAATCTACTTTGTTTTGTGAATCTGGAACAGGTAATTTTTCTCACAAAGGTACTATTAATGCTCACTGTGTGCTATCAACAGCTTGGCTTTAAGTCTACTGATAACTGGCCTTTTCTGCTAAGTACTCTGCAGAATCAGAAGGCTTATCAAAATCTCAACCACCATGAAGAAGTGGAAGTGAGGAGAACCACCCTTCTGTTTTTCAAAAAGTAGGGACCAGAGTTGGCAATAATGGCTATGTCGCTGGACTCCCATGTAGTCGACCGTGGTTCGAGTCCGGACCCAGTGGCTTAAACTCACGCCGGACGCGTGTGCGTGCGTGCCCAAGATCCCGAGAGGAGAATGGAGTAGAAGGGATTGCGGCATGACCATTCCCCCTGGGGGGTGATTTCTCGCTTTCGGTCTCTCTGTCTCTCTCTGTCTTTCTGGCGAGTGCACGCACCCTATAGCAAGAACCTCTCAAAAAAAATAAATAAAAAAGTAGACCAAATAGCTACAGCCCTGTACTTCCCTAGGCTAAGCCCAAGGTATCTGGAAGACAGGAGTGCTATGTACATTCCTACATATTTGCATTTCAAAGAATGATCCCCCCAAAACTTAGAGAGGCCTCTAATTCATAAAACCAGAAACACCCAAGCTATCAGCCTCCTGAAAAGACTTTATTTACATACCAAAGGACTGTAGTAAGGAGGCCACCTTTTCAGGAAAGAAGGGAGCAGTTCCTTCCTGCCAACCTCTTTTTTGGTTTTTGCTTTAGCACATGTGTGCTCACTGGTGCTTCCTACCCCTTCAAAACAGGGAAAAATCATTGTCCTTGCCTACATGGTAGGACAATTGACCTGGTTCTCATCAAACCACCTCAGGGGTAAGACTGGAGCAAAAGGCACCAGCACACTTGTTATGTACTACAAGGTGTTCAGTATAAAACCTATCTCTGACCCAGAGCTCTGCATGAACATATTCTGGATAAATTTGATAAAGATTAATACAAGCAAGCCTGCAATAAGATATAGGCAGAGTTTCTCAAAGTGTATTTGCAAACCCTCTGCATTAAAATCACACAGGAAGTTGAGGTGGGGTGAAAATAGAGGAGGTAAAGATCTTGTGGGTTTTGTTTAAGAAAATTCTTTTATAATTTTTAATTGTTTATATTACATTTAATCACACATATCTTTACAGTGTATAACACTTCTTTTTCCAGTATGATTATCATGCATATCAGTCAAGACAAAGACATTACTATCGTCAAATAGTTTTTCATTCTGATCATTATTTTTATTGTAATTATTTTTTAAACATCCAATCACTATACATCATTTAGCATGTAAAGAGAATTTACCTAACATGAAGTACTTCTCAGACCAGTCTAGTAGAGAATATTATACATGTTATTATCAACAACTAATAAAACATTTCTCTGTCCCACAAATTTCATGCCTCTCTATTTGTTTTCATGCTATCCTTCTCTATACTCATCCCTGCACACACACACCCTCTCCACACTGACTTCAGTGTCCATAACTATTTTCATTGCTTTTATGCTCTCCAATATTTCAATCTCTACCATATAGTGCCAATAGTCGGTATATATTAAGTGAACACATACAATATCTTTCATAGTCTGGCTTGCTTCACTCAGCAATAAATCTTCCATATTCGACCACTTTCTATCAAATGTCAGGGTCTTGTTTTTTATGACTGAATAGTATTCCATAGAGTATATGTGCCACACTTTTTCAATCCATTCATCTGTTTGTGGATATTTGGGTTGGTTCCTTGTCTTAGCAATCATGAAGAATGCTGCAATACACATTGATGTGCAAGTGCTTTTGCCAAAGAGGTTTTCCTTTTCCCAATGGATTGACTGGTATTCTTTATCAAAAATCAGTTGCCTGTATGTCTGGGAGTTTATTTCTGTTCCACTGGTCCACCTGTCTGTTTTCATGCCAGTACCATGCCATTTTAATTATCACAGCTTTATAGTATATTTTGAGGTCAGGGAATAGTATGCCACCCACTCCACTCTTCTTGTGCAGTATTGCTTTGGCAATATGAGGTCTTTTATGATTTCATACAAATTCTATGATTATCTTTTTTAGCTCTGTGAAGAATGGCTCTGGTATTTTGATTGGAATTGAATTACATATGTAGATTAATTTGGATAGAATTTCCATTTTGATTATATTCTTCTAATCCAGGAATATGAGATATTCTATTTTTTTGTGTCCTTTTTCAGTATCTTTTCTGATATTTTCATAGTTTTCTTTGTAAAGGTCTTTGACTCCCTTAGTTAGGTTTATCCCTAGGTATCTTATACACTTTGTGGCTATGGTAAAAGGAATTCCATACTTCAGATCTACTTTGTTCACCTTGTTGTTTGTATATAGAAATGCTATAGATTTTTGGATGTTGATTTTGTATTCTTTTTTTTTTTGTAAGAGTTTTGTTTTGTTTTGTTTTGTTTTTTGCTATAGGGCACGTGCACTCACCAGACAGACAGAGATAGAGAGACAGAAAGCGAGAAATCACCTCCCAGGGAGGATGGCCATGCCACAATCCCTTCTCCTCCATTCTCCTCTCGGGATCTTGGGCACACACACACATGCACCCAGCGTGAGTTTTAAGCCACTGGGTCCAGGACGCAAACCGCTGTCGACTACATGGGAATCCAGCGACATAACCATTACACTAACTGCTGGTCCCTTAATATTTTTTTTACTGTATTCATTTATTACTTCGAGAAGTTTTTTCATGGAAACCTTTGGGTCTTCAAAGTATACCATTATGTCATCTGCAAATAAAGCTATTTTCAACTCTTCTCTGCCTATTTGAATGTCTTTTATATTATTCTCTTTTCTGATTGCATTGGCTAAAACTTCCAGCACTATATTAAAAAGCAGTGGAGAAAGTGGGCAGCCTTGTCTAGTACAGTTTTTAGTGGAAAAGCTTTAAGCTTTTCCCCTTTGAGTATAATGTTAGCTATAAGTTTTTCTTATACGGCTTTTCTTGTGTTGAGAAATGACCCTTCTATACCAATCTTGCTGAGAGTTTTAATCAAGCAGGGATGTTGTGTTTTATCAAATGCTTTCTCTGCATCAATTGAAATGATCATATGGTTTTTATCTTTCTTTCTGTTAATATGGTTTTATATTTATGGTCTTGCATATGTCGAACCATCCTTGCATCCCTGGAGTAAACCTTTCCTGGTTGTGAGTAATAATCTTTTTTATATGTTGTTGGAGACACTTTGCAAATATCTTGTTGAAAATGTTTGTATCTATATTCATCAGAGATATTGGTCTGCAGGTTTCCTTTTTTGTCATGTCTTTTATCTTTTTGGGGAATGAGGGTGATGGAAGTTTCATAAATGAATTTGGGAAGTTTCCTTCCTTTTGAATCTTTAGAAATAATTTGAGTAGAATGGGGGTTAACTCTTCCTTAAAAGTTTTGTAGAATTCAGAAATGAAGCCATCAGGACCTGGGCTTTTCTTTGTCGGGAGGTTATTTATTACTGATTCAATCTCATGGCTTGTTATGGATCTATTCAGGTTTTCTATGACCTCCTGATTCAATCTTGGTAAATTCTATGCATCCAGGAACTTGTCCATCTCTTTCATATTCTCTTATTTGTTGGAATATATTCTCTCATAGTATCCCCTAATGATGTTTTCTATTTCTATTGTTTCTGTTGTAATGTTGCCTGTTTCATTACATATTTGATTTATCTGGTTACTTTATTTCTTTTTCTTTATCAGTCTAGCTAATGTTGTTTTGATCTTGCTCATCTTTTCAAAGAATCAGCTTTTACTTTCATTTATTTTCTGTATAGGTCATTTATTTTCTATTTCATTTATTTCAGCTCAAATATTTATTATTTCTTTTTGTCTGTCATTTTTGGAGATTTTTGTTGCTGTTTTTATTCCAATTCCTTGAGGCATGATGTTTGATCATCTATTTGCCACCTTTCCATCCTTTTCTTACGTGCACTAATTGCTATGAATGTCCCTCTTATGACTGCTTTTGCAGTGTCCCATAGATTATGGAAACTTGTGTACTCATTTGTTTCTATAAATTTTTTTATTTCAGACTTAATTTCTTCAGTAGTTAAGAAGTCATTCAGAAGCAGGTTGTTCAGTTTCTATGTATTTGTGTATTTTTTAGGATATTTCTTGAAATTAATATCAAGTTTAATCCCATTGTGGTCCAAGAAGATGCTGGATAAAGTTTCTATGCCTTTGAATCTGTAAAGGTTGAAATGTGTCCTATCATACGGTCAGTCTTTGAAAAGGGGTGAGAAAAATGTACATTTTGTGGTCTTACGGTGAGACGTTGTATAGATGTCTGTCAAGCCCATTTGATTTATAGTTTCCTTTAGGTCCTGTATCTCTCTGCTTATTTTTTTTTTCCTAGAGGATCTGTCTAAAGGAGATAATGAGGTGCTGAGATCCCCAGCAATTATAGTGTTGCAACTTATCTCTTTTTTTAGGCCTGCAGTCTTTCCTTCATGTATTTAGGTGCTCCTGAGTTGGGTGCATAGATATCTATAAGCCTAATGTCTTCTTGATGAATTAGTTCATTTACTACTATATAATGCCCTTCTTTGTCTCTTTTTACGGTCTTTGTCTTAAAGCCTATTTTGTCTGAAATCAGTATTGCAACTCCCACCTTTTTTTTATTTCCATTTGCATGGAATGTCTTATTTCAGCCCTTCACTTTTAGTCTATGTATGTCCTTATCCATAAGATGTGTTTCTTGTAGGCAACAGATGGTTTTTTTTTTTTAATCCATTCAGCCAGTCTGTATATTTGATTGGAGAATTTAATTCATTAATGTTCAATGTTATTATTGATATTTCCAGACATGTTCGTATCATTAAGTGAGCCATTTTCTTGGTTGTTTTTTGTTCTCTTATATCTGTTTGTCTGACTTTTTATTTTTCCTGGTGTAGCACTCCCTTCAGAACTTCTTAAAAAGCTAGTCTGGAGTTGGAAGTTGTTTCAAATTTTGTCTATCTGAGAATGTTTTCATCTTTTTGTTCCCCATGTGAAGTATAATCTTGCTGGGTATAGTATTCTTGGTTGAAATTGTTTTTCATTTAACACATTGACTATATTTCCCCATTCTTTCCTTGCCTGCATTGTTTCTGATGAGAAGTCCGATGTTAGCCTGATGGGATAACCTTTGTAAGTAACTTGAGGTTTCCTTCTTGCCTATTTTAATATCTTGTCTTTGTCTGTGTTTTTGGCTAATCTGGATATGATGTACCTTGGAGAGGATCTTCTTGGGTTGATTCTATTTGGGATCCTATGTATTTCTTGGATCTGGATATTTGAATGCCTCCCTAGGTTTGGAAAGTTTACCTTCAGGATTACATGGAATAAATTATCATACCCTTTTCTTCCTCTTCTGGGATACCAGTTATCTGGACACACTTGATGGTGGTATCTAGTATTTCTCTTATCCTCATTTTTCTTGGTTGTTTTCTCAGTCTTTTTGATAATTTTTTCTAGGTCAGAGGTTTTGTCTTCTACATTTGAGATTCAATCTTCTCTATGATCTAAGCTACTTTTAATACTTTTGAGGGAGGTTTTAATTTACTGTATCACATTCTTCACCTCTAACAATTCCATTTGATTCTTTTTTGTAGTATCTATTTTTTCTTTCAGATTGTGAAAGGACTTTCTCATCTCCTGGAGCTCGTTGTCTCTTTTCTCTTGCATCTCATTTAGTTTGGTCACTAAAAATATGCTGAATTGTTTATCGGACATTTCTACGACTTCCACTGTGTTGTCTGTGGGTGATGAGGAATTGATGTTTTCCCCTGGAGGAGAGACTTTTTTTGGTTGCTCATAGTTCTTGTGCCTCTGCAATGGTTCCTAGTCATCTGATGCTCTATACATTCCTTCTTAAATTATTCAAGGTATCTCTGAGCATTCAAAGGTATGCAGGAGTAGAAAATTGGTGATGATTCTTCTGCTCTGCCTCCCTGTTGCTCACCAGCACCCTGTACTGTTGCCACTAGTTCTGGGTGACCCAAAGTCCTCCCTGTTTCTAGAAAGCAGGTTTGCCTGAAGCCAAGCTGTTGAGCTTCAACTCAGTACCAAAGAAGAGATCATGCAGAGTGGATGCGCAGCTCGCTATGTCAAACACTGAAGTCCTAAAAGTCCAAAGGCGAGTAGGGGAGGGCATGAGCCATGGGTCCCAGCCTTTAACCCTGAAGGGCACAGGCAGCCTGCCTTCCCGCAAGGCCCTCAACTGGAACAGGTGTCAAGAAAATTCTTGAAATTTCTCCCAAATCAACTGGATCAGAATCTCTTGGTATGGAACCCAGCACTATATATATATATATAAAAAAACACAGGACTTTTATTATTCCCATCAAAAGGACAGATCTTGGCAGGACAAGGGAGTGAGTTCTGGTGGTGGGGAGGAGATGCTATTTGCCAGTGGTGAGTGGGTTCTGTGGAACCACAATGACCAAGTCCCCATGCAGACACACAGAAACATCTTAGAGAGGTAGCAGTCCTTGTTGACTGACTTGGACTTCTTGCCCTTGCCACTCTTGGGATCTCTGTTCCCATCTCCTTCACATTCTCCAGCACCATGTTGCAGTTTCTACTGGAGTTCTGTTCTGTCAGTTGAGAGCACTTGGGTATTGTTCTTGACTGAGTGCGTGAGCACAGAGAGTGGACCTGTGTTAAATTCCTCTTCCTCCTGCTGTTACAGCTCCTCTAAGGTCATCTCACTCAAGTCACTCCCATCCTATTAATACATTTTAACCAAGACCCCCCCCCAGGTGGTTTCAGTACCTTCCAGAAGGCAAAAAGACTGGACTTAACTGTGGTTCTCAGGGTGTGGTTAGAGAGTTTGAGGTTCCCCTGTCCCTTTTTGGAGCAGTGAAAATGGGGCTATCCATAAGATCAAAATTCTACTTATAATACTGGGATGTGGTTGGCCTGTTTCATTCTTTTTTTTACAAGTACAGTGGAGCTTTGTGATGGTGTCATTTCTAGACAGTTTCATGCTGTAAAAAAATCCCCCAGTTTTAGTTTCTAATATTACAAGCAGTAAAGGGTAAAATCAAAATTAATAAAAGCAATCTGGGATAAAGTTTGAAAATGAAAAGGAGTCCTAAGACTGAACGGTATGACATAGGCAATACTAAGGCCTGCAGGACCTAGAGGCTGAGCCTATCCAGAGCACTTGTACACGGAGGTCCACTTATCACAAATGTTCCTCAAATTCACAGAGATCGAGCACACACACACCTCAGAAACATTTTTCAAATTAAAGCTGCTTACTAGAAACTACTCTTCCAGCACCACCCTTTCACTGTACACTGTCAGGGCAAAAGGTTTAGAAACTTAATACCCCGTTTCTAAAAGGTCATTGTTACCCTGGATTAGAGTTAAATATTCACTAAAAGGTCTTGTGGTCCAGTTTGAACATGTTAAGTAATTTTTAACAACAATAAACTTCTGTTTAACTCCAGGTTAACAGAAAAGCTTCCTGGTTTTATAATGAGTAACACATTCTTTAGTTTTTTCTTATTAGTCCAGAGTCTGCCTGAGTTTAGGATGAATATTCAAAACTCTAACTCTTTAACTGGAACATGAGTACAGAGGCCAGTGTGTTGGCATGGGACCCTGGTCCTATAGTGTTATTCTGTGCTTCTAAACAGAATACTTTCTTATAACTTTCTCATAAAATCAATTTGAATTATAATAATAATCATTTGATCTGTGCTTTTTGTTATTAAATCCTTTCAGGTTATTATAACTTATAAAACTCACTATAAATCCAGTACGTATTTCCTTTTTACAGAAAAGTACACTAAGACATAGCAGAGTTCATCAAACCTCTCACTCAAGGTTAATTGTACATTTTTTTCATTGAATCTGTTTTTGTAATATTTTAAAATTGTGACCAACATTTTTAAGTCATGCTAAAGGCTAAGAAACTGTAGACAAATATAATACCTTTCACAGTTTGAGGACAAAGATTAAAACTCTAAGGTATGCCTTTTGTGCCAATTCTTGTTTGTTCTGGTTTGCTTTTGGAGAACAATATCTTCCTGTCCTCAATTTTTAGATGATACCTTTTACACATAAATACACACAAACATTTTTTATATCAATTGCTCATGGTCTGAAATCCCTGTCCAGTCTTCTACCTTTGCAATCTCACCTGAATCCTGGCTCACTCATTTTCCTGAACTAAAAGCAGTTGGAACATTCTGTAAAGAGGTTGTTCCTTGGCCTGCTGTCAGATCATGGACTTCAAGATGATCAGTAAAAGACATGTAAAGATCAACTCAAGGGAAAATGTTTCTCACTATTGCTTACAACAGAGTTCCTGCTTCTGTTTCCCTCAAGCTCATCCCCAAATGAAGAAGTTCGAACCAGGATAAAGATATGCCTCCTTTAGGAGGGAAAAGGAGCAGGGCCAGCAAGTTGTGTAGTGGTTAAGGCGCTGGATTCCCACATAGCTGAGAAAGGTTTGAGTCCTGGACCTGGTGGCTAGAAACACATGCGGGGTGCATGTGTATGCTTGTGTGTGTGCCCAAAATCCCAAGAGGAGAATGGAAGGGAAGGGATTATGGTATGGCTATACCTGCTACAGGGTGATTTCTCACTTTCTGTCTCTCTGGTGAGTATAAGCACCCTACAGCATAAATCTATAAAAATTTTTTTAAAAAAAGAAGAAAAAAAGGAAGAAGAAAGAAAAAAGAAAAAGAGAAAGAAAGAGAAAAGGGACCAACCTTCTCATTATAACATTCCCATGAAAAGGGAAGTGGAGAATCAACCCCAAAAGAAAATATGACCCAAAAGATCCACCAAAATGTAATTTTCAAACTAGGCTTTTTAGTGGTCCATGCATATATTATCAGATATTTGGAAGTTATCTACAAGAGTTGTCCTTAATTATAGTTTTATGTCACCTATAATCTATAATAAACTAAATTAAATATATTCTAGATTTCCTTGCTAGTCATTTTGTAATTTATATGTCACATTATTTTAGTGCCTGCATTTTTTTTTAAATAAACTTTTTGCTATAGGGCATGTGTGGTTGCTTGACAGAGAGAGACAGTGAGAGAGAAAATGAGAAGTCACCCCCCAGGAAGATGGCCACACAACAGTTCCTTCTCCTTCAGGGATATTGGGCACACTCACACACACACATGTGCCCAGCATGATCTTCAAGCCACCAGGTCTGGGATTTGAACCATGGTCAGCCATGTGGGAGTCCAGTGACTTAATTACCATGCCACCAGCTGGCCCTCAGTGCCTTAATTTCTGCTTGTATGTGGAAAACTATGGGCACAAAGTTATTTTCAATGTTTACAGCACAAAATAAAATGATAAATGTTTGACACAGTAGATATGTTTATTGCCCTCATTTGACCATTACACATTTTATACATGTATTTTTTAAAAATCACACTGTAGGGATCAGCAGATGGCGGTCTCAGAACATTGCTGGACTCCCACGTACTCTACCACGGTTCAAGTCTCAGGCCCAGTGACTTAAACTCCCATAGGGCGCATATGCATGCATGCCCAAGATCCTGAGAGGAGGATGGAGGAGAAGGGATTGTGGTGTGGCCATCCCCCCTGGGGGTGATGATTTCTTTCTTTCTGTCTCTCTGTTTCTCTCTGTTTTCTGGTGAGTGCACCCACCCTATAACAAAAACCTTTCCAAAAAAAATCATATTACACCTCATAAATATGTGTTGCCATTATATGTCAATTAAAATTATAATAAAAATGGAATAAAAACCTTTAAAAAAGACTTTGTCTATAAATTTTTCATAAAACTTTCAAGAAAAGGACTATTTGCTGGTGAATCTACCTTTATAAATAAATTATTATGTATCTCTTTTATAAAACAGTGTGCACTATTCACTTTTCACACAAAATTATACATACCACATTAAACTGACTAACATTTGTGTTTCTATTATGGTTTCTCTTTCTACCTACTTTCCAATTTAGCTTATAGAGAAGTAACATCATTGACACCCTCCTAGAGAAGTTTAAATTTACCAGGTGATAAATTTCTTAAGTGAAGAGTGAGAGCATACTTGCTGATGGGGGAATAAAAATGGTGTCCAGGTGAAAAGTGACTCACCTACTAAACTGCCAAAAACATGGCAAAGAGACGTAATTTCCTGTCAGAGCCTCTCATCCTAACCCCAAATAATGTGAAGATATTGCTCTACATAAAAAGAAGCTATTTCCTACATGTGCGGACTTGGACAGCACAGCTTTGAAATGGCAACTTCAGTCCTCGAGAAAGCACCTGTAGAGATTCTCACAAAACTGATCCAGACAAAGGGAAGCATAGTGCCTGTGTCAGTATTCCAGATCACAACCATGACCACTGGTCCTACGAAGCTGGATTCAGTGGGAATTACATGCCCGTTTTAGTTCGCCATTATATTGCTAACAGAAATTCCTGAGACTGGAGGATTTATAAACAAATGTTTATAATTCTGGAAGTTCAAATGCTTGAGACTGACATCACAACATGAATGACAGCAGAGAAAATTCAGGCCATGTGCAAAGAGAGACCTGGAGGCAGGCATCTTTTGTAAAGATGTACTCTAGTTGGAAGGAACTTCTTGTGAGAGCTGGAACTCAGTCTATCTCCAGAGAAAGAACTAACCCATTCATGAGGCTGATGCCTCCATGATCCAATCATCCCTCACTAGGCCTCACCTCTTTAAGGTCTCTCTCCTTTCAATCCTATCACACTGGGGACCAAATTCCAAAACCTAAAAACTTTATGAGACAAACCACTATGTAAATCACAGCAATGCCCAATGCAATGATCCTCGAGATTCTCTTCTTTAGGTGAGAAATGATCAATATCCAGCCAGGAAAAATAAGATGTGGCTTTCTTTGTAGCTACACACTCATCTGTCTTGGTTGAGTGATTGGATGGCTTTGAAGTTCTCTGATGGGGTATAGGATATGTGCATGATTGACTTGAATTAACTTAAAAACAGAATTGATTATCTCTTAGGTAAACTGGATAAGAAAGTTAACTAGCCACAGATGAAATAGACAGCTATTGACACAGAGTGACTTTCAAAGTATTGAAAGACTCTAATTCCAAAATGCTTACACCAATATGCCACCCCCGATTTACACCATCAGACAAATCATTACTTTGAATTAAGGCAATGTATGTCTCACTGTGTCCTCTATAGAGCATTGAGAGGTGTCACACTAAGAAAAAGAAATCACATACACATAGATAGATGTTCACAAGTTTGGAGAAACCCCATATCTTAAAAAGTAGCTGTCTTACTGTAGAACTTAGTGCTTAGAAAAACTAGTTGTTATGGATCTCTGATAAACAGGACATAAAAGGCAGTGGACACTGTTTTTACAATGTTTCATGGCAGACTGGTTTTACTCAGATTAGAAAAGTCATCTTTCTTAGATAATACTAGTATTACGTAGCTTAGTCCATTGGGGCTGCTCTAACTAAAACATAATAAACGGAATGGTTTGTGGACAACAAAAATTTATTGATGACCGTTCTGGAGGCTGGGAAGTCCAAGATCAAGGCACTGGCAAATTCAGTGTCTGGTGAGGGATCAAGCCCTTGTTCATAAATAGCACTGTCTCACTGTGTTTTCACATAACAGATGAGGCAAGAAAACTTTATGGGCGCTCTTTTCTAAAAGCACTATCCCCTTCATAAGAGCTCTATCATCATGACTTAATTATGTTCCAAAGTCCTCACCTTCTAAGACATTGGAGATTGAGTCTTGATGTATGAATTCAGAACACAGCAGCTTACAAATGTCCTAGTCAATGGACAACTTCTGAATCCATTATCATGCACAGAGTCCTTGAGCATGGATTTTTTTTTTTCCCAACCAAAATAATTAGCTTCAGAGAACAGAAATTTGCAGCAACAAAGGATTTTCATTTTGTTGTGCTTGAAAGAGAATGAACAATACCTAGAGGGTACTGGGAATAGGTGAGGGGTATTGCTGGGCAAGTGAGCTCCAGGTACAGCACTCTCTGGTAATATAGCAATGAGGACCAGCAGGTGGCATGGAGGTTAAAGTGGCTGGATCCCACATGACTGACTGTGTCGTTGGGGTCCTAGGCCTGGCAACTTGACCATCATACCAGGAGTGTGTGTGTGTGTGTGTGTGTGTGTGTGTGTGAGTGTGCGCCCAAAATCCACATGGAAGAGAAGGGATTGCGGTATGGCCACCACCCCTTAGGATGATGTCTCACTTTTTCTCTCTCTCCATTTCTCTCCAGCAAGCACACATGCTTCATAGAAAAACTAAAATCAAACCAAACAAAGAATGACTTTGTCCAAAGTAATGAACCCCAAGTGAGGAGACAGTGCATAATGGTGAATCTAGAGTATGAATGAAAATCACTAGAAAGACTTAAATGGGGGGTGAATAGGGAAAATGGTGGAAGGCACTAGTGGCAATTTTTGTTCATGGAAATCTTTTGCCTAGGACTACCCTTATCAGAAAGAAATTAAAAAATTCACCATTTTTTATTTCCAGAATCAGCAGTCACTCTAGTCCTGCCTGCTTTTAATGAAGTCACCCAAACATAATTTCTTCTACAGTCAGATATAAGTGAGTATAATTACAGTGTGCAAAAGAGTGGAGACCTTCAGGAATACAAAGTTTGCCTAACACTCCAACATGTGACCTCCCAGATGCTCTTAAATTCCACATCAACCACATTTTAATCCCCCCTTTTTCTACAGAAAATGAGTTAATTTAATTATCTTAAATCCATTAGTTTAGAAACATAATTTTTAATTATTTATGTATTTTGGAGTTTTGGGGGTTTTTTTAACTATAGGGCTCATGTGCTCACTGGAGAGACAGAGATAAAGAAACAGAAACTGAGAAATCATCCCCCCAAGGGGATGACCATGACACAATCCCTTCTTTCCATTCTCCTCTCAGGATTTTGGGTACGCAGTAGAACCATGGTTGACCATGTCGGAGTCCAACACCTTTACCACCACACCACCTGTTGGCCCCTAAGTTTATTCTTATGATGAGAGTTTAAGATTTGCCTCCTAGGCATAGCACCTATGATAATTCCTCCATGGGATATTAATTTCTTCTGTAAAGTGAAGTTTAGTCAAGACCTTGTATACATATGTAAACACCATTCTAATTTTAAAATTCAATTTCTCAATTTGAAGAAATTAGGGATTCACTTGACCCTAATAAAACTTTTCAACACTGCCTCTCACCATAATTGAATGTAGTCCAAAAGAAGTGGTGATAGAGGTTTTATTTTGGGACACGAGCATGTCATATCAGCCTGTACTGCAGTGAAGACATGTACACATGTGACGGTGACTTTGAACTGCATCTTTCACCAACTGAAGGAGAAATGTGTCTCGCTTTAGCATGAGGTTCCTTTTAGTCTTCTTCCCACCTTCCCACCTAAAGTCATGTTTTCCACCTTAATACTCACATTTGATGAAATATTTTCATGGGAGGCTTCTACTGCCTGTCAAAAGGCGCAATCTGCCTGTTCTGTGATGTGCTAAGATATTTGTACCTTATCAACTGCTAATTAGCGTGACAGCCTGCAACTATTTTTTTCTTTTTCTTTCTTTTTTTTTTTTTTTTAATTTATCGCAGCTCTTGGTGTCTAGGCTTCGGTTAACAGTGCAACTTGACATAACTGCTCTCCGTTAACACTTACTCCATGTTCTCTGGATGCTGATAGAAATATTTTATATGCTTATAAGTCAGGCTGTCCTGTTTTCTGAAGGAATAAAGAAAGAAAGCAAAGAAGTCAAAACAACAAACATTTCCATGAATACAAAAAAAAAAAAAAAAAACACAAAAAAACAGTGATCCCATCCCTGAGGGTCGAAGTGATATCTTATTGTTACGTGATTTATTATAAAATATTGCATTTGCCTAGTGCCAAAAAAAATTGTCTTCTATCACCATAATAAATAATGTAATAGCAGCTTCTTCTTTTAAATGAGTTCCCAATTAATCTCAACTTCTATCTTTTCCACCTTTTTGATTCTTTGTTTCTCTGTCTATTCTTCACTGATTAAAAGTCATCTTTTGGCCAGCTCCATGGCCTAATGGTTGAGTGAGCAGGATCTCACATGACTGACCATAATCTGAAACCTGGCCCTGTGGCCTGAAAAACACAACAGGTGGGGCAAGTAGGTGGGGTGGTGGTTAAGGGCACTGGACTCCCATATGGCTGACCACAGTTCAAGTCCCAGACCTGGCAGCTTGCTTTCTTACTTTCCCTCCCTCTCTCTCACTTGATTTTTTTTTTTGGTCAAATCAAAATAAGTAAATAAATAAAGTTATTATTAAAAAAAAAAAAAGAAGAAGAAGAAAAACACAACAGGCACGTATGCAGGTATGCCCCCAAATCCTGAGGAGATGGAGAAATGGAGGAGTGATTGTGGTATAACCAGGATCTGTTGGGGGATGCTTTCTCCCTTTCCTTCTTTCCCTGTTTCTTGCAAGAGCACACAACCTCTGGCAATTAAAAAAAAATTTAAAAGTCATCTGTAGGTAAAGTGAATCTGGCAGATTACGACTAACAAGTTAGGTGTGAACGATGACAAATCACATTAAGATTTCATGTAACTAAGACCAGCAGTTGACGTAATGGCTATGTTGCTGGACTCCCATGTAGTCGACCGCAGTTCGAGTCCCGGACCCGGTGGCTTAAACTCACGCCAAGCGCATGTGCATGCATGCCCAAGACCCAGAGAGGAGAATGGAGGAGAAAGGATTGCGGAGTAGCCATCACCCCTAGGGGGTGATTTCTTGCTTTCTGTATCTCTCTCTCTGTCTTTCTGGAGAGCGCACGTGCCCTATAGCAAAAACCTCTCAAAAAAAAAAAAAAAGATTTCATGTAACTCCTGAACAAGGTCCACCTCTCAAACAATGCAAAGAGCCTTCTATTCAATCTGCTCATCAGGTACCAGGATCTTATGGCAACACTAAATAGCACATGGGCACTTTCAAACAAAGCACAACATAAAAAACTATTTTAGAGCAGGTACATATTAGCCACCAGATTCCTAAGAGCTTTGCCAGCATTATTACTAGAACATTGTTTGCAGAACACACAACCAAAGGCAGAGAGAAATGTACCAGAATTAGCTTCAAAATAAGCCCCAACCAATGTTACCTTGCAGCCTGTCGATATTAAAATTCTGCCCCATGCAAAATGATGAACCAAATTACTTAACATCATTGTCTATTTGTTTATTTACTTGTTGGGACAAAAGATAACGGCAGCACTTCCTTGCATTTTCTTCTTCTCTTTTCCAAACCTATGGCACTCTCTGACAAAGTCATGTGCCTTCTTATCTTAAAGCATCTTTGGCTCCATGTCACTGTGCCATGTTATCTGTTTAATAACCTGGGTTAGGAGGTTTCACTGGGAGAGTCCAGCAGTACTGGGATGGAGAACCTACAATGCGTAGGAGTCCACCAGGTTCACTGAAGGTCTATAGGTCTGATGTGACTTGCCAGTGGATCCCAAAGTTTTTCCTGGTGTCTCTCCAAGCTCACCCTGTCCTCCCCCTGCTCACATTCCAACAGGGAAGCAAGCCAATGAGGTCAGAATTGCCCCCACCAATATCTTACTTGCTCTATAGAACTTACTCATTCTGCCCACTCGTTTTGTACTGACAAAACGAATCATTTTTGAGAAGTAGAATACAGAGTTTCACCAGGAAAAGTGTGAGACTACTGCTTAAAGAGCAGAGGCATGACCCAGGAGGTCTTCTCCATCATTCCAAATCTGCCAAAGAGGCCCAGCCCTGGCAGTGTGCACTGATGAGACCACGTGTTCTGCAGGCTGAGATTGCAAGGGAGCCCTGGGGCGAATTCCCGCCCAACCTAAAGGTCTAGCTCTGTGGTGAGTACCTGCAATCCCAGCTGCTGGGGTAGGCCGAGGCAGGAGTGCCAAGAGCTCTACTGTTGTCCTGGGCAACATAGCAAGACCCAGTCTGTAAAAGAGCCAGGTCTGGTAGCATGGACCTGGTGTCCTAGCTGGAAGGCTGAGGCAAGAGAATTGTGACACAGGGTAACCCTGTTAAAATAATAATTACAAAACAATCCCTCAATGTGTAACTATCATAGACATGAGCCCTTTGGGAATTATAATCCCTATGAAGCTGAAACCAAGTAAACTCATTAATCTGTTAGAGTTTAACTGGTAAATTGTATGTTTAATTTGGTGGTTTATTTTGGCAATTGAGAGAACTTACTTAAGTCACTTCTGCCTTAGTTTCTGTGTCTGTGGAACATATCATCATTCGCTAATTTTAAAGATAAGTTAAATTTGGACAAAACTGCAGAAATACGGCATTTGCTGCCACTCGGCAGCCCTTGATTTGTGGTGATAATTCTTTCCCACTGCTTAGGATCCTACATGCAGGAGATGGTAGTCATACAGGTGCCTGAAATGTTGATTGTCTCTGCAAATAGCAAAAGAACAAGAAACATCAAATTTAGAAAAATGACTGCCTCCTGTGGGGAGGTGGGTGAAGTAGGATTAGACCAAGGAGGGGCCCTCAAAGGGTAACAATGATATTGGCAATGGGGGAGGGGGAGGGAGGTCACAGCTCATTTATTTTAATACTAGGCTTTATAACTTACATATGTTGCATATAATCTTCTGTATCAATTAAATAGTGCCATGTGCCTGATACTAATAGAAGAATGTTAGCTTCCACATCTATGTACCTTATGTTAAAAAAGATAGTTCTTTATAAAAATGGCCAAACCATCTTCACATCCTGCCACCTTTTAAATATTAAAATAACGAAATGTTCCATTTAAAAATGTTTTAGGGCAGGCCATGACATAGCCTAGTGGTTAAGGGAGCCAGATTGCATGTGACCAGCCATGATTCCAATCTAGAACTCAGCAGCATACCTCAAGGCACATGTGCATGCATCCCTCAAATCCGGACAGGATAGCAAGATGGAGGAGAAGGGACTGTGGCAGTGACCACATCCTGTTCAGGGTGCTTTCTCCTTCTCTGTCTCTCTGTCTCCTCTGTGAGCACACACACTCTTTGGCAATTAAAATAACAAAAACTGTTTTAAGGAACTGTAAGAAAAAGAATGTCAAAGCCTAATGTAGAAGTTTTCCTATTACATCTGTTCCTATTAACCTGTACCTTAACCTTAATCTCACACATATAACATGATTATAATAAGAGCTTTCTGACTCGCTTTGCTTCCAGAAAGTTAAAATCTTTCTTTGGGACTTCAAGCTCTTTGCATTAAAAATTCTTTGGGGGTTGCTTATTTCTCAGCAGTTGGTGATTTTTAAAAATCCCAGTTAATATCCTTTGCCTACTCTCAGGAGCAGAGGGGTGGGTACTTGAATGTGTCTCTTAGAGCTTCCTTTGGCTCTAAACGTCTTCGATTCTGCAACGATCAAGGGAAGTGCTAGGGTGCCTTTCCACCCTCTCTGTTCTCAAACATGTAGCTTATTCCCCACACAACTGAAGAGAAAGAAGAAGAATGCTTGGCACTGGGAACAACTGATTCTTGACTCATTTTTTTACTCCCTAACATGAGTCAGCTTTCCTTACTCACCTGCAGACCATCCTCTATGTGTGCTTCCCTAGCCCCCAATTCATTTCCTCTCCATGTGCCCATAGATACACACACATACACACACACACACACACACACACACACACACAAACAAACACACACACAACATACAAGAAGCCCAGCCCCACAGAGTCCCCAGGTTAGCACTAATATTTCTTATGCTCATCTGCACCAGACACTCAATCCCTTGCCTGGATATTGACAGTGAACAATTACTGATCTCTTTGCTATTTCCTGTGCTAAACAATCTACTTGAATAACCAGGTAGATCTAAGAGTTTGGGGGGTTTAGAGTCATATGGTCCTAGTTTTGAAACTCAATTTAGCCCTTTATTAGCTATGAGACCTTGAACAAAGACTTGACATCTCTGAGCCTCAGTTTCTAAATCTGTAAAATGCAGATTATGGGGAGTATAAAATCTTTAAAATATTACAATTAGAAACTGTCAGGGCCAGCAGGTGGCATGCTAGTTAAGGAACTAAATTCCCACATGGCCAACTGCAGTTCAAGTTTGAAAACCATGCCAGGCATCTGTGCATGCATGCCCAAAACACTGACAGGAAAATGGCGGAGAAAGGAGTGCAGCCTGACTATCCTTTCTGGGGGGTGTTTTCTCAATTTCCCTCTCTCTGTCTCTGGTGAGCACACGTGCCCTATGGCAAAATAATAATAATAAGGAAGAGAAGAGAAAAGAAACCGTCACGCAGACTGTGAAAAATGAACTTTTGTTACTATGATTACTGTGGCTTTGCCATTATGTTAGCTAGTATTCCTAGATCTTTACTCCTGGAGTCATGACTCAGGGCTCTGATATTTGATTTTCCTGTCCCCAGGAAACAATCTCTTCTGATCTTCAGCTCCCAAGCTTCTCTCTTATGTTCCTTCTATGGGTGATCTCTTATAGTTAATCTGAAGTCCACCTACCCTCTTGTCTAAAAGCTCATTATTTCTCAGTTCTGTTTGCTATTTCCAACTTCACTGTACTTAATGCCTTTCTGCCTAGCAAACTTTACAGCATAATTCCAAAGACTCCAGATAAGACACTTTCATGTAACATATTTCATCTGCATACCAGTCCTGTGAAGGTGCAGGGTCTCGGCCATCCTCAACACATAAACCTCATCTCTGGTCCCAAAGCAGCATCTTTAATTCTCATCTCCCAGTGGGATGGGGTACACATCAAATCTGCTTAGTCACGTCATTGTGCTTGACTGGATGGCCATGAACCTCATGGAGTTCGTAGTGTGACAGAAAAGGAGAAGGAATCTTAGAGACAATTAGGAATCTGTCAGGAGGAAGTAATAGTACTCCCATTTTATACGCCGACACCATGGCTTAGAGAAATTAAGAGGTCCCGTGGCAAGAAAATAGAGGAGTAAGGACTATCTGTCTGCAGAGCTCTTTCTGAAAGTCGCCAGTGCTTCTAGCCTTCCTGCATCCATGGAAAATGTAACCACCTCCGAACAGAATGCCCTGATTTCTTCTTATTTTGACTAAGAAACTGAAGCAAATTCGTCTCTTCAGTTATTTTAGCTAAAACATGATTTTTATATGCCCTGGTAAATTTCTTAACAATATGTACCAAACAAGTGACAAGATTTTGCAAACTATACATGCAGAAGAGCTCTTTAGCAAGTAAGACTGCAAATGCTTGTGTTTCTTACTTAGCAGAGCACTTGAAAACAATATGTAAACCAAGTTCCTGATTAGATATTTAAACAAATTCCATGGCCCAAAATTTTAATCCTCAAATGAACACAAATAAATTATTCATATTGCTTTAATAGGAGAAGTCATTGTTTGATTTATGAATTCAAGATCTCCTTTCAGGGCTTGGTTCAAGTCCATCCTGTTTTGTTTTCAACATTGAACAAACTACTCTTTGTATTTTTCACAGACACACATGCTTGGACCTACAGTTAATGAATAGCTTCCCTGCTGACTTTTTGGGGTTTAATTCATTCTGTTTACCCCAGCTCTCAGTGTTGTATGTATTATAGATCAATAATTACATTATTGTGTGTTAAGAGATGCCTCTAATGCTTAAATAATTCTCTCAAGGATTTGGACGCATCAGGGGTTCCATGTAATATTAGTTATTAATGACTGGCTAATAAAGGATGGTTTTCAATTTGTATCTACTCTCAAAAAGTTTATGGAAAGTAGAATTAAAGTGCAAGTTTATTTTTTTAATTCATGCATAGTTTTTTTCATATAAAATGCCATTTTCCTACCATTTTTAAAGGTCCTTTTCATTAACCAGAGTTAGCTATCTGCTGTAACAATCTACAAATCTCAGTGATTTAAGACAATACAACTATATTTTTTTACTTACGTCTTTGCAGTTAGGGTCAATGAAAGGGCTCTTCTCCACAGTGTCATTCCAATGTGGTTCCTTGCCCTTCTGCGTTATTATTCCCTAGTATTATGAATTCTCTCCACTCAGCCAAAAGATGGAAAAAGAGAGGAGGATGGTAGGTGGATAGGGGTGGTTTTGTTGATGGGTCAGTTCTGAACACATTTAACCACAAGGGAGGCTGTAATACACCCATGCCATGTCCAGGAGGATGGGAAAACCAGTTTACAGAGCACCTAGCCCCTGATAACATTCGATCTCCTTCACAAATACCATAAAGAAGGATTGCCAGGCCAGGAAAATTTAGTTAAGAAATTGTTGGGGTTTTGTAATTATGGCAATATAACTGTAAGTTATGATCTATTATTTAGTACTAGCAAATACTATTGAGAGTTATAGATGTTCTAATTCAAAGCTAGTTCTTACAGGTATGTATGAACAGCTGTTTACAAAATTCTTTAATTTGGTAAGATATACATAACATAGAATTTATCATTTTAATAATTTACCAATTCAGTGCCGTTTAGTATATTTATATTGTGTGCAACTACTATCCAGCTCCAAGAACTTTTCATCATCCTAAACTGAAACTCTAGGAAGTAATAACTCCTACCACCAACCCCTCGTAATCACTACTTACTTTCTGTCTCAAATTCAACTACCTCATTTAAGTAAAATAATATTTGTCTTTTCATGTCTGCCTTATTTCACTTAGCATAATATCGTCAAGGTTCATTCAAGTTATAGCATTATGAGAATTACATTTCTTTTTCAGGTTAAATAATATCCCATTGTATGTACATTTTGTTTACCCACTCATCTGTCAATGGATATTTGGGTTGCTTTCACATTTGAGGTATTGTGAATAATGCTGGTATAAATATGTGTGATGATTTGAACATGTTTCTCAAAAATTCATATGTTGAGGTTTGGTTGCTATTGTAACAGTATTAAGAGGTTAAAATTCAGGCCAAACCTGTAACATAGTAGTCAAATCCTGTGTAGAGGAAGCCAGATCCCATATGGCCTATCAAAGTTTGAGTCCTGGCCTTAGTGGCTCAACAAACATGTTGTATATGTGTGTGTCTGCTTAGGATTCTGACTGGATGGAGAATTGGAGGAAAAAGGATTGCAGCATGACCAGGCCCCATGGAGGGATGCTTTCCCTCTTTCTATCTACCTCTCTCTATCTCTCTCTATCTCATGCACTCACATACACTTTTAATAATAAATTAAAAAAATACACTTTGGCATTAAAAACAAGCAAACAAAAACCAGGGTGAGAACTTAATTAGACTATGGTATTAAAAGGTGGGGCCACTGGGAGGAAATTAAGAAGGTAAGGTCGTCAGGGCAGGGCCCCCATGATTGAACACTGGTGGTTTTGTAAGAAGAGGAAAGAGACTAGAGCTGGCACCAGCTCGCACCCTCTCATCAGGTGATGCCCTGCACTGCCTCCCAACTCTGCAAAGAGTTTCTACCAGCAAGAAGGCTCTCACCAGAAGCAACCCCATGACCTAGGACCTCCAGAATCTTTATTCTTTATAAATTTCCCAGTCAGTAGTATTCAGTTACAGCAGCAGAATCTCAGACTGACATGATATGAGTGCACAGTTACCTGTTTTGAGTTCCTACTTTCACTTTCTGTATTTGTACCAAGAAGTGGAATTACGTCATCATTCTAAGATTATTTTTTTTCCCAAAACTAGTGTACTGTTTCCACAGTGAATGTAAAATCAAATATTTTTTAGACATATCTTTAATTGATGTCCACAAAGGTTGCGATAATTAATAGATGAAGACATAGTCCTCAGTAAGAAGTTCACTCATTGGATTATGTGTTTTCATTTTAACTTTTAAGAGCTACAATAGTTTACTTTCATTTTTTTTCTTTGCTTCGAAGTGAAGTAATAAATTATGGTCAATAGTTGTATTCTCTCAAGGGTATAAAGAAAGACTGATAGAAAAAGTGTGTGTTGAAAGTTCTTTTCTAAATCATGTGACACTGGAAACTAATAGATTTCCTAGAAATGACAGGAATGGCTTATCACATCATGGCTAAAAATTAAACTAAGAAAAATCTCTGCTGCACTTTAAATTTTAACTTTCAATGAACAATTAGAACCTGACAGCAGCACCATTTAAATAACGTATATCATTGGTTCTGCTATTTTTCTGCTCCTTATCTGATAATAATCTGAATAACTTTATATTTTGTCTTCTCTGGATTTCTTTCTATCAACTATTTATGGGTAAATATTTAAAACAAGTAACTAGGGTGATAACAACCTGGGTGCTTTCCAGAAGTTTTACCCAAACAGCAAGGGGCTTTGGATGTTTGGTCTTCATTCCATTCTCTGCCAATTTAGCCTTTTCTGAGTACCGGTACTGTCAAAAATCAAAGATACTACAAAAATGAAAAGCCCGTACAATATAAATGAGAGTGTATTTGAACTAAACCCTTAACTGAGAGACTGATTTGGAAACCTTTAGTTCCTTAATAATGTGATTTTTTAACTTAGCTATTTCATCACAGAAATATGACAGCACATTGATGTTCTAGGTTTCAAAAAATATTTCCAGGTTAAGCTTCTTCAAGAAGAAAGGCTGATAAAATGATTATCATTTTTGACAGCAGAGCATCATAAAATGCCCCTTTGACCCATTCTGGTCTGCTTATTCCCAGGAGTAATAGAAAACTAAGGCCAGTACTAAAGAATGTTTACTTTTTTTATTTTAAAATACAATAGCATTTGGTGCTTGACTGACAGTAGTGTTTAAATAATTTATGATATAAAAACAGGAGTTTACTGGGTCACTGGAAAACTCATGATCTATTTTTCTGTTTTCCTATGCAAAAATGCATCATGAGTTTTCCGACAACCCAATAGTAAGGACCCAGTTGCTGTTTGCTAAAAACCTAGTGCTGTTAAAACTGAATTCACATGATCTCTCCCTTTTATTTGAACACACTTATTCACAACAGTTCAATAAAATTCCTGAAAGGAATCTCTTGCATATTAATTTGAAGTTTTGGTAGGCACTTTTTATTTCAAAAAGAAATAAAATCCAGAGTAGTTCCTTTCAAACATTACCTTTTAAAGGAGTAAAGCCATAGAAAGAAGAGCCCGCCTGTGAAATCCATCACAAATCTTGCTCAAATGGGTTTCATGTGGGCAGTGGTGAATTCAGTCACTTCCATAAAGAAAAACTGAAGGCATTTTTAACATGAACCTTGTATATAATTTCATGTCTGGCAGCACGGGTGCCTAAAATACATAACATTATAAATAATGGACTTTTAGGCCTCTCCTTAACAACCATTGTCAGGTACACATTTATATGGCTTCATGGCTGCAGCATACAGCCAAAGTGAGAGCCAGCACTGAAATCACTCTAGAAGCCTCCTTTGACCCATCCATTCATTACACAGTCTCAGTATGAGCCCCAGCCATTCCTCGCAATATTCAACTCTCCTGGTACTCATACCTCTGCAGTTCTTTTTTTTTTTTTTTTTTTTGAGAGGTTTTTGCTATAGGGCGCGTGCGCTCGCCAGACAGAGAGAGACAGAGACAGAAAGCAGGAAATCACCTCCCGGGGGGATGGCCACGCTGCAATCCCTTCTCCTCCAGTCTCCTCTCGGGATCTTGGGCACGCACGCACACACGCCTAGCGTGAGTTTAAGCCACCGGGTCCGGGACTCGAACCGTGGTCGACTACATGGGAGTCCAGCGACATAGCCATTACGCTAACTGCTGGTCCCACCTCTGCAGTTCTTAACCTCTACATTTATTCTTGTCTCACCTTCTCTTGGGCCCTATTTTTACCGCCTTCCCTGTTTATAGGGTTCACCCAGACACCCTCCTTAAAAACCACTGTGGTCCTCAATATCTTCCCCCTGCCTGTTCCTTTTCTCAGTAATTTTTCACTCTTTTGTCCTCTTTAAAAAAAAAAAAATAAATGGGGTTGGTAGGTGGTGTGGTGGTAAAGGACACTGGATGCCACAAAATCAATGGGGCTCACAGGGTTGACCATGGTTTGAGTCCCGGACCTGGCAGCTTGCTTTCTCACTTTCTTTCTCTCTCTCACTCTGTCCCTCTCTGGTCAAATAAAATTAAATAAATAAAGTTAAATAATTATTTTTTAAAAAATCAAAACCAAGAGCTATATATCCTTTCCTCCTCTTGTTTTCCTGACTTAACCATTTAAGTAATTTACCTCTTTGCCTCTTAACAAAGTCCTCCATTCTCTACTAAGAAGGTGGAGAATGGGAGTGTAGGGTAGATATCAACCAAACTGGGTTCTAGCCCTGGCCTTGAACAAGGTACTTCTTTACATCTGCTTTCTTATCTATAATTGATTCGAAATAGTTCCTACCATGTGCAAATTGCTCTAAAAATTAAAGGTAATCATATATGTGGGGTCTTAAATGTTCATGAAACATGCATATTATGAAAAACATGTACACGGAGTTCACTTTTTTTTTTACACCAAAATAAACTGACACCTTAATTCCATTTTTCCCCTTACATACCTGTGACAAAGCCTGATGAGCTGGCTTCATTAAACTTCAACTATCATTACCATTAAATCCCTAACTACTTTTGAAATGATATTGTATGTTCTTCTCATCTGGTTACCATCATTCTTCTCAGATTTCAGGATTAACTTGTGACCAGTCGCGCATAGCACAGAGGTTAGGAGCCATGCACTGGGCACCAGATCTCACACAGCTGAGTGGTTCCAATCTTGGCTGCCATGGCTCAGAGAAGACACCCGGATGTGCATCTGCCTATCGTGAACCCTGATGGGATGGAGAAACAGAGAAAAGACTACTGTGTGACCATGCGCTACGGGAGGTGGGGAGGACACATTTTCTCTCAATTTCCCTTCTCTCTCTCTCTCTCAATTTGTCTTCTCTCTCTCTGGCAAGCACATGAACCAGCTGGTAGTCTAAAAAAATTTTTTTAAGTAAAGAATTCAGGATAAACTTAACTAATTTCAATGGAATACTGAAAGGTATTACTGTTCATTGTGGCATGTGCTCTTAGTTCCATGTTGCAGACAGACTTGTGTAAACTCCCTAAGCCTGTCACATGAAGGACAGGGCCTTTTCAAGTGCTCTAGCACTCCAGTTTTAAAGATGAGGAACCTCAGGCCCAGGGGGAAGGAAACGACAACAAAACTGGAAATACAAACCTCACGTTCTATGTATTCAAGATGGGGATCCAGTTCCTGCTGTGACACCACGGCCAGAGCACTGCCTCTACTTTGTTACACATAGAGAAAACACATTGCTGTGAAAGGCGTTGTTGTTTCAAAGTATTAAGGAGTGAGATATTGGGGAATTGCAGTTGCTTCCTTTTCCTGTGAGGATCTAGTCCCCAATTTTTTCGATTCGGCCAAACTAGAGAGATGAGAAACCTTTCCTCCCAAGAGTATCTGCAACAGACCCGCTCAAAAGAAGCGGCTTCCCAGCCCTGCGGCTGGGCAGATCCTGCAGCACAAGGGTGAAGCTCTAGCAGGCCAAGGCCTTTCAGGCAGAAGCCAAATCAAGGACTGGAGCCGGGCCAGGAGGTAGTGGGGCCTGATGGGTGTGCTCAGGCCTGGAGGTGGGGCCGGGCTGCACCGCTGGGTGTGTCCTCCAACCAGAGTGAGGTGAGGCGTGTCTTAGGGGCGTGGCCTAGGGTGAGTGGGGGCGGGCAAAGACCCACGGGGCGTGTCCTATGGCCAAAGTGGGGCGGGGAGAAGACCAGGGCGGAGGTGAAGTGGAAGGAAAGTGAACTGACAGAAAACACCCGAGAAGTTGCCTTTCCGAGGGTCCCCGGGGAGAAATCGGCGCGCAGAGAGGAGAAAAGTAGCTTAGGGACACCGAACCTGTGGGCCTGGTAAGAAGTGTGGGGTTCTCTGAGTGTGAATTCCTGCAGGGATACCCCACGAGGGCCAGTCCTGGGGAAGGATTTTAAAGCGGCCTGCGCTTTGGCCTTGCACTTCCCCCAAAAGCTCCTGGAGAAGCTGCAAAGACCGTGGGCATGGAAGTGAGCGCCGCGCAGGCTTCCAGAGCTGAGACCTGGGAGGCTGGCCTGGGCTTAAGATGCTGGATCCACTCAACAGAAATGCCCTGAGTGCGCCGTTGGGCTACTGAACTAGGGTGGAGGTGATGATTCCGTGCTTGTTCTCCCTTAATAAGCTTTGGGCATTATACTTCTGGGGTTTTGGGGGGGGGGGGGGGTATGGTGTGTTTTT
>NW_006160168.1:2653023-2672462 GCF_000334495.1 Tupaia belangeri chinensis | reverse complement strand
TTATACTTCTGGGGTTTTGGGGGGGGGGGTTTTTGGTTGTTTTTTTGTTTTGTTTTGTTTTTCCTAAGCCTCAGGCTTTAGCCTTGCCATTCATTTTATCCTCTTATGGCTCTATCATAAAGGTACTCCAAACACCCTTAGGTGCACCGCCCTACCAGTATAAGCAAAGTAAGATGTAGATGACATTTGTAAAGATGTTGCAAGTAAAGTAATACCTGCCAGAGGGGACATTTACAGATAAGAACTTTACTGTTGTGTAGTGCTGTGTAGAAACAAAGAGTCCAAATCACCTCTAAAATGGAGAAAACTGACAAGCACTTATTCCTGTCCTAAAGGATGATCACATTCATTGTCACAGAGATCTACGGTCTATAAGAAAAGAGTCCTAGGGCTTAGGACACTTTTAGACCCACTACATTGTTTTTTACATAGCCAGTAGGGATATAGGATCATTATCCTAAAGGCCTGATGTCATTTCAGAAATAACTGATTCCCTTCAAAAAGAAATCTCAGTGCACTCCTCCAAGAAAAATATCAGACAACCTGCTGCCATTGACAACAAGATAGCAACTAAAATTTTAAAAGGGTAACTCAAACTCCAAATTCACAGAGAGCAACTTTATGAAATTATGTTTTCATTTGTGGAGGTTGGATTTTGCTTTTGTGTTATAAAAGTTACTAAAGTATGTGTAATAGAGATTTTTGGAATAACGTAACACTATATAGTTTGTTTCCGTTCCTTGATTTTTAGGGTCACAACAGCAATGTCCAAGTTTATGTTTTTTAACAGTAAAAGCTAATCACTGGTGTGCGTCTGAGGCCTGTGCTCTAATTTAATCCTCTCCGCAGCTTTACAAGGTGTTTTCAGGGTACAGATGAGATAGCTAAGGCCCTGAATTACTTTCCAGCTACACCGCTGGAAAGAGAGGTGGAAAAATGCCCTTTCTCTGTCTCAAAGCCTGTGGTTTTACTCCTTTTACCACCCCCTGCTTTGTCCATCTCAAGTTTGCTCCATGTTCAACAGGAATTAAAGGTGCTCTTAGTGCAGTCAAAGGGGTTGCTGGGGGGTAACTTGCAGGTGACTGATGAAACTCAAATGAAAGAAGGAGGTTACAAAAGTAGTGACAGTGGAAACAGAGAAAGTAGAGTTTTCAAATGTCACTTTACCAGGGCAGCCTGCCTGACCACCCTACTTAAAATAACATTCAGAGAACCCTCAAACACTCCCACATTCCTCACCCTGCTACTCACTTTATTTTCCATCCATATTGCTTATTCCCATGTGACATACTACACATTTCTTTTGCAGATTGTCATTTACTCCTTCCCATAAAAATGTCAATTACATGAAGACAGGGTTTTGCCTGTTTTATTTACCACTGTTTCTCTAGCAGCTGGTGCTGTGTCTTATGCAAAGTAGGCTCTTTAAAGAAAAAAAAAGAAAAGTCTGATATTTTCATTTTTTTCACAATAGAAAGAGAAGCAGGCATCCTATACAGGGTCTCATCAAGCTCAGTCCCCACTCGAGCCCATTCGGGTGGTCAGGAACACAAACATGGTCTTTCCTGTGGCTCCTACATTGTCGTTCAGCACCAAACTGCCCATGTCACTGCAGCTGGGCCCAAAGTAGGCTCTTAATATATTTGTATTGAATGAATGGATTTGATAAGTTCTTCTGATTTTGATTCCATCGACGTTGTTGGTGAATTGGATATAGTAGTGAAAGAAAAGTAAATCAAAGATGATTCTCAATTTGCTGGATCAAACATAGGGTAGATGTCAATGTCATTTAATTAAAGAGGAAGGCTAAGAAACAAACAAATTGGAAATTGGAGTAAGGGAGATAGGAAGTTCTATTTAGTACCTACTAACTCAGTGATGTGTAGATCAGTTATCTATTGCTACATTAAAAGATACTTTGAAATTTAGTAGATTTAAATAACAAAACATGTATTATGTCACAGGATCTCTGGGCCTAGAATTCAGATGTCATTTGGTTGGGTAGTTCTGGCTCAGCATCTCTTGTGAGGCTGCAGTCTAGATGTAGGTAGGTCTTAATGCTCGACTGGGGCTGAAAGATCCACAGCGCTGTTTTTAGACTCCAACTGACTGTTGACTAGAGTCTTCAGTTTCTTACCACATAGACCTCCCCAGAGGCTGGTCTTGATGTCACTTCACCCAGAGTCAATGGTCCAAGAAAAAAAGAGAGCCCAACAAGTGGCCCAATAGTATAGTGGTTAAGGGAGTCAGATTCTACATGGCCAACTATAATACAAGCCTCTGCCTCCGTGGCTTGAAAAACATACCAGGTGCATGTGCACATGTGCTCCAGATCTCAACAGAACTGAGAAACAGAGGAGAAACGATTGCAGCATGACCATGTCTGGGTGATGGTGGGGGAGGTTGCTTCCTCCCTCTCTCTCTATGTCTGGCGAATATACCTTTCTTCTGGCAATTAAAAAAGAGAGAGGAAGGGAAGAAGGAAGGGGAAAAAAAAGAAAGAAAACCTGAGATAGAAGCCACAACCTTTTAGAACCTAATCCCTGAAGTGGCATATCATCACTTCTGCTGCATGCTACTGGTCACAAAGACCAACCCTGGTGTGGTATGAGAGGGCGTGAATGCCAGAGGGGAATGCGGTTGTTGGGAACCATTGTGAAGCCTTCCTAACACAAAATCTCTGAGACGTGCATGTAGAAATGTCCTGTAGGCTGTTGGGTACATTATACTGTAGCTCACAGGAGAGATCTGCATGACTGATAATTAAGTGAAAATCATTATACATGAAGCTGCCAGGATTGTGTAAGAAGACCCGGGGAGAGAATATAGGTGAGGAAGGGAAGAGGACCTTGGACCCAATTCCAAGGAACATTTTGAGTTCAGTGGGAAGTATCTAACAGAGGAGGGTGACCAGTGAGGCAGGAGGAAAATCAGGACAGTGTATATTATGAGGTGAATTAACTGAAAGGTCGATTTCACTGGCCAAGTTTCCCCTTCTCCATGAAGAAAAACAAAATAGCTTGAATACAGAGAAGTGAAAAGCATTTCTGAAAAAAAAAATGCAGTGTAATACAAGATGTGAATAGTCAAATTTTGAGCCAGACAGGAACATAGAACAAAGAACACAAAGACAGAACATGCAGAGCCTTGGGAAATACATGCCTGTGTGTACTCGTACCTTCCAGGTCTGTAGCTGAGCCATAGAACTCTTGCAATTATTGTCCATTGAAACTCCATGTAAGGATGTTAGAGATGGCTCTTGGAATTATGCTTGAGGACAAAATGATGAACTATGTAAAATACCACACCCCCCCTGCTTTCCTGTGCTTTTAAGTGTCTTTTCCTAAAATGTCTTTAATATCTCACTGAACCACACAGTAGCAAGATGGAAATATCCTGATTAAGCATGTGTTTGCTAGAGAGAGAGAGAGAGACAGAGAGACAGAGAGAAATCTTCTGGGGGATGGCCATGCTGCAATCCCCTTTCCTCATTCTTCAGGATTTGGGGCACACATGCCCACCATGTTTTTCAAGCTGCCCGGTCAAGACTTAAACCATGATGTCAACCATGTGGGATCCAGGAGCCTTCACCACCACACCACCTGGCTGGCTCTCATTCTGTTTTGATTTTTTTTTTTTTTTTGGAGAGGTTTTTGCTATAGGGGTGCATGCTTGTCAGAAAGACAAAAACAGAGAGACAAAAAGTGAGAAATCACCCCCCAGGGGGGATGGCCATGCCACAATCCCTTCTCCTCCATTCTCTTCTTAGGATCCTGGGCACACATGCACACATGCCCTGCGTGAGTTTAAGCCACCAGGTCTGGGACTCAAACCATGGTCAACTACATGGAGTCCAGCAATGTAGCCATTATGCTATCTGCTGGTCCCATCATTGTGTTTTCTTTAGCCGTTCTTTCTACTGTATTTTCTGTAGCTACTGTAGTTTCAGTAGCTCAGGATTTTCTTTTTCTTTTTTTCTTTTCTCTCTCTCTCTCTTTTAGCTAATTTTTTCCTCTCTGAGAGAGAGATGAAGAGAGAAAAGGACATCTTCAACAGGGTCTTCACACCATGATCTACCCACATCACAGGCACATCCATTCCCAGCATGTTCAATGATGTCTCTGGATGTGAACTCAGAATCTTCCCACATGATTCAGCCTTGCAGGACATTGCATTACCACCTTGTCACCTCCTGGCCCCTATGTTTTTTCAGTATGACTTTAATGACAGAAGTCTTCTTATTCATAGATACACTCTCTAAGTCAGAAGGAGAAGCCCCTTTGATTCTGACTACTGTTTCATAAAAGCTTTGCTTGCCCAAGTACAAATACCTATCTACTCAGTGTGGGAATCAAGAGGATTATCCATTTCTCTGTCCCCATCTAGGCAGGTATGGCCATGTGATTTGTTCAGCCAATAAAATGTAAATGGAATGACATTTCCAGGTGAAAGTTTGAAGAATCAATGGAAGATCTGTCCCAGTCTCTCTCCCTCTGCCACAGTGACTACCCAGATGGTGGCAGCCCTAACAGCTTGAGGCATGGAATGAGACAATGAGCAGAACTCCCTGCCACCTACATTAAATGTGTACAGTGAGCTAGAAATAAACATTTGTTGTATGCAAACCCTGAGATTTGAGGATCTGTGTTACTGCAGCATATCTTAGCCTAGCTTGCCTAACTTACTCCGAAAAGGTCTGACCTGTGCATCCAGGGATTTCTGGCTCCAGCTTACCAGACACCTTGGGCACCTTGGGGAAGATGCTGTACAAGGCTTGCCTTAGGACTTAATCTCACTCTTGCTGTTGGGGAGATGGCAGGTATACTCTCATAATGCTCTTGTCAGCTTTGTGATTTTTAATCAAAAGGTGGTGAAAATGGCATTTAGATGTTTAATTACAGTCTGTAAGGGCAGCCCATGTTAAAGTATAAAGTACATAAAGGCTTAGTGTTTGAAAGGAATAGAGAGTAATTTGAAAGAAATAAGATGTATTATATATATATATATACACACACACACACATATAAAATAAAATTTATATATAAATAATAAATTTACATAATATATATTTTTTTTCAGTATATTTTCAAGTTTTCTAGTTTTCTCCTGTTCTTGTGAGAAGATGATTCGTCTGAAATGTAGTTATCGGTGGACGTATTTCAAAAATTTGTCACCAACGGACATTTAAATGAATCATCCATTCTTATCACTGACTTTTATTTTTCACGTAGCTTCAAAGGGTATTTTAAAAATGATTTCCTGGCTATCTTATATCAAATCTAAGAGTATCCGACCTAGGTTTTGCCCTCAACATCCCAGAGGCAATGTGTTCACTCGTTTGCTCTGACTTAAACAGAAGTGAAGCAGGAAGCATTTTGCTTTGGGCAGAGCTGTGCTGCATTCTTGGGGATGTTAGCCATAAATCCAGGTTCCCTAGAGGTTAACAATCAAAGTTCTCCCCCTCTCGTACATACTCAGACGAGTGATATGATGATGATAAATTACTTGGACATGACTGCCCCAAGCACTTCTGTGATGAATTATGTTGTTCAGGACATGACCGAAGATTCTCTATTGTCAGTCTGCAATACTGAATATTGGCAGTATTCATAAATAGCATTCTGCCAATTTAGGTCTCTGCTTTGCATATTAAATTCAGTTTGTACAGGTCATGGTTCTTAGTCCTTAGTCATCTCTGTCTTCCACTGAATTCACTTAATAAGCTTTTTGGTTTTTTTCTGTTCCCTATTCATTAAAAGGATAGGGTGTGCTTAGTTGTGTTCAGTAAACACTGAGTCTTTCTTCACAGGAATTGTTAAAATAGTAATTATTAGTCCTTTTCACTAAATCCAGAGTAATAACAGCTTATCTTGCAGTGGCTTAATTGGGTAATTATTTGGTGTTTGAAAAGCACTTTGAAGAGAATATTGGTAAATATTGTTGTTCATTTAATGCTCTTTTGTGTAATTGAAAGCCCATTATGACCACAAAATCCTTAGTATTTCTGTATACCAGCAATGATTTTTCCCTCAACGTTGTTTATTATTTTCAATATTATAAATGTATTTTTAAATTATAAATATTTTCATAAACTCTCCATGTTTTCTTATGTTTATACCTTTATGTTTCTGCATGTCTCATCTACTGTATTCCTTATATATCTGAAAAGTTAATATTATCAGTCTTGCTCTCTGAAAGTTTGGAGGAAAGATCAAAACTGAACTACAGTTCAGGGGTGTTTCATATCATATATTTCCCCATATATTGTATGGTATATATTTAACTTCAACAACAATTGTGCCTTGATACATAATTTAAATAATAATTTATTTGGCCTCAGTTCATTTCTTAAACTACTACTTGACCATCATCAAAATTTGTCAGAATATCTTAGGTTAAATTTCACATGCCTGGGATCAGCAGGTGGCGTAAAATGGTTATGTCGCTGGACTCCCACATGGCCAACCATAGTTCAAGTCCTGGACCTGGTGGCTTGAAACTCACACTGGGTGCATGTGCATACATGACCAAAGTCCCAAGAGGAAAATAGAAATATATAATAGAAATATTTACTCTCTATATTCATTTGCTTGGGATGCCAAAACAAAATACCACCAACTTATACACAGATATTAAGTTCCTCACAGTTCTGGAGGCTGGAAGTCCAAGATCAATATGTTAACAGGGTTAGCTTCTACTAAGGCCTCTTTCCTTGCCTTGTAGATGCTACCTTATCTTCCCTATGTCTTCACAAGTCCTTTCTTTTGTGCATATCTATGTCCTAATCTCCTCTTATAACACCACCAGTCTAATGACCCATGTTAACATCATCATATTTGTAAAGACCTTATCTGCACATTATAGGTATTTAGGACTTCAGTATGTGAATTTAGGAAAGACACAATTCAGCCCATAATGTTGTCCGACAATACTAATAGTATTTATTTGGAAACGACCACTTTTGGGACTTATTTTCAAATCTGAGCCACTAAGTGATGACTGCTGGAGGGTCTACCGAGTTTAGGAACTTCTCAGCATTATTTGGCAGAGAACTTTATGCTTGTGACTTAAAACCCTGAGATAACTGGGTAAAAACTGAAGGTGCATTATTAAATGAATTAAATAGTTTATTAAGCTATTAACCAAAAAAAAGTACATAATCACAAAGTACATAATCACATATACCTTGCTATATATGAACTACACCCTTCCAAATATTTACAATAACCTGCAGAATTTTCTCTTTGAGTCAAAAGCTTGTGAGGATTAGTCTAAGTATTTGTATTATGGAAAAGCGAAAAAGGACATAGAATGTACTATCTTAGCTCCTCTTCCTGTAAGAAAGCATCTTGTGCTCACATTGTGTTATTATATTTTTAATTTATTTACTTCTTTCATGAGAGGGACGCATCCCCACAAGGTCCCTATGCTGTGGTTTGACTGAAGTTTGAGTTGGCTTGGATCATAGGCTCACACACATAGATCTGGTACAATCTGGGAGGTCCTGAGATGTTAACCCAGGACCTTTCCCATGTGGGTTGACTTGGGTTAATGCTGCACCACTACCTGTGTTATGTATTATTGTCCCTTTATTATAAACTGAAAATGATTAAGAAAGCAGAAAGAGTCTCTCTGAAGAGACATGTGAGACTAAGAAACTAAAAATGCTCTTACATTCAGAGAAATATTGAGAAATGTGAAAGCACAGAAGACTTCAGTTTCACCATTATCTGTCCACATCTACCATGCATAATATTGATGATTATAGGAAGCTTTACAGTGTTCCTTCAGAGTAAAAATCTAGGTTTTACTTTTTCCCTTAACAAAAAACTTTTGTAGAAAACTGATAGCCAGAAATCCTTAGAGGATTGTTATGTAGGTATATAAATATAAGCTAGTAATATCAGGGTAATTGATTGGTGGCTTTGAATGGGCTGGGAACATTTTTCCCTTTCAAGATTGTTTTAAATTGGATTTTATTTTTGAAGCTAAGAGATGGATACATAAGGGTTCTCTATACTAGTCTCTCTACATTTGTAAGTTTTTGAGTGTTCATATTAAAAAATGAGCAAAATAATTTTTAAAAAGAAAAGTGAATGAAATTTGTAGCTTCCTATGATGCAAAATTTGGTACATTTTCAGGGACAGATTAGATGAGGTACATATTCACATGTTAGACAGTGTATGTGTAGGTAGAGTGTGGATCTACCTACTAGTGGTTCCATATATAAAAATATTTTTGAAACCTTTATCCAAGAATGTCTTTTGGAGCATCTTTCTAGTTTCAGCCTAAATTATTTTTATTAATTACTCTTTAGCGTATGACCTGGCTATTACTTCCATGAGTCAGTGCCTTTCTACGAGTTAGAGAGTTTCCCAAGCTCTCAAGTTGCAGTTTCTTTAAGTTCAGTCTTGGAGTTCAGAGACTATCCGTTTGCCACTGCATAAATCCATTGAACACAGAACTTTAAAAGAGGTCACTTGTCTCTAGTGGGCCATGCCTGGCTAGTGCCTTCTGCTTAATACTTTCTATAAAAATGTCCTCTGCTGTTGCAGGTGGTGGATCTTACAGGCAGACCTCAGGCAAGAAAAGCTCTCCCCTGAGTGTTCTTCAGACAAGCGATATTCCGAAGTCCTGCCTCCCTTCTGTGTTACCCCTAGGATCAGCCACTGTCCTGGGCCTAACTCAGGACTCCCACTCACAGTTCTGTAGACGTCTCAGTGCTCCTGTTAACTTGCCTCATTATCGTTTAGTAAAGTACATCCTCAAAAGTGATTCTCTTCCTCCTGTGCACTAAATATTTTGGAGCAGCTCAGTGTATAAGTAGTAAGGAATCTGCCGTTTCAAGTACTGGCAATACTGAGACTTTGGCTTTGAAGACATATTTGATGTAGTAGATGTAGAGGGAGGGAAAAGGCCCTTGCAAATATTGATACAGTTTTTGATGTTCTTCATTCCTCCCAGACATTATCTTTTTACATTTTGTCCAGTGTGTTCAGGTAGAAAGAGCAAAATATTTCAAGTGAAATGTTTCATGTTTAAAATGTTCTTCAAAGAATCGTTAAACAGTTTCTTAGCATTAAGGCTACCTTGTGGATTTTTGCTACTATTTATATTATGGTGAGGTCAAAACAATTTCTAAATTTATTTTTTTAAAAATCAAATCAAGATTGCCAAAAATTTCTTATATGAAATTTTCCTAATGCATTATTTAGCAACACTGTTTTTTTGTGAATCTGTTTCCACTTTTTTTTTTTTTATGTTACTAATACTGTATTGGTCAGGATTATTCAGAGAAACCAAACTAAAGGATAAATATATATGTTAAAAAAAAAAAAAAGGAAAAAGGATATATTATAGGAATTGTCCCACAAAATTACAAGGTGGAAAAGTTCCACAGTAGGCTGTCTCCAAGGTGGAGAAACAGTTAAAAGATTCAACCAGGGAAGCTGGTTCAATTCCAGTCCAAGGCCTGAAGGGGTGCTCAGGAGCACACAGGCCCTAGAACCTTTGGACATTACCTGTGGTAAATGTTTATTCCAATGGTTAAATAAATTGAAGTTTTCCTGGTTGGAGGGGTACAGGGCCAGGAGCCAGCAGGAACAAAGGTGGAAGGTGGCCAAAGACTGAGACAAGGAGCAGAGATGGAGCAGACAAAGGTGTGAGTAAACACAGAACATGGTCTGGAAGGAAGGATCATGGTGGGGAAGAGAAAGAGGGAGAGTGATTTCTGACAGGATCTTGCCTCTCCCTCTGTTTATCCCTCCCATGCTCCCAGTCCTGATTCACAGATCAATCTTATTTGTAACATTCTCACACGCATACCTAGCAACAATATTTCACCAGCAAAGCAGTCCAGGCATCCTTCACTTACTCAAGTTGACACCCAAAATGGACCATCACTAAATAGTACCTTAGCGAAAATAAATTTGCATTACTTATTCCTATGTAATGCAGTAATTTCACAATATCAGGATTAAAGAGTTTCTTGTATATTGCTTTTATACATAGAGTAATGTCTTAAACGTTAGAATTTTAGTCTATAAATGTCTGACCATAATGTCTTTTTTATTCCCTTTATTTATTTACTTATTAAAAATATGGAATGCTTCATGAATTTGCATGTCATCCTTGCACAAGGGCCATGCTAATCTCTCTGTATCATTCCAATTTTAGTATATGTGCTGCTGAAGTGAGCATTGACCATAATGTCTTGATCCATAATCTTCATACTATATATATATGTGTATTTTTAAACCAACAACATTTAAAATAATGTCAACAATTATGAGATCAATAAAAGGTCTGAAAATTAAAATAATACAGCTTTTTCTGTCTAATTAGAGGTCAAGATTATATTTCTTTTTTTTTTTTCTTCTTTATGTGGGAAATAAAGACAAAGGTGGGGGGGGGCGTAGAGTGATTTCTGACAGGATCTTGCCATGTCACAGTCCTGCCCCAGCCTCCCAATTACCTAAGATTACAGGCACACTCAATCATACCTGGCATGTTCAGTTCAGGTTGCCACAGGGATTGAACCTGCGCCTCTCATGCAACTTCCAGCCTCTGAAGTGGTTTCACTATCTGTGGGCTATTGCAGATCTGCCCAGGATAATATTTCTGTGAAGTAAGAAGGGATGTTACTTCATGAAAAGGAGTTAGTTCTTTAATAAGCCAAGGAACATGAATGTGTCACCAGACACTGTAGAGATTTTTGACGTTCTCTTTAGCTTTTACAAACTCTGCATAATTTTGACCAGTTCTTACAAAACTTGATTTATTCTCATATTGTCTTAATGAGCATGTGATATGCCTGTGTGCCACATTTACCATGAAGTGCTTAATGTTTTTCACTTTTCAAACTTTAGCCTTCTTCTAAGCAAAGATATCTACAAAATTGCAGGCACACTTTTATTACTCTTTTTCTCTAAAACACATTAAAATACATAAATATTTGTATAAGAGATTTTTAAATGCCCATTTATATCACCTAAAATCATTTTGAACCACCAGTAGAATGTACGTCATAGTTTCCGAAACATTGCCCAAACTGAAGCAGAATATTAACTTTTTAAATTTGTTTCTTTGTGCATTAAAGAATAAAATAATTCTAGGTAGTTAAATTGGCACAAAATTTTCAGAATGGCTTCTATAGTTGTACTGTGAGGCTCTGAAACTGTAAAAACCATATACGCACGAATATATGTGTACACATACAAACATACATAGATAATGGATTCCTGTAGTTCTTATTTGGGAAATAGCCAATGATTTTTAGCTGCTTAGCTAATCAGCATCATTCATTTCAGGGCTAACAGGGGTGTCATTTTATATGTGTGCCTCGATTTTATTCTTATTCACAAGTAGAATAAAGAATGTTCATAAATAATTAACAATCTGGAATTTCAGTGTTGTGGAGTATTTTTATTTCATTCATCTGTTAGCAATAACCTGCCGTTTATAGTAAATTTATAGTAAATACTGTAATGTGGTTTGAGTATGGTTTGCCTAATGGAACTTCTGAGAAAGATACCAATAGGTTCCATATTCCTCATGTAGAAACGTCCTGATTTTCTACTACACATAGATCTCCATTCATTTAATATTTAAATAAATTTAACTAATGCAGAAGCTGCTGCAGAAATCATTTACAGGCCAAGCTTTTCACAGGATCATAGAAGTTGTATACGTAGAGAACCTTAAAGATGACTTGTTAAGGGGCCAGCAGATGGCATAGTGGTTAAGGTAATGGACACCCATGTGGTCAACCTCGGTTTTGAGTCCCAGACCCCGTGATCTGAAACTCATGCTGGGCATGTGTGTGTGAGTGCCCAAGATCCTGAGATGAGAATGGAGTAAAAAGGATTGTGGTGTGCCCATACCCATAAAGGGTGATTTCTCCCTTTCCTTTTCTCTCTCTCTCTGTCTTTCTGGCAAGCTCACATGCCCTTTGGCAAAAACCTTAGAAACAATGACAACAACAATAAAAATTCATTCGGCTCTTTTGTTTTATTAATGAGAAAACTGAGGTCCATATATATATATGTGATTTGCCCAAAGACATGCTTTTAGCATATTGATTTTGTTTAAAACATTTATGTATTGGTAAAGTTCTAACTTTTCTTTCTCTTAGGAAAATATCTTATGATCAGAGGACCATTATAGTGTTCCATCTGTAAAAATTATAGTAAGTTAACATTAATTTTTGGTGGCACTTAAAACATTTTGTAGCTACTGACTATTGTTTACATGAATGAAACACTGACTTACCAAATTAGGGAAGTAACTTATTGAATTAGGAATGATTTCAGTTGCTTTTATTATACTTGAATGAAAGGGAGAGAAAAAAAAAAAACCTTAAATATATAGTATAATAAAAATGTGTGTCATGAGTTACTATAAAGAATTGACCAAGAGGTTGCCAGCAGGTAGCATGATGGTTAAGACACTGAACTTGGCCACAACTTGGCCCACACGGCCGACCACAATTTAATTTCCCAACCCGGTGGCTTGAAAATCATTCCATTTGCATGTGTACCCAAAGTGGAGAGGAGAATGGAGCAGAAGGAATTGTGGTATGGCCATCCCACTGAGGGGTGATTTCTCACTTTTCCTTTTTCTTTGTGTCTCTCTGTGGGGAGCTCACGTGTTCTATGGTAAAGAAGAAAAAGTCCTAACAAAAAAATAGGCCAAGAAGTGAGAGTTTAATCGCATACAATGCCTAAACAAGAATTCAAAGTAGAATATCATAGCAAGTGCTGTTAGACTTTACCTGTGAAGTTAAAAATAACTTCCAGAGGAAGGATGGCTAATTTTGTTTATGCAATAGGTTTATATTGCTCCACCGCTTGTCGGTAAAAGCAGCTTTGAGCATTTAGAGAGCATATCGTTGTGCTTCATCCTTACTGTGTTCCAATTCTTAAAAATGTTATTACTTTTGGAAAACTGAGCCTCTAAGTAGTTCTGAGGGCTCCCAGATACCCACAGTCTGAGAAAGGGAAAATTAGGAACCATTATCTCTCAGAATGCTGTGATTTGCCATAACCAAGAAGGCAAGTAAGTCTTTAATGGTACAGAGACACTGCTAGTTGTTAATTCTTCTGCTGTTAATGCTACCAGAGAGTATGTATCCCAAATCTGTTCACTTGTGTTTTCAGACCTAAGCCATCTCTGAAAATGTATGCACCCTTTCCACTCAAGCTAATTTATTCATCTATCCATAAACTTTTATAGAATGCCTGCTATGGGCCAGTCACGGTGCCAAATGCTGGCTGTGATGTTCTCACTTAAACACTGAGAGGAGAAGATTCCTTGAAAATCATATCAGTCCATTTGTAATTCTCCTATGGTGTCCCCAGTGACTGCTAGAAGATTACAAACATCTCAGATGAACACAATACCCTGCCAGTCTCTGCATTGCACACCATTTGTTGTTGACACAGGATAGTCATTTTATACCATGGTTCCACTACGGAAAGCAAACCAACAAGCTGCTGAGGGCTGAGCGGTACTTTTCCAAATAGGGGTTTCTTTTCAATGGCCCTTGATCTGATGATTATGGAGAACAACTCTGCTCATTCCTCTCTTAGCCATAAAGAATAAGGTCTGGCTTCTACTATCCCACTGAAAGCAGTAGAGGTAACAGCAGAGGAGATGTTTCCTACCCATAACCTGTTCCTGCTCCCTTCTTGTGCAGAGCTATGGCGTGGCCACTACCAGTGTCTCTGGTGGCCTCTTGTCTTCCCAGAGTGAATACAAAGATGCCAGGCAGACTCTTATTAACCTTGATAATATGCACTTCATTTCCATGCAGTTATTGTGTTTAACCCTTTAGTTAATTATTAAACATTTGTTGGGAAAGCCACTGTGTAGTTCTGTTACTTCAAAGTACCTCGCTTATTACAAGAGTATTCATCTTGTTTACTTATATGCTGTGTATAATTTGTCATAAACCTGAGTAAATTGTAAACTCCTTGAAGACAAGGGCCCTATCTGTTTGTTTGTTTGTTTAATACCACAGAGAGGGACTGATCACGTTTATTAGCTATGTGAGTCCTAAGCAAACAAACAAAAAGATAAAGAAAGAGCATCCAGTGAGAGGACATATATTCAATTAAGGGTTCTATGATGACCTTACTGCAAAATGCATTGACCTTTAGAGAAATGAAAATGTTTGGGTGCTGAGCATCCCTTCTCTTTTTTAAGCTCTCATACTACAACAACTTGGCTCCATCACAATTAATCTTATATGGTAATGCTGTGACAATGAGATGATTTCTCGGGAGAATCTATGCTAATACTATTAAAATGCTTTTACAATGTCAAAATGATTGCAGCGGAAGCATGTGGGGATTGTGCTTATGTGATTATGATATTATAGTGATGGGCGATTACCATAGGAAACCACTAATTCAAGCCTGCAGGGACTTGCATTATGAAGCCATTATAACATGAGATTATAATGACACAATAACTTGGATGCACATTCGTGATGTGAAAACTAAAAGCTAATTTGAATGCAAGTAGTATTTCCATTAAATTGTAATTAAACACTGAAAGCAATGCTTGTTTAAATTTGAGATGGAGACGTACTATCCAGAAATGAACATTGTGGGTAAAGAACACATGCTGAGTATGAGCTCAGAAATAGCTGGAAACCGTTTGCAACCAGGCCTGTTGGTATTTACTAGAAGGGAAAGCCCCCATTGGAGTGGTTTCTGTAGACTCTTTCTCTATGCTGACCTTTAACCAGAAATAGTACCAACACACTATAAGAAGCCTGGATCCAATTCCCACTCCTATCACCACCACTAACATGTCTTCTTGTTTAATTTTTGAAGTGAGTATAATTGTAACTTACCACCTAAAGCAGATGACTTTTCCCCACAAAATATAACTTTTTAAATATACAACAAAATAAAACAAAATAGATAAGCACAAAGAAGAAAAAAGATAAGGAAAAAAACTAAAAATATTCTAACTCCTAGAGATGGCCTTTATTAGCATCTCTTAGTGTTTCCTTTCAGACTGGTTTTCTATGTATAGTATACAAATATTTCCTTCAAAAATTTGCATCTATAAAACTTTTAAAGCCTGCTTATTGATTCCTACCACCCCTCCAGTTGCAAAATCTATTTCTTGTCCAAGAGAATCCAGTTGATAAGTTTTTGTTTGGTTTTCTTTTTAAAGGTCAGCTGAAGCTGGATGAGTTTACATGTCACTTGGGAAACTATATTTTACTATTAGGGAATAATATTGGGCAAGATTTATGTTCTGCTTATATCACTTACGGAATGGATCTATAGTAAATTCTTGAGCTTCTATTAGCAATACTATAGGTATTCCGCATTTTTCTCTGTTTAGAAGTCAGTGGGGCCTTTAAGAAGTCAGAGTTCTTTATTATTTAATATGTTTTTTTATATTATTAAAAATGTATTTTATACAATTATAATACAGCACTTGTAGCTCATGAAGTGAATTTACCCAACATGAAGAAATCATAGAGTTCTAATTTGTTTTCAGCTACTAGTTATTGCATGGCTTCTGTAAACCTAAAGCTAGATTATGGAAAACAAGGAAATTTTCAGAGCTACAGAGCTTGTTAGATATACCTGCATTCACTTATTTAGATGTTTAAGGGTACACAGTGGCTCGTGTGTCCTCCCTCCTAATTATGACTCAGAGTAGTTATTGCTCCTTGGGTTAAATATAGTTAAGATGAGTTTTTGTTATTAAGTATTTAGTTTTCCCTTAGACATGCTGTATGCTTTTGAGTTATTTTTATTATCACTTCTTACAACAACCAAATTAGGTAGGTAAGCCTAAATTACTAGAGTTCCTATTTTGATAATTAGGAAAAGGACAGCACAGCACAATTAAATAGCTGGCTTTATGTCACCTAGTGAACAGTAAAGTTGCAATCAGATTTTTCTGATCCTTAAGTATTGTAACTTAACTTTTTATTTGTTTGTTTTTGCTATAGGGTACCTATGCTTTCCAATGAGACAGAGAGAGAAAGAAATCACCCCCTCAGGGGTAATGGCCCCTCTCCTCCATTTCGTTTTGGGAATTAGGGCACACGTGTGCCCAGTGTGATTTTCAAGCCACCAGGTCTGGGACTCAAACTGTGGAGTCAGCCATGCAGGATCCAGCACCTTAACCACCATGCTACCTACTGGCCCTGTAGACTCCTTTTTTAGGCTAATACATGATGTCACCTTAGAATAATACTTATGTATTTATGGAAACTGAAATAACGAACCATAATGCGTATAGTAAATATTTACATGGCTTAATAAAAAGAACTTTTTACTGGCAAGTTGAAAGACTGAATTCTTGTCGGTTATATGACCTTCCAAAGATGGAGGATTCAGTTTTAGCATCTAAAAAATAAACTCATAGAATTAAATGACCTCTATAATGATTTCCAGCTTAAAAATTCTAAGATCAAATAGTATTTCACATTAGTTAATGTTTAAATATTTCATTATAAATATTGGGACCAGCAGATGGCATAATAGGTAGGTCACAGAACTCCCATGTAGTTGACCATGGTTTTAGTCCCAGACCCAGTGGTTTAAAACTAACTCCAGGTGTGTGCACATGTGTGCCCAAAATCCCAAGAGGAAAATGGAGGAAGGGATTGAGGCATGGCCATCCTCCCTTGGAGGGTGATTTCTTGCTTTCTGTCTTCTCTCCAGCAAGTGCACATGCCCTATAGCAAAAATCTCTCTAAAATAATCATTATAATATTTAATACAAATATTTCATATTTTACCCTCTTTAAAGCCTTTCATCTAAATTCAAAACCATATCTTAAATGAGAAATAATGATTGACTGTTTAAAAAAATTAGAATAATAATGATTGGGAAAAACATTGAAAAGATATTGAATGATAAAGCGGGGAGATTAATGTCTCTGTATTGACTGACATGCAGGGCATTCCCTTTTGAAAAAGCAATGTAATACACTGTAAAGTTATATGTAATCCAATGTAATGTAAACAAGATTATGATGACAATAAAAAAATAAATTTAAAAAAGGTATCTTCATTAGTGCTTAATATCTTGACATGTTTTAGCATATTTAAAACTGAAAATGCCTTTTGTTTAGGAAATGTATTAAAATGATTAAAGTTGCAGATATAAATATAATCCAAAAAAGAGATTAAAAGTAGTCCTTTGGTTTATTGGCAATTGTTAAAGTGCAGTTAAAACTTCAATGAGGGGGACCAGCAGACAGCATAATGGTTACATCCCTGAACTCTCACGTAGTTGACTGCAGTTCAAGTCCCGGACAAGGCAGCTTAAAACACACCAGTCGTGCGTGTGTGTGTGTGTGTGTGTGTGTGTGCGTGCACGCCCAAGATCCCAAGAGGAGAATGGAGAAGGGATTGCAGCATGGCCAACCCCCCTAGGAGGTGAGTTCCCACTTTCTGTCTCTGTCTCTCTGATGAGCACACGTGCTCTATAGCAAAAATCTTTCAAAAACAAACAAGTGCTCTCTTCCTCGGCGCTGACTGTGGAGGTGGCGGCCATCTCCTATCCGGCATCATGGCTGCCCTCAGTCCCCTTGTGAAACTCAAGATCGTCAAAAAGAGGACCAAGAAGTTCATCCGGCACCAGTCAGACCAATAAGTCAAAATTAAGCACAACTGGCAGAAACCCAGAGGTAGTGATGACAGGGTGCAGAGGAGATTCAAGGACCAGATCTTGATGCTCAACATCGGTTACGGGAGCAACAAGAAAACACAGCACATGCTGCCTAGTGGCTTCTGGAAGTTCCTGGTCCACCAGGTCAAGGAGTTGGAAGTGCTGCTGATGTGCAATAATTCTTATTGTGCTGAGATCGCCCACAATGCCTCCTCCAAGAACCGCAAGGCCATTGTGGAATGGGCAGCCCAGCTGGCCATCAGAGTCACCAGTCCCAATGCCAGGCTGCACAGTGATGAAAAGGGGTAGACAACCTGTGTGCACGTTTTGTTTCTAAATAAAACCACAACCCCCTCAAAATAAACAAACTTAATTGAGGGTCCAGATGGTGCTGTAGCAGTAGAAAGTGACACTTTGAGGCTGACCTGCATGGGACGATTCCAGGTTCAAGGTCAAGGACCTCCCTGAGTGATCTTGATGTGGCTGGGCCCAGAACTCAGAAAAGCCCAAGCATAACTGTTGCCATTCCAGGCCTCTGTGCCTCTGTAAATTCTCTGCCTCCGCCTCTCCACCTCTGAAGTGATAAAACAATCGAGACCTTGAGAAGCTAAACACCGTGCTTATCTGGCCTTTTCTTCCTGCGAATAAACTCTGGGTTACATCTTCCCAATGGGCTGCTTCTTCCTAATAGGCTACCTCTTAGCCTGCTGGAAACCGCCCCTCCCCAAACTTGCCAATAAAAGACTGTGCTCAACCCCCAAGCGGGACCAGAGATTTTGAGTATTAACTCCTCCGTGCCCGCTGGCGTATTAAAGAGTTACCCCTGTCTCTCTGGAGTGCTGCCTTTTTATTCCCCAGCCATCTGGTTTTCCACAACAATCTGGGCAGGCACTTGCTTTGATCCTGAACTGACTGAGGTTGAGGATGGATCTCAGCATCAGGACTCAGTTGAGGATGCTGCCGCTCTTACTCTCTGTCTTACTCACTCATGAAAGAAATTAAACAAATTTCAAAAAAAAAAAAAAAAGAAAGAAAGAAAGAAAGAGAGAGAGAGAGAGAGAAAGAGAGAGAGAGAAAGGAAGGAAGGAAGGAAGGAAGGAAGGAAGGAAGGAAGGAAGGAAGGAAGGAAGAGAAAAGAAAAAAGGAAAGGGAATTTCAGATAGCCTATGGCCAAGGGGTTAAAGTATCTGGAGACCACATGGCTGACTCTACAGTTTGAGTTTTGGACCAGGCATCTTGAAAACCATGCAGGTGCCTATGTGTACATGCCCAAAACCCCAAAAGCGGGGAAAAATGGAAGAGAAGGGAGGGCGGCATGACCCTCCTCAATAGGGGATGCTTTCTCACTTTTATATAGCTACACAGTTACTTTGAATAATATTTTAAATAAATTATTTTCTGTGGATTCTTAGGGTGTAGGGGATAGCAATGATTGTGGTACCAAATTACAGTTCTAGATAAGTCTTTCTAAATATCTTAGTGCACCTTATTTTTATGGGGAAAATATATAAACAATTCAACTCCCTCTATATTTAAGTGTGTGTGTATAGGAAGTAATTACAAATCTGTTCATTGATGGTAGGGACATTTTCTAATTTTGTAAAGTTTTTTTCTGAGAAGACGTAGAACTATGTTAGACATTTTCCCCAACCATTTCAAAGGCTGGGAAGATTGATGATTGTTCTATTTCACATGCAGTTCTTACAGATTTGCCCTTGATCCCATTGTAGTAAATCAGCTTTTAGAAATAGAAAGAGCTGTTTGTTCCCATACTTTTAGTACATCA
>NW_006160168.1:2606540-2652654 GCF_000334495.1 Tupaia belangeri chinensis | reverse complement strand
GGGTCTCTGTCAGGCACCATACCGTCTTATGAGTTAGCGAAATTTGTTGCTTTGACTTTTCTCTACATCCATTGATAAAGGCTATCTCTAAAGCCATTTTTCTCATACTAGAGGGTCCACTAATTCTCAAGAAAATTTTGATTTTGTGTTTTCATTTTATGATCGTCTGAACCATTTTAAACGTATTTTCGCACTAATATCGCTACAGATATTATTTGCATTTCTATTTCTCATACTTTAGTGATACTAAATTATTGCTTAAAACAACCGCATGTATAATTTTTATTTATTTAATTTTTTTCCTAACTGGTATGTTTCCCTTGGAGCCATGACAGTACTTCCTGGGACATCCAGAGGTGATGTGTTGAGAGAATGGTGTCCCAGTCTGATAAGGTAGCTAAGGTTCTTTATGTCCTTTGTAAGAAATAAGTTGGTTTACAAATTAGATTATATATGATGGCTGCATCTGTGTTTTTTGTTTTTTGTTTTTTCCCCGAGTCTGACTTCACAGTCTACCACTGAGCTAAGGCAGACCCAAGAGTTAGGACTTATTCAGAGTTTTCTGACTTCACAGTCTACCACTGTGCTAAGGCAGACCCAAGAGTTAGGACTTATTCAGAGTTTTCTGACTTCACAGTCTACCACTGTGCTAAGGCAGACCCAAGAGTTAGGACTTATTCAGAGTTTTCTTGTCTGTTCAGTTTTTCTAGTCCTGCATTGTGTTCTGTGTCTTCAACATAATCAACTCTACTCCCAACATTACCTCTTTGAGGCCACTCTCCACTCATCTCCCTAGAGTTGAATGTTTACAGAGATACAGGGATGAAAGCGGTGGCAAGAACTTGGCCAAGATCCTGATACACCAGTTAATTAAAGCTAAGAGATTGTGTATTGTAATACACTGGAATTTTTGTCCCATGTTCTTTTATAAGAAAAAGGCAGTGTGTATTTTCTTTGGCACACATTTTAGGCATTCAGTAATAAGTGTTGGTCTACTCTCAAAGGAGAAACCTCAGAGGTCCTGGCTATTATACTATTTTTAAAGTTCCTCTGGGGGATGCTTACAGAGCCTACGGCAGTACATTCTCCCTTTGGTGAAAATGGAATATAGCTCATGATCATTCTCTGAATAATATCCCAATTTCCTCATTGGTGAAATGGGAACAATAATAATAAAAGTGGATTTCATCTAAAAGGACATCCTCTGGTCCAGCTTTCCACTGTTGGATACTTTTTGATGACTCATCTGGTGTTGATCCCTTGCTTACTTCTTTGGGACATTAGGAGATTTAATTAAAGTATAGAGAGTGTCTTAAGCTCTTCGGAGAAGCATACAGCACAGTTAATGTTGTTAAGCGTCCCGTTACTACGTAAAAACTATCAACCTCTCATTGAATGCTCACCATGTGCCAGGCACTGTTTGAGGACTCTTTAGCATCCTAGGAACAAGAATTTTTTTTTTCATCACCATTTCTTTGAATATTCTCCTTGGATGTAGTAGATTTTCCACAAATAGTAACTACATTGACTTGGAATGTATTCAGGTCAATTCGTGAGTGCCTAGGTAGTAGGCTTCCTTATGTTGTCTTTGTATGCTCTGAGAATTTAAGGCCCAACTGGCCCCTTAGATCTGAACATCAGGGAAACATTTCTTAATACTTCAAGAATAGCAATCATTGGTCACAAACTGATAAAGAGAACACATGCTAATGAAAACACTGTGCTTGAAATTACATTCTATCAGAGTGAAATTTGAAGGATAAATAGACCAGAATTAAATATCTGTTCATTGGTTGAACAGACATTCATTGAGTATCTGTTTCTTGCCAATCACTGTCATAGCTCGAAGTTAGAACCTGCTGCTCTGTGTGTGGGAATAGAAGTAAGTAGCTATTCAAACAAAAGCTAGGACAAGTACTCTTTTTTCATCAAGCATGGCATGGTATTTTATGTTTAGATGTCCAGATAGGCGGCAGTTCCTGTTTTAGAAGTCACCAGGGGGTCAGCAGGAGGCATAGTGGTTAAGGCACTAGACTCCCACATGGCCAAATACCGTTTGAGTCCCAGACCCAGAGGCTTGAAACTCATGCCAGGCATATGTGCATTTGTGCCCAAAGTCCTGAAAGGAGAATGGAGGAGAAGGGATTCAGCATGGCCATCCATCCTAAGGGGTGACTTCTCACTTTCTCTATCTCTCTCTCTCTCTGTCTCTCCAGCAAGTGCACACCCTATAGCAAAAATCTCTCTTAAAAAAAGAAGTCACCAGGGCTTGACAACAAGAACCAGAATCGTGCTAGAAAAGCCTCCAACACTCCCTGGAGTGGCTCTCAGACCTTATTCTGTATTACTACTGTTTTTTTATACCGAACGTGCTAAGTCTTACTATCTAAAAGCACGTATCTGGCACTGGTTCTTTTTAACTATAAATTAGCTAAGCACTGTAGCAAAAATCAAGAGTTTCCTAAGAGAATCTACTGAATGGTCTGCAAAATAAAATATCAGAGAAAATTTTCTGTGGAAATACCTTTTAGATAAATAGTTGCTGGTACAACTGAAAGGCTCTCTGTGATTCAAGGAAGATTATTTTAAAATTAAACTGCCTTAAAAAGCAATTAGTGTGATTGTCTATACATTCAAAACATTAGCAAAAGGACCATTATCCAGTATCACTCCTTGTAAAGGAGTGGTATGGCCATGAATCACCTGCAGTTACCTTACTGTGCGTTTTAAGTTTTCTGATTTATAGTTGCTTTCTACCAATTCGGATAGGAAATGTCATTGAATATGATGTTGCTTGCTCAAAAATCTTGTTATTTTGTAAGGGGAAGCTTTTTAAAAATGACATATGTGTCAGGGCCAGTAGGTGGCATGGTGGTTAAGATGCTGGACTCCCACAGGCCCAACTGAAGTTCAAGTCCCTGATGTCGGGAGAATTTGCATGAGTGCTCAAAATTTCGAGAGGAGATGGGATTGTGGTGTGGTCATCTCCCAGGGTGGGGGAGTTGGGGGGTGGGGTGACTCTTTGATTTCTCTCTGTCTCTCTGGTGAGCACATGTGTTCTATAGCAAAAAGAAAAAAAAAAGAAACCTAAAAAAAGGCATATGTGTTTCTATCACTATATGCTTGAATAAGGTCAAAAGACATGTTTGTATTTTGAGGAGTTAGAGTGTAAGATACAAGGAAGTTGATAAAACAAACATATCTTCAGAATCCATAGATCCATAGTCCAAAGACTTAGAAAACATTACCCATGCTTTTTACTTTTTAGCTATTCTGATATAAGAAAACAATGTTATTTACACAGTTTATCTAAAATATTTCTGACAATAGTTAATTCTGAGATCATACATACCCAGCATTAGTGAAAATTCAAAATAGGAGGTGTAAAGTGCTTTACGGAGACCTGACACATAGAAGAGCAGTACCTGATGGCTTAGTAAATGAATGAAAGGTGCCATTGTTGGCTTCCAGCTTCTGAGTGAGAATAGGAGAGTCCTTCTTAATTGTCTTATTTATTTATTTATTTTTACAGAGATTTTTGTTATAGGGTATGTACACTCACTGGAGAGAGACAGAAAACAAGAAATCACCCACCCACCCCTATCCCCCGAGGGATAACCATGCTTCAATCCCTTCTCCTCCATTCTCCTCTCAGGAATTTTTTTAAACCTTGTGTATTTATTTGTTTGTTTGTTTAATTGGACCAGAGAGGAACAGAGCAGGGGCCTGGAATGAGAAAGCAAGCTGCCAGGTCTGGGACTCAAACCATGGTCGGTCATGTGAGAGTCCAGTGCCATTAACTACCATGCCACCTGCTGGCTCCTCCTCTCAGGATTTTGGGCATGCACACACATGCATCCAGCATGAGTTTCAAGCTGCCAGGTCTGGGACCCACACCACGGTTGACTACATGGGAGTCCAGCACCTTAACCACCACATCACTTAATGGTCATTTTATTTCCAACAGACCTTACCTGCCAAGCACAGCATTTTACACTTACTAGGTGCTAATATGCATTTATCAAATCTATAATAACTGTTTTCATTTCATTTTCTTTTTGTTTTTCTGCTAATCTGCCAAAGGCTATTTACTTTTTTGGAAGCCATTTTCTTAATGTTTCTATCCTTACGTGGTTTATCTTAACTCAAAAATTTATTCTGCTTGATTCCTCTTTTCCACTTAGAACTAAATGATGACCTATACCTCATTTCTGGCTTTGTCCTGTAAAACGTCTCCTTGACAACCCCTCGTCTCTACTCCTAACCCCGCATGGGAATATATTTAAGTGAGATCTTGTGCCTTGTCTGACTTGACTGTGATAAAAATTACTTAGGTGGCTGAGCCTGTTTTAAAATTGTTGTTGGACTTTAAGACTTCTACCAAAGTCTAGATCAGCAGACTAAGGACTCAGTCAAACAGCTTAAATTCAATCAAAGTGAACCATAGCTACCAAAAGGCACGGAATTTGATCTGAAGTACTTGCACCCAAGAGCAAATCTGGGTGAGACTGACAATTAGCAGCTCTGTGGTAATAAAAAATTTGAAATAATTTCTGAGTTAATAAATCTTTGCTTGTCTGTGTGTTTAGCCTAGGTGATTAAAAATATTTATTATTTTACATCTGAAATTAGTATAGATATCAGATGGGTTTACACTAGTAACATTGATCTTTTCCTATTTTACTCTTTTACTAATTATAAATGGAACAAACAAAACAACTGGATAATGCACTAAATTGTAATGAAGGGAAAAAAAGCTATATCTTGGTTCCATCTCCCACCCAAAGATAAGTATAATGCTTTAGTATGTCTGGTTGTTAGGCTCTGCATATATGCATGTATATACACTCTGCATAAAGTTATTATATGGGAAAGTTTTTGTATTTTGCTTTTATTATATAATAAAAACATTTTCCTAAATCAGTAAATATTACTTGAACATATAGTTTGAATGGTTACATAATGTTCCATCTTATATGTAAACATTTCCATATTATAAGTTTGTTTTTTATAGGCCATAGCTTAGTTAAACCTCCATCATGTGCCATGAATTCATAGGGAATAGGTTCTAGAAGCTCTGGCTCCTTTCCACTGGTACTCACAAAGTGTGCTTCTCTGGGTGGAGGTGGCTGGTATTTCACTTGATTTTAAGTACCTTTCTCTTTGGCTTCCTTTTCTGGTTATTTTCCATCGTACGCTTTAAGAAGCTATCTCTGCTCTTAGAATGCTTAATATGCCCAATACACACATCAGTTCTTTTGTCAAGAATCTTGCCCTTATCTTGTTTGTTCACAACAATGCCAACAGCATGCTGGGTAACAGTGTAGACTCTTGCAGTTTGGCATGGTAACATTTGTGGGCCATTCCTTTTTGAACAGTACCCGTTCCCTTAATGTCTACAATATCACTTTTCTTATAAATTTGCATGTATGTTGCCAGAGGAACCACTCCATGCTTTCTAAAAGGTCTAGAAAACACATATTGGGTGCCTCTCCTCTTTCCCCTTTGTGTTCATCATTTTGGTGAATTACTGGAAGATGGCAGTTCCAGACAAAAGGCTTATAAGGTATTTTTATTGTTATTCTTAGTAATACCCTAATGAAATCTTTATGCATAAATATTTTTAATACATGTACAAAGATACCCTTAAGACATATTCCCAACAACAAGGTAACATTTTTAATGGGCCAGTGGGTGGCATAGTGGTTGAGGCGCTGGACTCCCACATGGCCGACAGCACTTTAAGTTCCACAGCTGGTGGCTTGAAACTCACACAGTGTGTGTGTACATACATGCCCCAAATCCCAGGAGGAGAATGGAGGAAAGGATTTGATTTGTGGCCATCCACCCTTGTGGGTGATTTCTCACTTTCTCTCTCTCTGTCTCTCTGTTGAGTACATGTGCTCGAGAACAGAAATTGCTCTCTTAAACAAACAAATGACAAAAACTCTATGGAGATATATGACCGTTACTTCTCAGGAAAGCTGAGCACACTTGCACCTTTGCTGACGTTGTGTGTAGGGAGGTTATCTTCTCACCACACTGCTGAGGAACTTGCTTACTTTCATTAACTAGTTAGTGAACTGGTCAGATTTGTTGTGTCTCCCAACTGATGTTTTCTATTGGATTCCCTGCTGTGATTACTATATTTCTGCTACCTTTTTTTTTTACTCTATTCATGATAGAGTGTGTACACGTGAAAAAAAGATAAAGACTCTCCACAGGGGTTGGTCACACTGCAGTCCCCTTCCTCCAGTCCTCTAGGCTATTAAATTTGGGCACTTGTATACATATCTAGCATGTTTGAGGTTGAACAGGCCAGGGATTCGAACCACAGCTGCCATGTAGAATCCAGCTTTTCTTGAGCAGCACATTACTGCTATGCTACAAAGCAGGCCCTACAGCTATTAATGTTAAGGGCTAAGTTGCCACTTAAAACTGAAAGCTTTTATCCTGATGTGTTTTTTCTAACCTGAAAAATTCTAAATAGTTATTTGTTGTTTTCTGTGTTGCTAGTGTAGGTTAAGTCCCCTGAATACTGTGTACATTTTAATGTTTTTATCGTTTAGTACCATTCACATAAAACTAAAATATCTGTTCCTCTCTTCCAGCATGTTTTGGGGCTTATTTGGTAAGCAGTTATTTTCAAATATAAATACCTTAGTTATTTGGTATTTGGAAAGCTACTTAAAATTTGGACAGTTTTCTATTATGTTGTATCCTCCAGAATTTTTTTTAAAAAATACGCTATGCTTCAGGTTTAGCTTGTGGGCATGAGAATTTTATATATGCAGCTACTGTTCTCTTTATTTATACTAAAAAAAGTATTATGTTATTGAGAAGTCATGATGTATTTTTGTATATATTTCTATATAAAAATGGTTCATGATTTTCCCGACAACCCAGTAGTTTAAACTGGACTTCACAGTTGTCTGTATATAAAAGAAAAAATTTGTAGGAGTTTTAATTTTTTGGGGGGGAGGGAGGTTTTTGCTATAGGGCGCATGTGCTCGCCAGACAGACAGAGATGGATGGAGAGACAGAAAGCGAGAAATCACCCCCCGGGGGGATGGCCATGCCACAATCCCTTCTCCTTCATTCTCCTCTTGGGATCTTGGGCACGCACATACACGCGCCCGGCGTGAGTTTAAGCCACCGGGTCCGGGACGCCAACCACGGTCAACTATGTGGGAGTCCAACAACATAGCCATTACACTAACTGCTGGTCCCAAGTTTTAATTTTTTTTTGAGAGAGAGATTTTTGCTATAGGATGCCTCCCAGGTGGAATGGCCATGCTGCCATCCCTTCTCCTTCATTCTCCTCTCAGGATCGTGGGCCCACACGTGCCCAGCATGAGTTTTAAGCCACCGGGTACAGGACTCAAACCATTCTACTATGTGAAAGTCCAGCAATGTAACCATTATGCCACCTGCTGGTCCCTGTAAGATTTTTTGATCCAATAGGATTTGGGGTATAGTTGTACATGTTATATGCCCAATCTACTTGCAAAGTTTAACAAAAATAAGAGGATCCCTATTGGAATATCATAGTGATGGCAAACTGTATTTCGAAAGAAAACTTCTGGTTCTTTCATCCTTTAAGGCATAAACTAGTTACTTTCTCTATTCAGTTCAGTCCAATTTCACAGATGCAAACCAAATGCTAGCTGTTATATATGAGAACTGGGGATGAAAGACACTCATACCCCACACCTACTCTGATGAAGGACATAATCAATTGGAGGCAAATTGCTGCTGGATATACCGCTGAATGTCATTTTAGGATACATGCCTGATGAGTACCCCTCCCTCAATAATAAGTTATTTAGATAAGCCAAATCTGTGCACTCATCTACTAACCACTCAAAAATTAGTTCTCCACTGGTGCAGCTCTATTTGCTTAATGTTAATTTTTGTCTCTCTCTAGTTTCTCAGCATCTTTTAAGTCCATTTGTGGCTGACTGCTGTATATAGTTATAAAATCAAGTATTATGATGCACAGATGTGGTTTTTCATGAAGCTGATAGAAGTAATATTGCAGAAATGCTAATATCCATCCAAATCCAAAGGAGAGTGTGACAATTTCAGACCTTAAGAATCCAAGAGGATTCTTCATTACGCAACCAGCAGTTGGTGTAACGGCTATGTCGCTGGACTCCCATGTAGTCGACCGTAGTTCAAGTCCCGAACTGAGTGGCTTAAACTCACACTGGTTGTGTGTGCGTGCATGCCCAAGATGCCAAGAGGAGAATGGAGGAGAAGGGATTGCAACATGGCCACCCCACCCTGGGGGCGGGGGGGGGGTGATTTCTCACTTTCTGTCTCTCTGTCTCTGTCTTTCTGGAGAGTGCACATGCCCTATAGCAAAAAACTTCTCAAACAAAACAAAACAAAACAAAGAACCCAAGAGGAGAAATTGGCATGGATAGTCTAGATAGTCTTAAGCAAGTGCTTCAATAAATAATAATAATAATAAGTTGAATTACAACTGGCATAATAGGAGTCCTTAGTAAAAATGATAAGAACTTCAAAAATATTTTTGCCAAACTAATCTTTTTCACTACTGGGGATCAAGGTTCAAGTAAAGGATGTCATATCACACACAGAAAAAAAAAATTGGAAAAATCATCCACATCTTCCCAAAATCTAAGCATTAATTGTTAGTTCTAAGCATTTGGACACATTTCTAATTATAACTTATTTTAAGATCCTTTAAAAATGACTTATTAGTTAACATTGGTATTTATATATTTTGTTTATTGATGTGTAACAAACCACCTGTCTTAGTCCATTGTTGTCACAGAATACCATAGACTGGGTGGCTTATAAGCAACAGAAATCTATTGTTCCCAATTTCAAGGCTGCGAAGTCCATGATCAAGGCTCTGGCAGATTTGGTGTATGGGGAGGGGTCATTCCAAGATTCACAGACAGCCATATTCTCACTATGTCCTCATGGCAGAAGGGACTAGGGAGTTCTCCAAGCTCTCTTTTTATGATCTAATCACCTCCCAAAGGCTCCACCTCCTAAAACCATCACATTGAGGCTTAAGATTTTAGTAAGTAAATTAGGGGAAGGCACATTCAGTCTGTAACATTAGCCCCTAAACCAGAGGTTTCAAACAACCACCATTTTTTTTTTTTTTTGGAGAGATTTTCACTGTAGGGCACGTGTGCTCGCCAGACAGACAGAGAGAGACATAGAGACAGAAAGCGAGAAATCACCCCCCAGGGGGGATGGTCACGCCGCAATCCCTTCTCCTCCATTTTCCTCTCGGGATCTTGGGCACGCACGCACACGCGCCCGGCGTGAGTTTTAAGCCACCGGGTCTGGGACCCGAACCGCGGTCGACTACGTGGGAGTCCAGCGACATAGCCATTACGCTAACTGCTGGTTCCAAACAACCACCATTTTGTTATCTCCCATAATTCTGCTAGTTGACTGTAGCTGGGCCTGCAGATATTGGGATCTTGGTTGGACTAGAACTTACTTGTCTGGTACCTTCGCAGGAACAGTTGCAAGAATGAGTTCAGTGGGGACTCTGGGATGGCTAGGCCTTCTCCCTCTCTCTCCACATGGGAGGGTAGCCAGACTTCTTATATTGCAGCTGAAATTTCCCCATAGCACAAAAGCAGAAGCTACTTCCAATGATACAGATCAAGCCTCACTTTTGTCACGTTCTATTGGTTAAAATGAGTATCAGGCCGGCTCAGTTTCAGATTGGAAGGGGGTTTCACAGACTGATATGCATCTTCACCAAAGGCCATCTATGGACACTAAGACATTGTATTAGCACATTCTTTACAAAAGGCATTTCCAGTACCAGTTATCTATGGATAATGAGGACCTCCTATAGTGCAATCACTTTGATGGGTCATTTCCAAAAGCCTAATGAGTTACGATGTCAATCCAAACGGGCAGTCTACTTGTAACAATCACAAGCCTCAAATAAAAGAATTCATTTATGAGCAAATTAGAGCCTTAGTTTGATTGTAAATTTCAGCCTCCTATTGATTGCCTTTTTTTAAAAAAAGAACAAGTTTAAGTTCATTTGCCTAAGGATACTCAGCAAATATTTGGAAGATAATTCAGGGGTTGGGGTATAATAATTCTGAACATTTGTACGATGCGTCATAATTTAAGTCATACTATTAGGTATCATTTTACTTTTTATTTTTTTTTTTTTTACTTCAGCTCTTATGTGGTTGATCAGCAGGTATTATTCCAGTTTTCAAGTGAAGAAGCTAACTCATTAGAAGATTTTATAAGTCCCACAGCTACACAGCTGGCAAACCTTATAGCCGAGACTACAAACTCTGAGATCTTTCAAACCAGCCCCCCTAGATATATTTTTTAAACTTTGAAGGACCAGAAAATGAAATTCATTCATATTTTCTTATGATTTTTTGTATCCATGTATATATATGCAAATGTATATAGTATATACATTTCAAAACCTATTATTACAACACAATCTTCATTTACACTTAATGTTCTATAGGTCAATAGGATCTATTTCAAGTAAAAAGATAGCTCAGAAGCAATGTCAGCTGGAAATCATATCTCCACGTTTGTGGAGAGTTCTTTATGAAGAAAGAGAAGTTCTAATCATTGTATCCAGTAGTTTGGTATATGCTTTGCTCTCAAGACTGTATGTTAGTAGCAAAATCAAAAAGTTTACATCAAACATTCGCACAGCATTGAGTGTAGTAGAACCTCTGAGAATGAGAAGGGCTAAGATCAGATCTCAGTTTTTACAGGTCAGTTATTCAGACAGTTCCAACTCCAGGATATTACTGTAGTTAAGTAAGTGAGTAATGTTACAGTCTGACTTCAGCAGAAATATTTTTTCTTCCACTTCCTTCACTCCCTCTTTTCCTCCTTTCCTTTTTTTCAACAAGAACATAACATTTTCAGTTGGTTCACTAAACAGACAGCAAATTCAAAAAGCCAGTAGTCCTATTTAACTAGTTACCAAAAAGTTCATAGTTATGTGAGATTTAAAGTGTTGACCAGATGGCCCAAGTTGACTGTATTAGAATCAATTAAGCTGTAAGTTAAGCCTTTTGGTCAAGTAACCTGTGTTTTCTGGCTTTAATAGTAACTTGAATGAATTGACCTATCATTTAGATGAACTATTCATGTCAAGTACTGCAGGATAAGGAAAACCTGGGCAAACTCAGAGAGAGGAACTTTTCCAGCAGAAAGTGAAAACCTTTGTCTAGAAATGTCACTTCTTGGGCACTTCTCTGCCGTTGTCCTTGTATTTGTTGTCTGGGATTTGGAAATGCCCCCAGGTTGTCTCTCCTACTTTCTTAGTTAAATGAAAACAAACAAACAAACAACAACAACACAAAAAAAACCCTTGGAGATAAAACCCATTATTTTCTTCTAAATATAAGCTGCTCATTTATAATAGATCTCTGAGCATTTTTGCTTTATGTATGTCACAATTTGAAGAACTTGCTTGTTCCCATTATTGCTATGTACTCAAGTGGTTGGAATTCTTTCTCTTTATTCAGGTGTGGTTACTGATTTTTGATAGTGTTTAATAGTAAAAGGTATAAATCTACATACAGTAGAACCATTTCTCCATAAACACCTGAGAAGTAGGAACATGGTGACTATGGACAAGGGATTCTTGCTGCTGCCATTGTTTAGCCACCAGACCCAAGCTGTCTGAGAAGACATGTCACAGGCTTGAACCTGCATGTGATGAAAGTATTCAAATAAGTATTAAAAATATTATGCAGGGACCAGCAGATGATATAATGGTTATGTTGCTGGACTCCCATGTAGTCGACCATGGTTCAAGCCCTGGACCCAGTAGCATAAAACTTACACTGGGCACATGTGCATGCAAGTCCAAAATCCTGGGAGGAGAATGGAGGAGAAGGGATTGCAGTGTGGCCATCCCCCCTAGGGAGTGATTGCTCATTTTCTGTCTCTCTGTCTCTCTCTCTCTGGTGAGCGCACTCACCCTATATCAAAAAATATATATATTATGCAGTTTAAAAAATATTTTTGTCACAAAGCAAATGCTGGCTTTAAATATAGTGTTTCCATTAAAAATATATAGAAGTACTGATATTTTGGGGCCAGACAGCACTTTTTTCTTAGAATTTATTTGGAAGATACTGTTATAGGACTAGAAAGTCACAAGTCCAGTTAGAAAGTTCCATCTGCTCTACCTCTTACTGCTGCTTCCATGCTATCTCCACGGTTGTCATCTCAGACCAAGCCACTGCCTGATTTTAGCAACACCCTACCAGTGCAAGCTCCCTTGGCCACCTTCCATTCTCCACACAGCTGCCAGGCTATTCACTTAATGTCTCCTCTTACATAAAACCCTAAAATGCCTTTCCATTTAAAAAATGTTTTCTCTCATGAGAGAGAGAGAGAGACCCAAGGAGGGGGGCACCCCAATACATCTTCATGTTGTGATCCACACCCAACCTCAGCCAGCTCAGATCACGAGCACATATATTCATGCCTCATATGTAGATAGAGGCCCTGGGATGTGAATTGGGGATCTTCCCATGTGGATCCATTTGTGCTACTGCTACACCATCTTTGGACCCCTGCCTGTACGTGATTTTTATCAGTTGGGGTTTATTTAGGGAAATAAGACAACTGTGAGCAAAATGGAATAAAGGATTTATAATAAAGATTCGACTTTTAACAATTGTTGAAAGAAGTTGGAGAAGTGAATTGAAAGTCAGTTCACCAAAAATCAATTTTCCTCTTTTATCTTTGCATCTAAAGTGGTAAGACTAATATCTTCAACCAGGCCTAGGGGTGGATGCCAAAGAGGCAGGGGCAGGAGCAGTGCCTGAGCCTGTCAAGTGGACAGACTCATCACATGTTAAATATTCAGAGTTCCTCCCCTCTGAAATATGAAATGCTACTGAAAAATAAATCTAAGCTAAGGACACAGAGCATAATGTCCAGCAAATACTGTGCTCAAATTATCAGTGAAACAGAACTACAATGGCCTCCAAACTACTTCCTTCCCTATTAAGTCTTCGATAGCTTGGCAAATTTTCTATACATTTTATAATATTTAATTTTTGAATTAAAACCTAGTATTAGGGTTCTTCAAAGAATTCTCAGAAAATGTATGTTAGGAAAACATATGGACATCAAAATTTTTCTGCACTAAAATAAACTCAGACTTGAACTCCATTTCTCAAACTTTTTGAAGTATCCACATGTCTTAAACATAGACGAATCCTACTATTGTTTCTAGTCTCCAGCTCAGTGCTGAAATCGTGTTCTCTTATGTCTTTCCTCTTTCCTCTTCTCTTGTCCTTTTCTTCCCTACCTTCCCATCTTTAAAGTTCCATATACTTTTATGATTCTAGATCCCTCAGAATTAGAAGGGTCATTTTCTTTGGCCAGTCTGCAATAGTAATTGGAGACTATCCTCAGTCACTCAGATTATTCCAGTTTCACATTTAATATACCCCAAAGCTTTGGACAAACATGTGTATAGCTCCAGCTCACTCCTTCCCTACTATGCTTCCATGCAGGTATATGCAGTACTATAGCTTCCCATTCATGCTCTAGAAAAAGGTTCTAGCCTGCTTCTTCATGGGTGGCCCTCCTGTCAGCACAGTTGCATATAGCTGCTCTAATTGCTCCTTTCTTTTTCTTTTACTTTTTTTCAAGAGAGATTTTTGCTATAGGGTGCATACACTCACTAGAGAGACAGAAAGCAAGAAATCATTCACTCAGGGGGAATGGCCATGCCGCAGTTCCTTCTCCTCTCTTCTCTTGGGATTTTGGGCATACACACACAGGCATCCAGTGTGAGTTTGAAGCTGCTGGATTTGGGACTCAAACCACAGTTTACTCCATGGGAGTCCATCGATGTAACCATTATGCCATCTGCTGGTCCCTCTAATTGCTTTTTACTTCCCTCCTTGTCCTGTGAACTCTCATCTTTAATGCAGAAGATCACAGATAACTTCTTGCCTATACATTGAGAAAACAGTAATTTCCAGGCTGCATGCTGGCCAGAGAGGGCTTCCTAGCAGCATGCGAACCAGGAATTTAGATACACACTTCATTCAAAGACATACTTTAGCTTAAAGCAGTGTTGGCTACAGTTTGGACTTTAATCTTTTCTTCTCTTTGAGTATGGGTTACATTGCCTGGAATCATAGGAAGCACTATCCAGTTTTGCTTGAGAACATTAGAGGAATTTCCCAGAAGGGATGACATTTCTTAAGTGTTTTTTCCCACGCAAAGACTCACAGCTTGTGAGCTTGAAATACACTAATGTGCTCTTTCAAATACATATCAATTAAATATCCAGTTTAGTACTTTTCTAGTTAAAGTGATAATGTGTCAGTTTATTCTAGTTTTCATACCTGTATGATCCTTTGAATCACATCTGTAAGACCATCAGCCAGAAGGAAGAAACAGCAAATTAACCCATATGGAAGACTGAATCTTCTTTCTTTTTTTTTTTTTTCTTTTGGAGAGGTTTTTGCTATAGGGCGCTCTTCAGAAAGACAGATAGACAGAAAGTGAGAAATCACCCTCCAAGGGGATGGCCACACTGCAATCCCTTCTCCTCCATTTTCTTCTTGGGATCCTGGACACACATGCACATGCGCTTAGCCTGAGTTTAAGCCAAGGGTCCAGGACTCAAACCACAGTCGACTACATGAGAGTCCAGCAACATAGCCATTATACCAACTGCTGGTCCCTGGAAGATTGAATCTTATTAATGGTTCTGGGAACTCATCAATGGAAGGAAAGAACGACATACTCCTTGCTTCTAGTAACAACAAATAAGGCAGTGGACAATGAGTTTCTAGACATCATTGGTGAAAAAGTATTGCCAATATAGTGACTGGCAATGATGCAGTAATTCCCTGATCAAATGCCATCTTCTTCATCAGCCTCCTCCTCCCCACCCCATGAATTGCCTAGCTATTAGAAGCGTGGTTCACAGAAGAGCGCTCCCAAACAAAATACAATGGCTGTATTAGCCACAAGTCCCAAAGTTCTCTGTCAAAGAGTCTAAATCAAGCACTTACATACTGTGGGCCAATAGATCTCAATCATCTGAGTGACTAGATATAAATTCACCTACAATGCAGAGAGTAGAGGAAAACAGTATTTCTCTGACCTCTCACTTTGCTTTTATCTTATCCTATGTATGTATTATTAGGTCACTGGAAAAGTTGTGATGCATTCTTGCATAGAAAAAAAAAAACAAGAAAAATATGTCATGACTTTTCCAACAACCTATAATAGTATACCTATTAAACTTTTTTTCATCCCAGTCGCAGTGGCACACTATGCTCAGATGATGTGATCCATAGCCTGGGACTATACAGGAGGCCCAAGTTTGATTCTTGGTCTATCCTTAAAGTAGGGTGCAGTGCTGTGGGCCTGTCATTGCAGCCACCTGGGAAGACTAAAGCAGAAGATTGCAAGTTCAAGGCTGACCTGAGAAACATTAGTAATACCCTGTCTAAAACAGAGCTAGGTGTGGTGATGCATACCTGTAGTCCCAGCTGAGATGCTAAAGCAGGAGGATTGTGAAGTAGTCAGATCATGTCTTAAAAAGAAAAAAAAAAAAAAAAGAAAATCCACTGCTTCTTCAAATCATCTCCCCTCTAATCAACCACTTGCTCTAAAAGAAAGAAAACAGGAAATATTGAATACACAATTGTTCCTACACTTGGCCTAACAAAGCTACTATTTGTTGAACGTGGGCTGTGTGCCACTGTCTCAGGTATTTTTACCTGTGATATCTAATGTAACCTTATTCTTATGACACTCCATGGAATGCGCTTGTGATTCTAATTTATAAATGAGAAAAACTGATGCTCAGAAAGTCAAAGAGGGCCTACACAAGGTTGTGGGTGAAAACTGTTTTGGAATATCTTGTGAAGACACAATCTGAGAGCTTTGAAAGACCTTCTTTCTCTTCCTGGGTATCCAGTCACTTTTTTTCCCACCATCCTCTGTACATGTCCAGGTCGTGCTCTGGGTGGAACTCTTTCCAGTAGTGATTTTGCTCTTGACAGTGGAAGTGTTTTTCTTGATCACTTCTAATGGTGCTTTTTTTTTTTTTTTTTTTTGGGTTTGCTTAAGTGTTTTTTGTTATCTCTTTTAATGGTTTTTTTTTTTTTTTTTTCTTTTGGAGTTGCATTCCTTTATTTTAAAAATGCACTTTTAAATAAAAGCACTGGAATTGCTATTCTTGCTGTCACTGATAGAAACTTCGTTAATACCTAATTTGTGTTATAAATGAAAGTACATAGAGGATAAATAGAGAGGTCATTGATCTTTCTTTCATTTTTTTAATTAATTTATTTATTTACATTTAATCATATCTTTATACCATAAAGAAGTGATTTATTTTATTTTAATTTCTTTTATACGTTCAATCACTACATGTCACTCAGCTTATACAGTCAGTTTTCCAACATGAATACATTTCTCACTGGTCCAGCTGGGATACTATACACATTACCATCAACAGATAATAACCATCTCTGTGTCCCATAAATGTCTTGCCTTTCTATTTTTCTCCTTAATGTCTTTCCTCAGACTCTCTTCCTTCTCCCACCCTCTTCCCACACCATATCCAGTATCTATAACCATCCTCTAATCTTTCGGATTCCACCATAGAGTCCTGACCGCATGTGTTCGCCAGAAAGACAGAGAGGGAAAGCGAGAAATCACCCCCCCAGGGGGGATGGCCACACCGCAATCCCTTCTCCTCCGTTCTCCTCTCGTGATCTTGGGCACGCACGCACACACACCCGGCATAAGTTTTAAGCCACCGGGTCCGGGATTCGAACCGTGGTTAATTACATGGGAGTTCAGCGACATAGCCATTACGCTAACTGCTGGTCCCAGACATTTTTTTTTCTGAAAATTTTTTGAAACTTAATTTACATTCATTCCCTAAGCATAGTCAGTTTTGGCCAAAGGGTAAATCTCACCAGAGAGACAGAGAGAAACAGGGAGAGGGAAAGTGAGAATTCACCCCCTAGAAGGATGACCATGTTACAGTCTCTTCTCCTTCACTCCCCTCCTGGGATTTTGGGCACACACACACACACACACACACACGAGCTAGGTAGGATTTTCAATCCACCAGATCCGAGATCAAAACACAGCACTGCTTTTTTTTTTTTTTTTCTTTTGAGAGGTTTTTGCTATAGGGCACGTGCTCTCGCCAGAAAGACAGAGACAGACAGAAAGACAGAAAGTGAGAAATCACCCCCCCCCGGGGGGCGGGGGGGATGGCCACACCGCAATCCCTTCTCCTTTATTCTCCTCTTGGGATCTTGGGCATGCACACATACGTGCCCAGTGTGAGTTTAAGTCACCAGATCCAAGACTCGAACTGCAGTCAACTACATGGGAGTCCAGTGACATAGCCATTACGCTAACTACTGGTCCCATCTTTGCTCTTTTTTGAAAAGCAAATTTTTATTTCAATTAATCAACATTTTAATTATAATTAGAAATTTTTGCTTTTGAGTATTTTTAAAGTATGTTTCTGCCATGTTCCCTAAAGAATAAAACATTAAAAGCAGAGAGGTTTGTTTGCTCAATTTTTCCATCATTAAACCCATCATATTTTTGGGGGGAGGGGATATTCCATGAAATCATGCAAGTCAGAGATCTTATGTTTCTTTGTAACTCCAATTTCTGACATATAGTTGACCATCAATGGAAGTGTGTTTGCTAGACTGGTGATAAATAGTGAAATGATCAGTAACCTCAGTATATTTAATTTAACTGAAAAATGACAAAAGAAACAGAGTTGATGCATAGCTGATTTTCATGTAGGTCATTGATTATGAAGAGTTTTGTGGTTTTTTTTAATGAAGATTATGGTTGGATTTCCAAGAAAACATGGCTATGACTATAAATTAAGTGAAAGAGAAATGTAACCTGAATATTAAGAAATATTTCCAGTGAATGAAGCTGGGACAAAATCAGGCAGAAGAGTCTCAGGGCAAGTGGTAGGGGAAATTAACAGCACACATCTCCCTTAGAGCTATGGTAGGGATAAACTCTGTCTTTGGCAGGATGATAAGTGAGCCTTTCTCTCTAGTTTCATTGATTCTCTTTCTTACACAGGTATACACTCACAGCTTCCCACCTATCTAGACAAAATTTATATGCGTGTTCAATTTTTTGATAATCATTTTCTCTTTTTTTTCCCAGAAAATACTGTTTTTAGAGCATCTCCAGCCCCATCAGAAATGTCTTCCTTAAGTGGGAAAGTCCAAACTGTTTTGGGCCTTATAGAGCCAAGCAAACTGGGCCGCACCTTGACCCACGAACATCTGACAATGACCTTTGACTACTTCTACTACCCGCCTCCTCCATGCCATGAAGCTATCTCAAAGGAACCTATCATGATGAAGAATTTATTTTGGATTCAGAAAAACCCTTATTCCCATAAAGAGAATCTTTATTTAAATCAGGAGACAGAAGCCATAAAGGAAGAACTGTTGTATTTTAAAGCTAAGGGTGGAGGGGCTTTAGTGGAGAACACAACTTCTGGGATTAGCCGAGATGTGAAGACCTTGAAATGGCTTGCTGAAGAGACTGGAGTCCATATCATAGCTGGAGCTGGATTTTATGTGGATGCAACTCACTCGTCAGAGACCAGAGCCATGTCAGTGGAGCAGGTAAAAAGCCCAGAGTTCATTGATAATATTTGTGTATAAATTTAGCATAGTTAGAACCTTAGAAATGCCATTGGCACAGAGGTACCTGGGCACATTACAGAAAATTGCTAAGTAGCAAAGACATGTACCAACTGGAACCCAAAGAAGTAACATTTTATTTCATACAGAAAAATCTACCAAAGAAGATTTTATGCATCTGTCATTGGAAAACTAGCTCATTAATACTTACATTTGAATGTGTCCTATCAGGGCTTGGTAGTGGCACCTCAGTCTATTTGTAAATCTCACTTTTCCATGATAAGATTCAGTTATGTAACTACCTTTTTTACCCTGGATTTTATAATAACCAGCAATAAAAATTCACAGTAGGGTGAAACTTGGCAGGCAGAGATGTGGCACATTTGCAAATATGTTTCTTCTCTTTTACAAAACAAGAGGGGTGGAAGAAAATCCCCCTGTTTTTATCATAATATGATCTGAAACAAGAATGGGCTGAAGAAAGCAAACCTTTTGGTGACAAACAGAACAAGCTGCAGGTCTTCTTTACATGTGGACACACTCTCTTTCTAAACATACTACCTGTATGTGTTCGTGCATATCAGTCATGCGTCACTGGACAGTGGTGATACTTTTTCTGAGAAATGTGTATTGTTAGGTGATTTAGTCATTGTGCACTTACACACGTTACCTATACAGTAGAACCTATGACATGCCTGGGCCATATAGTATAACCTATTATAATCTTATGTATCTGTGGCCCATCATTGACCAAAAGAGCATTATGTAGTGTGTGTCTGCATGCACATGTTTATTTGTGTCTTCTATTGCCTGCTTGATTGACACAGAATGTCAACTGCAGTCTTTACAAAGAAAAGGTCAGTTAATTTTGTTTGTTTGTTTATTAGAGATTTTTGCTATAGAGCACATGCACTCGCTGGAAAGATTAGGAAAGACAGATAGAAAGCAAGAAATCACCCCTGGGGAAGGGGGCGCAGGGGGAAGGGGGGAGGTGGTGGAGGGGGGATACAGTCAGTTTTCCAACATGAATACATTTCTCACTGGTCCAGCTGGGATACTATACACATTACCATCAACAGATAATAACCATCTCTGTGTCCCATAAATGTCTTGCCTTTCTATTTTTCTCCTTAATGTCTTTCCTCAGACTCTCTTCCTTCTCCCACCCTCTTCCCACACCATATCCAGTATCTATAACCATCCTCTAATCTTTCGGATTCCACCATAGAGTCCTGACAGTTGGTTTATATTAAGTGGAGACATACAATCTCTCTCTTTCATAGCCTGGCTTGCTTTACTCAACAGTAAATCTTCCATACCCATCCACTTTCTATCAAAAGCCAGGGTCTTGTTTTGTTTTTTTGGGTTTTTGTTTGTTTGTTTTTTTATGACTGAGTAGTATTCCATAGAGTCTATGCGCCACACTTTTCAATCTATTCTTCTGTTTGTGGACATTTGGGTTGGTCCCAGGTCTTAGCAATTGTGAAAAATGCCACAATAAACATAGATGTGCAAGCACTTTTCCGACTAAGCATTCTCCGATCCTTTGGGTAGATACCCAGGAATGGGATTGCTAAATCATATGGTAGTTCTATTTGTAGATCTTTGAGGAACCTCCACATTGTTCTCCACAGTGACTGGACCAATTTACATCCCCACCAGCAGCATAGGAGAGTTCCCCTTTCACCACATTCCTACACTCCCCCGCCCCCAGCACTTAACATTTTTTCTTTAATTTTTGTCATTTTGCCTGGGATTAGGTGGTATCTTGCTGGGACTGATTCTGCCAAACCTGTTTTTTTGGAAGGCCTTGACCTCAAACCAGCCTCAGGTTTATTCTTTTATAGGGCAGAAAATAGGGGAAGAGGAACTGGAATGCAAAGCCATTTGTTTTCAGATGTTAATCAGCTGATGATGCAAAAATGACTGGTGCCATTTGGTTTCTTCTGATCTTTTGGGGCAAGATCTAAATAACACATATGGTTTCTTTAGAAAGATACTATTTTGCAGTGTGACAGCTAGCATATTTGTATGTTAATGCTTTCATTGATATATAAATAAAACTCACAAACCGTGTTCCTATATATCTCTGAAGGTCACCATGTTTGTTCAAAATGGCTACTCTCCACAGTTATCTCATTATGGTTTTGATCTGCACCTTTCTTATGATGAGGGATGATGAGTATTTCTTCATATGCCTTTTGACTATTCATATGTTTTCTTTAGAGAGTTGTTTTTTCAGCTCATTTTCCCATCATTTAATTGGATTGATCATTTTTTGGGGGGTAAGCCACTTGAGTTCCCTGTGTATTCTGGTTATCAGTCCTTTATCTGAAGCATAGTTTACAAAAATATTCTCCCATTCCAAGAGTTGTCAATTCACTAATTACTGTATCTTTTGCTGTGCAGAAACTTCTTAATTTGATGTAATTCCACTTGTCTATTTTGGGGATTATTGACTGTGCTTTGGGGGTCTTATTTAAGAAGTCTTTGCTTATACGAATGTCTCCCAAAGGTTCCCCAGTGTTTTCCACCAGTAGCTTTATAGTTTGAGGTCTTAGGTTTAGATCTTTGATCCATTTTGAATTGATTTTTGTCAATGGTGAGAGGTAGGGGTTCAGATTCATCTTTCTGCAGGTGATATCCAGCTTTTCCAGCACCATTTCCTAAAGAGGTTTTCCTTTTCCCACTAGATTGACCTGTACCTTTTGTCAAAAATCAATTGGCTGTATGTTTTGGGTTTTTTTTCTGGGGTCTCTATCCTGTTCCATTGGTCTCCATATGTATTTTTGTGCCAGTACCATGCTGTTTTGGTTATCACAGCTTTGTCATATATTTCGGGTTTAGGGAGTGAGATGCCTTCCACTCCACTCTTATTACACAGGATGGCTTTGGCAATACAGGGTATTTTGTGATTCCAGACAAATTCTATGATTGTCTTTTCTATATCTGTGAAGAATGTCTCTGGTACTTTGATTGGCATTACATTAAATATATAGGTGAATTTAGGTAGAATTGCCATTTTGATTATATTAATTCTTGAGTTTTAAGCCACCAAATCTAGGACTTGAACCACAGTAGACTACTTGGGAGTTCAGCAATGTAACCATTACGCCCTCTGCTGGTACCAGTCAGTTAATTTTTATAATACTTTTTATTTTAAATTTTATTGGTATTATTTTCTGGTTAAAACTTTACTTTTTAAGTATATTTATGTTATTTGAAGACTGATGATGACAAAGATTAATTACTGGATTGTCAAAAAAGTCATGACACATTTTTTAATAGAAAAACATGGAAAAATATGTCATGCTATGAAGTGTCTATGCTGTATGGGACAAAGGACTGAATAAATTAAAAAATTGAAGAAATACTTTTTATAGTTGATACAGATTCACTTGCAGTTTTTCTGTGTTCTAGATATTCCTCAGGCTAAATTATAGATTTTTTTTCCCTCAGTTGAAATTACTCTCATTAAGTCATTTTCCCCCTACAGTTTTCTAAAACAGTGAATTTGTTGTTAAAAATAATAATAATATCAAATATCAAATCTTGGATTAAGAATAACATTTTAGATTTGCCATTTGGCCATAAAAATGCCTTTCCTATTTTTCCAATATTAATTGAATGAATGTTGAATTTTTTTTTTAAGAGAATGGGTGGCTAAATAAATACATTCATTCTGCAGTGACTATTTTGACTAATTGACAATCTATAAAGTATGCTCACTCTGATTCTTAGCTTACAGATGTCCTTATTAATGAAATTCTCCATGGAGCCGACGGAACTACTATCAAGTGTGGTGTTATTGGAGAAGTTGGCTGCTCCTGGCCTTTGACTGAGAGTGAAAAAAAGGTTCTTCAGGCAACAGCTCATGCCCAGGCTCAGCTTGGCTGTCCTGTTATCATCCATCCTGGACGGGATCCAAGGGCACCATTTCAGATCATCCAAGTATTACAAGAAGCAGGTGCAGACATCTCCAAAACAGTCATGTCACACCTTGATAGGTAAGCTGGCTATACGTCAAATGTAACAAGTTATCATATGATTAATGGACAATCAGATTTTAAAAATCCAATGAAGCCATATTAATAAAATACTAATCACCTAGAGAACTCCATTAACTACACGGAAGCTGATGTTTATAGTTTTACAACTGAAATGAATGAAAGTCAATCGCTGCCTTTGTAGTGTCCCTATTTTATGTCAGAGAGCATCCTAGGTATTTTGTATAAGTCATTTCCTTTAGTTCATCCTTTATAACTCTTTATAAGAAATGTTGCTGACTACTTTCCTCCTTTGTGCCATCTTGTATCACAGTAGCTACCAGTTCTGATTGTTCAATATTTGCCATAGTTGGAATAATAAATTTATCTGCAAGTATAAAGGGAAGAAGAGTTAATGATCTCAAGGCCATAAGATGGTATAGTGGTTAAGGTGCTGGACTCCCACATGGTCGACCGTGGTTCAAGTTCTGGACCCAGTGGCTTGAAATTCACACCAGGCACATGTGTGTATGTATCAAAAATCCCAAGAGCAGAATAGAGTAGAAGGGACTGTGGCATGGCCACCCTGCCTCCGCCCTGGAGGGGTGATTTCTTGCTTTCTGTATCTGTCTCTTATAAATGTTCATGTTTGTATCACTTGGGTCACCTGCTATGGTTTGAATCATTTGAATTTTGGAAAGTATAATTATAAAAAAATAATAGCAGGGGTTGGCCCCATAACCTAGTGTTAAAGGATCCAGTTTCCAAATGGCTGACCACAGTTCAAATCTGGGACCCAGTGGCTTGAACAACATGTCAGATGCATGTGCATGCGTACCCCAAATCCCGTAGAGAAATGGGATAGTGAAATGGAGAAGGGGTTGCAGTGTGTCCACACACCGTTAGGAGGTGATTTCTCTCTCTTTCTTTTTCTCTTTCTCTGTCGCTCCAGTGATTGCATTCACCCTCAGGCAATTAAAAATAATAGTCACAATAACTAGGATTTGTTTGGTGATATTATGTATTAGTTTCCTATGGCTGCTGTAACAAATTATAATAAACTTTGTACCCTAAACACACATGCAAAAAAACCTATTCTCTTACAGTTCTGGAGGCCAGAGGTCTGTAATCAAGGTGTTGGCAGGGCTGGCTTCCTCTAAAGGCTGTAGAGAAGAATCCTTCTTTTCCTCTTTTCTTGCCTGGTATATCCAGGAATTCCTGGGCCTGTGTTTGCATAACTATGTCATAGTTTCTGCCTCTACCTTCACAGCCTTCTCTTCTCTATGTCTTCTCTTTTGCTCCCTATAAAACATTCATGATAGAATTTAGGACCTACCCGGATTAACAAGACTTGTCTTGATGTCATCCTGCAATGGGAACCCTGGCTCTACCACCAACTTTTTCCACCTACAACACTGGTGTGGGAGAGAAAAGCGAAGCTAACAGTGGCTCAAGATCCAGCCATGAGGCAAGTGCAGATAGGTGGCCTAGTGGTATTAAAGATAATCAAACATTATAAGAAAGGAAGACAAGGCACTGAGATTAATCAATAAGTGCTTCTGGTCTGGTTGTAGATCAACTTGATATTAGCACTGCTTTCCATTATCCCAACACACAGATGATGACACTAGCTTTGTTGAAATCTAACATTAGACAAAAATGATGCAGAGCCTTCACCACCTGAACACCAATCATCTCCACGTAGGCTGATGCCAACCCACATGCTGTGGCTTCTTGGTCACCCAAGTCTCCTGGTTTCTTAGTTCAGGTACTAACATGTCATTGAAGAATCTGTCATTCTTACTTAGTATCCCATAAAAACTGCCCAAGGGTCTGTCTCTCTTGCTAAAGACATACAGATTGACTCCTAAACTGATGGAATTTTGTAAAGAGGGAAACTTTTCTCTGAAAGCTCATAAAAGCAGATATTACCTTTGAACCTGTATTTGAAGAAGTGCCAATTGTAATTATCTGATCAACATCCTGATGTGGGAGCTCAAGGAGAAGTCAGCTAGCTGTAGCAGACAAATGTGAATTGTTCAGTCTTGCTAGCATCAGTTATTTGTGAAAGAATCTACAGTTGATGATGGATGGAATAGATGAACTGCACCAATAGTTAAATGTAGCACACATGGGAGGAATACTAGTAAACCATAGCAGCAGAAACACCGTCTGCAGCATCACCAGCAGGAAATACATAGCACCAGGTCAAAGAGAAGCCTCACTCCCTAAGGAGGACCTGTCCAGACTCTTTGAGCCACCCTAGACACCTGCCTGGATGGACTGACTGCTCATTGCAGGTCAGATTAACACTACCAGAATGGTAAGAACTTCACTGCTCCAAACTTAGGCAAACCATTCATGGCCCAGGCTCTTGAAGAATACAACCAAGAAAAGAAAATTTCCAGAAAAGGAGTTAATATGGACTCTTAAAATCACATCAGAGATCAGCAGATGATGTAATGGTTACATCACTGGACACTCACATGGCCGACTGCAGTTTGAGTGCTGGACCCAGTGGCTTGAAACCCACACTGGGCACATGTGCGTGGGTGCCCAAAATCCCGAGAGGAGAATGGAGGAGAAGGGACTGCAGCATGGCCATTCTTCCTGGGTAGATGACTTCTCACTTTCTGTCTCTCTCTCTCTCTGTTTCTTTGGCAAGTACAAGCACCCTGTAGCAAAAATATCTCTTAAAATATTTTTTTTAAATCACATTAGGGCAACTCATGAAAGATGTATTTGCATATTGAATACCACAGAGAATTCCTTTTATGTCATTACTATTTTGGGCTCTAATACTGTCTTTCTGGCCAATAATAAAATAAGACAAAATATTGCAGGCAAAACATGATCTCGAGATCCTTAATTTAATTATATCTGCAAAGATTCTTTTTCCAAATAAAGTCTACTCAGAGGTCCTAAGGGATAGAACCTGGATATATTTTTGGGAAGGAGGTATATCACTTAAGCCCCCACAGATTGTATTAGATATATAGGGACCAGCAAAATAAATGACTGTGTAAGTAGCTATCAGCTGTTAATTTTATGAGTAAGGCTAACAGTGTTGCTAAACTAGTCATTAGCCTTTAGGTTGACTATATTAAGGAACTAATATAGTATCAATGAAACAAATAATACATTTGTTACTTCTGTCTTGTTTATTGGGATGAAACCATATTAACATATCAATAAATCATGATCAAGCCTTACCCCCAGCTGTTTAATAAACTAATGGTCTTACAAAATGTATTAACAAAATATTTCTATTAAATAGAAATACTGTAAAGTCTTATGCAGAAAAAATAAACAAGTTATAGTTGTAACAGAACAGAGAAAGTGAAGTTTCTCTATGTAGTTCGAGTCCTGGGTTTGGCAACTTGTAAACACGTGCCAGGCATGTGTGAGTTTGTGCCCAAAATCTTGAAAAAAGGGAGCGATGAAGGAGAAGGGATCATGGTGTGGCCAATCCTGGGAAAGGAGTCAGGTGCCTTTTCCTCTCCCTCTTTGGCAAGAGCATGTGCCCTCCAGTTAAAAAAAAAAAAAAAAAAAAAAAGGAGGAAGTAAAAAAGATCAAGATCAATACTTAGTTGTCTTCAGTAATTTTCTGGTTGTACTGATAAAATAGAGGGGTGCTTTTAGAGACTAGCCATAGAGGCAGTGCATGAAAATGTGTAGTCTAGAATTTTGGGACCCAGAGAAACTTTTAAATCCTGACTCCACCATTTCTCATGATATCTTGCATAGCTGCATTTACATTTTTAAAAACAATTTTTATTTTAATGTCTGCTTTATACTATAGCTGTACATCTTTGTGGAATACAATACAGTTATTCAAAGCATAGGTACAATGTATAATAATCAGCTCAAGAAAATAAACATATTTGTCGTATCCAACATTTATTGTTTAGTTTGAGTTGCCCACATCTGAAATTTGCTCTACCACTTATTTGGAAATATATAGTAAACTGCTGCTAATGTTCTTTACGGTGCTATACTATTCTATAACCACCCCCCTCCCCTTGTTTACACGTGATCTTGTATCTTCTCATCTTGTATTTGATGTTACTTTTATGATATAGAATATATATATATATATGTATAGCGCATTCAATAAGTATGATATGTTTTAAACCTTATAAATGATACCATACATACAAAAGGATATAGCCCTAATTATCTTTTTTTTTATTGCAAGAGGACGAGAGAGAAAGAAACTCCCTAATGGGTCCAAATTGCATCACAATACTTTTCCTCTATCCTACCATCCCATCAGAATGGTGGACAAGCATACAACATGTTTTTCAAGCCACCAGACCCAGAATTTGAATTGCCGTCAGCCATATGGGATACAGCTCCCTTAATTACTGTACTACTGGTCTCACTCCCAAATATATACTTCTCAATTTCATGAATGATTCTTAGATTCTTGAAAACAGTGTTCTGCAGGTATTATGTAAGTGCTCTATATATGTCTATTGAATTACAGTTGTTAATCATGTTATTCAAATATTCGATATTTCTACTATTTTTTAACTGTTCACTTTGTTTATTACTAAGAGAAATATATTAAAGTCTTTTATGGTAGATTTTTCATTTCTTCTTGTACATATTTCAACTTTTGCTTTATGTATTTTGAAGCTATATTATTGTTTACATATAAATTGTTGTCACTTCCTAAATCCTATATAAACACATACTGAGCTACTTTTATATCTAGAAATATCTGATATATGTAATGTCTGATATTAATGTAACTATTTATTTTTGCATTGGTCTCAAACTTCATTTTTGCCCAAATATTACCCTCCACCTTTCAGGGTCTTCATATCCTAAATGTGTCTTCTATAAAAGTATATGGTTAGTTTTGGGGTTTACCCAGTCAGACATTCTCTGTCTTTTACATTAAGTTAGTTTATTTACATTGACTGTGTTTACTAATATGCTTGTTCGATTTTTTTAGTCATAGTTATTGTTATCTCTTCTTGATTTCTTTTTGATTATTTCTCCTTCTCATTCTATTTTTCCCTTTTACTTCTTCAGAAGGTATATATACTATTTCTAGTTTCTTAATAGTAACAATAGAACACCTAACGTGTATGTTTAACTTGTCAGATTTAAAATCTAATAAGTATTTTTACTATCCATTCTAGTAAGGCAAGAACTTTAGAATCCTTAGAATACCAATTACTCAACAAATAAGCAATATGCTTTTCCCAGGGTGTTCAAGTCTACTTGGTTTTTAAATCCTAATGATTAGCCATTATTTCATTATCAGAAACTATATATATGGTTGAGGCCAGAAAGTCACATTAGGGTTAAGGCACTGGACTTCCATATATTAAACTGAAGTTTGGGTCCTGGAACTGGCAGCTTGAAAATCACACTGAGCACATGAGTGTGTGTGCCCAAAATCCAGAGAAGGGAATGGAGGATAAGGGATTGCACCCTGCGGGGTGATTTCTCAATTTATCTCTCTCTGTCTCTCTCCCATAAGTGTGTGTCCCCTATGGCAAAAATCTAAAAAACAAATAAACATAGAGATGCTCAATGCTTAGATCTATCTTTCTCTTTGCTCAGTGCTCTCTCTTGCATCTCAGGTCTTTATCAAGAGAGAGAGAGAGATTTTTGTTTGTTTGAACTGAGGAACATCATTTGAGAGTCCTTTAGTGATAGTCTGTGCCAGTAATAAATATTTAGATTTTGTTGGTCTGAAATGGCTTTAACCTTTTATTCATAATGAATGTAATAGAAATTACTTTAATTCATTAATAGATAATTCTATTTACAAGTTATTTTTTCTAATTCCTTTGAAGACATTCCATTTTTAACTGACATACATTATTGCTATTAATAAGTCATCTGAAACCAGTTGTCCTTCCTGGAACTAATTCAGCTTTTCTTTCTAGATATTTTTAACAACATGATATCATGCATTTTTTGCTATGATCTAACTCAGTGTGAATTTTCTTTTCATTCTGCATTTGGCATTCTTTGGTATTCCTGAATATGAGGATGTGTCTTTCACTGTTTTCTGCAAAATCTCAGCCATCACCTTTTCAAATATTACTTCACATGTAGCTTATTATTTGCATCATAAACAACTTGATACATGTAGGACTTTCCTATCTGTTCTCCATATCTTTTAACATCTCTTTCATATTTCCATCCATTTGCATCTTCGAGCTATAATTTCTTCAGTTCTATCTCCTTATTTACTAATTCTCTTCCTAGCAGAATCAATCTGTTGCCTAGCCTATTTGGTGTATGATATTAAGTACCTACAATTTTTCTTTTAATTATCAAGTTCTACTTGGCTACTTTTCAAATCTGCTTTGCTAATTTTGATTTCTTTTCCTTTTAACATACTTTCCATTTAGTTTTGTTTTTAATTAAACATAAAATATTTAACTTGAAGTTGATAAATCTGATTGCCACCATCTTCTTGGTTTGTTTTTACTCTGATGCTATACTTTGGTAGTCCCTTTCATTCTGATTCATATCTGATTATTTCCTTGTGTTTTAGAGTAAAATTTTTTTGTGAGTTCAGATTCCTTGAAAATTATGAATGTTTGTTTTAAACATTCTTTTCTTATTCTTCATTTTGTTTCTAGTAAGTGGTTGAGTACACAAACAACCAGGGGCTACTTTATGTTGAATTTTTTTTTAATTGTTAGCTGTGGTAAAATAACATTACATAAAATGTGCCATCTTGCACATTTAGAAATTTATGTCAATAGTGTTGAGTATATTCACTTCTACTGTCTAATGGCAAGTACCATTTTACTTTCTGCCTCTACAAATTTGACTTCCTAGGTACCTCATATAAAGAATCACACAGATTTTTGAGACTGTTTAAACTTTAGATTTACAGGTTTTCGACCTACCCAGACACTATGAATTCTGCCTTCCAAATTCAGAGTCTGGGGTTCCAGTTATAGATTCTTAAGGGAGACTATTTCTCAACTTACCTTCCTTTCACCAGGAGATAAGACTGAGAAACATAATCCAGAAACTCTCTGTGGGTCACTTTTACCTAATTCATCTATAAAGATGCTGTTTCTTTGTGAGGCTACTCCCTTTGTATGTCTCTAACTGCGGTTTGAGTCCCAGACCCAGTGCTTGAGAATCACATTGGGAATGTGTGTGTGTCTGCCCAAGGTCTCCAGAGGAGAATGGAGATGGGATTGTGGTGTGGCCAACCCCTCTAGGATTGACTTCTCACTTCCTCTCTCTCTGTCTCTGTCTGTCTCTCTTCAGTGAATGTACATGCCCAATGGCAAAAACCTTAAAAAAAAATTATAAAAATATAATTTAAAAAAATCTTCAGTCTTATTCAGAATTTTACATGTACTCTGCTGGAAAGAATTTCTGTGAATATTTAGTCTCCTATGTTGCTTGAAACTAACTCAAAAAAATGTACGGTTTTTGCCATAGGGTGCGTGCAGAGAGGGGGAAAGTGAGAAATTACCCCCCAGGAGAAATGACCATGCCAGAGCCCTTCTCCTCCATTGGGCACACATCACAGGCACCTGGTGTGATATTCAAGCCACTGGGTCCAGGACTCGAAATACTGTTGGCCAATACCTCAGCCACCATGCCACCTGCTAGCCCCCAAAGTGATTCTTAAAGAAACTGCCTATCCCTTTCTATTTAGAGTTAAATATGTATGTAAGGTAAAAAGTTATGCTTGGCATAAATAGAAAATAAGTTTCACTGAAACTGTGAAATAAACCATAACCCCTAGCTCAATCTTGCTCATAAAAATCAAACAATATATAAATTTCAAGTGTTCTCTTTACTCCTAGTGATATACATATGTGTATACACAATACATAGAGAGAGAGATCTATATATATGTATGTGTGTGTGTATATATATATATATATATATATATATATATATAACTATACACAAACACACATATATATAGGTCTACACACACACACACACACACACAACACACACAGAGTGAGGGAGGTCTTTGAAAATTCATAGATAATACATATTATGAAGAATTGCATGGATTTCAAGTCTTTGTGCACCAAAATAAACTTTTTCTTTCATTCCATTTTCTATGAATTTTTTTTATCTACGCCCGTATTATACACACACACATATGTTACACACTTATGTATTTTTTTTCTTTAAATTTATATTATCTGATTTTCATTGGCTGTAATTTCAATGTATCCCTCTAGGATGACTTATAATGGAATTAAATAAAAATGTTGATCTGGCATCAGACAAACTCAGCATCCTAGAAAATTGCTAGAACAGCTAGCCATTCTGTACCTGAATTATGGATTATTCGGGGCTCTAGTGCCCAAAAAAGAAACACATGGAAGTATGAGCATTTCAGTGAGGAAACAAGTAGGGAAAATGGCTTTAGAAAAAAGTAGTACATTTGGATGAACAAACCAAATAAAGTAACAGAAAAAGATAATCAGGGAGGCAGGCTAGCTCTTTGAAGTGACTGTCACAGCAAGACAGTTGCCAGGCTAAAGTTTGACTAGGTCAGCCTTTCACAGACTCTCGGAGGTCTGCTGGGCTGTGCTCACAATCTGATCTGTACTGAAAGGGCAAGGACTTCAGCTCTCTATAATAGGGACGAATCATAAAAGGGCGTGTATTTCATGCAACAAAATGCACAGAGGACACACAATAAAAGAAGAGCATCCTGAAAATAAGGCCTCCAAACAAAAACAAAACAAACTCGTTTTATGTCTCCCACCATGCCTTTTCAGGCATAAAGGAGAAGGTTCTGAAGCCACAGGCTATTGTGTGATTGCCAGGTAATAAGTTAGGGCCCGGGTGACTCTGCTTCACAGCTCCTTTTATAACATGGGGTTCTCCAGCAGAACCGTCAGCCCTGACATCCTATAAAATTGGTTTATTTGTCCCCTTCAAAGTAGTATTTCTGTCATGTGAAAACACAAAAGTGAAATATTCTAGTATGTATGTAATATTCCACAATTACATGGCAGCAGTTAAATTCTTATGAAGGTGCATAAAATCTCCATTAGGATTCGTGTAGTCATGTGCACACACCACACACACACACACACACACACACACACACACACACACACCAACAAATTGCTACATGGCTATTTGAAGGAACATTTGGAACCCTGAGAGGGAAGAGTTAATACATAGCCCTCACCTTAGGAGACCTCTGAACCACATTGTTGTCATGTGACCATTTGTGACCTGCTTAAGGTCATTTACCAAGAGATAACAGCTTGACAAGATAAATCTGCTTCTGTGTCTAGGCCCTCCCCTAACCATCTGTTCCCTTTAGAAACAGGGGCCTGTTGAAGAGCACTTGGCTGCTGTGAATTTAACCCCAGGGAACATCATAGGGGGCTGCCCTTGGCAGTTAGAGCCACCCAAAGTCAACATGTATTGGAAAATAACACCAGCACTTAAGTGTTCCTGTTTGGGCTTTTAATCCTCAAAGACACCTTGCCTTTCAGTCATTTATTATAATGTTACTATCTGTTAAATCCCTCCACATTTCTAAGTGGTAGTCACCATCTAATACAGGATATATGTGATTGAAGAACCCCACCCCACCCCCATACTCCTTTTGCCATTCATCTTCAAGGAGGTCTTGTTAAGAGAATACCTGTAGGTATTTTTTATGACAACAAAATTCTTTCACTACCAATGAAAGTTGAGTTAAAAAGAAAATATGGCTGGCAGCTATTTGGGTACTATTTACTGATTAAATATTTGAGTACCCTAAAGGGCAACAGAGAGATGCCAGGGCTAACTCTTTTTTCTGCTTGTTTTTCTATTTAACAAGCTGAAAGACTTTGATGGAAATCCAGGGCCTAGAGTTTGATTTAGAGGAACAATGACAATTATGTGTAGGAAAATAGCACATCACTCTCTTTGAAAATTGCTCCCTATGGAAGGTAGAGAAAATTGACTCAAGGGTCTCCAAAAAGATAAGAAGGCAAAAAGCAGGGGATAGTCACACCACTTATTCTGGTCTCTTGGTCCCCATTCACTCCAAATTGGCCCAACTCATGGAAGGATACATATCTGATACATTTTCCATGCTCTAAAGTAGATGAAGAAAAAGACTGAAATAGCACTTCATTCATTCAACAGATATTTGAGTGTCTAATTACCATACACTAGATACTGGACTGCAGCCTGGAGAACAAACCACTCTCCTCCCTCACAATGATTATTTAATTATAACTGTGGGGACTTTTAACCTTCAGGTTGTCTTTGAAAAGCCACAGAAAATAATTATGCAGTATCCTTGGAACTATACACATTTAATTCCTAGGAGTACTAGTGAAATTATTCAAAAATAACTCAAGCAAATGTTCAGCAAACTGCAGTTGAGCAAAGCATCTTTAGGTGGCTAAACAGGATGGTGGCATATTTGAAAAGAACAACTGGAATGTTGTGCACATGCAATAGTTTATAACATTTAGAATTCTGTGAATATGGTGTTTTATTTCTTAGCAATTTATTACTGGGGTTATGTATATGCACGGATTGCGTGGCAATGTATAGAATGTCTTGAGAAGAGTGACTGCACATTGTATGGTATGTATGGTATATACACAACGTGTAGGGAAAAAAAAAACAGGTTAGTCATGTTGGCTCACATTCAACCACACAGTGAAAAATTAAATTAGTTCAGGCAATAAAGGAGAGACCCGATAAGCAAGCAAGTGAGAATTTTTAGAAGAAAATATTTAATAGAAACATTTCTCTTTACCCGGTTATTAATGTCTACTCACATTTCCTTTGTTTTCACTATGACGGAAGATAGAAACATAGAAGAAAATATCCGTAGATACTCAAACATGTCATCATGAACACTTACTTATTCTGGGGTAGGACTGCGAATGAATTTTACATAACAATATGTTGTTTGGTGGAGAATATTCACTGACATGGAAGCACAAACCTTGAATACATTTTAGGTTAAAATCATGCAATGACACTAGCAGCAGCTATTCTTTCACTAATGAAACACATTTTATGTCCGTAGGGGACAATGGAGAAGGAAGGGAATATTGGAGTCAGCTGTCTGCTTTCAAGTTCGGACACTTCACTTGCTCTGTGACTTTCAGCAGTCACTAAAGTCTCCAAGTTTGCTCAGATGTCAAAGGGTTACGAAAAACTGTTTTTAATCCTTTACATGTTATGCAGAGCCATCCCATTATTGCTTACTATGCATTTCCTTGCCATGGAAGACCTATTTAGTAAGTGAGGGAAAAGACAGCGGAAGGGAGGTAACAAGGAAAGAAAAGTCCACATGTTGGACAAACTAAAATGTAGCAAAACTTCATTTTTTAAAAAATTTTATTTATCCATTCATTTATTTTAATTTGACCAGAGAGAGAGAAAGTGAGAAATCAAGCCACCAGGTCCAGGACTCGAACCACGGTCGGCCATGTTGGAGTGTCCAGAGCCTTAACCACCACACCACCTGCTGATCCCAGTAGCAAAAACTTCTTAACATACTTAAATAATGCCCAATAAAATGCAATTTAGTTGTGGCAGTCATTGGTATTCGTTGCATATTACAAATTGCATCCTTTTTAAAAGAATTATTTTGTTTACCTTTATTGATTTATTTTAATTTGACCAGAGAGAGACAAAGTGGGAGAGAGGGAAAGTGAAAAGGCAAGCTGCCAGGTCTGGGACTCAAACTGCTGTCGGCCATGTGTTTAAGAGCCCTTAACTACCACGCCACCTGCTGGCCCCACGAATTGCACTCTTTAACAGAAACAGTTTGCCAGAGCTGTGCAGCGTCAGGGCTAGAGAAGGAACTGGTCATGTATTCCACCCAGTATATTCCACCCACCAAAACCTTTCCCTAGTCATGTTTTCTCTAAAGCGATTTTTCACGATTCTGACACCATTCCCATGAAATGTGACATTTTAACAAATAGGAGTGCCATGTCTATGAGATTTATCTTCACTCTCCTCAGTACCATCATTCCTTGAACTGTGTATCGCCGTACATGAAAAACGCAACCTCTTTTGTGCTTTGTGGCAGCTGGAAAGTTCATATGGTAAAAAGCTCTTCCTAGGATATATAAACTGTGAAATGTATTTTAAAATAAAGTTTTAATTACACTTTGCAATTCAGAGCCAGCTTCTGGTTTTAGTCTAATTTAAACAAGGGTTTTTCTCTCTTGCAGCCATCTGTTCCTTTTGCTTAAGCCTACACTTAAGTCATAATATTGAAAGTGTGACATCATTCCAGCCTGTGATGTCATTAAACATCTCTGTATGGGCCTAGGCAGTCAGAGAACTGGGTCGTGGGGGAGGAAGAGACTTGTTTAAATGAAGATCATGGGAGTTGGTTGTTTTTCTGTTGCTTTTATTCTAGTTATTCTCTAATTTGGAAGTATTGTTCCATAAAAGTAATGCCTTAACATAAAAATAATCCTATTAAAAAAGATAAATATTTAAGATACCTATATGCTTAGGCATAAACTAGTTTATTAATGCAAACATATTAATACTATTCTAATTGGTGGCTTGAGTTTGGGTGAAACCAAAATTCTTGGTAAATATTTCATTGAAGTAGCATATTGCAATTTTTAATCATAGGCAGTGTTTAGGCCATACACTGGAACTTTGCATTACTATTTAGTTTCTATTGTTAACATTTAAAAACAAAATTTTGTTTGAGAGTTTTTTGTTATAGGGCATGTGCACTCGCCAGAAAGAGGGAGAGAGACAGAGAGACAGAAAGCAAGAAATCACCCCCCGCGCGGATGGCCACGCCGCAATCCCTTTTCCTCCATTCTCCTCTCAGGATCTTGGCCACGTGCCCCGCATGAGTTTAAGCCACCAGATCCGGGACTCGAACCGTGGTCGACTACATGGGAGTCCAGCGACATAGCCATTGCACCAACTGCTGGTTCCCCCCCCCAGAATTTTTAATTGCTTGAAGGCACATGTACGTGTTAGAGAGAAAGAAAGCACAGCCTCTAACGGGGTGTGGTCATGCCAAGATCCTTTTTTTCCGTTCCTCTTCCCTTTGGGACTTTGGGCATGCATGTACATGCCTGGTATGGTTTTTCAAGACAACCATGTGGACACTGACTCCCCCAACTGCTAAGGTATGGAGCTGCCCCTAAAATAATTAATGACATATTAAATTAATGTACTTAATTAATGACATATTAAATTAATGTACTCAGATTTGTTTTTGACATTTAATTATGACTTTCAAGCCACCAAGTCCAGAATTCAAGCCTCATTTGGCCATGTGGGGGTCCAGTGACATAATCACTGCACTATCTGCTGGCCCCTCCATTGGTTTTAAATTGGGAAATTCAGGAAGGAGGGAGACAAAGAGTATTTTTTTCCTCTGGTTTTTTTCTTTTTCTTTTTCTTTTTTTTTTTTTTTTTAGGTTTTTGCCATAGGGTGCTTGAGCGAAAGAGACAGAAAACAAGAGAGAGGGAAGTGAGAAATCATCTCCCGGGGGAGATGACCATAATGCAATCCATTCTCTCAGGATTTGGGGCATGCATACACATCCATTCAGTATGACATTCAAGCTACCATGTCCAGGACTCAAACCATGGCCTGCCATGTGGGAATCCAGCACCTTAAATACCATACCACCAGTTGACACCAACACAAAGCTTTTTTGACATTACTTTTGTGGTTAACAATTTTTATAAAGATCAGTGAAATTCAATACTATTTTCAATGTGCCTGTTGTATATGTTAAAAATCCCCTGATTATTGTATTATTCACCATTTTAAACAAATATCTTGGTCAAGTTTGTACAATTTAGCAGAGAATATATGCCATGCTTCTATATGTGTCAGACCTGAAGCCAATTCTGTGAGTGCAAAAGCTGCCCTCATGGTAACCCTCCTCCCCCTGTAGGCCCAGGAATTCAGAGATTGGAATGGCTGCATTATCATTAAGTCATGGTACAGCAGAATGAAAGGAGCACTAGATTCGGAGTTGAAATACCTGGGCTGTTGAGTGCCTAAAAGTTCTGTGTTTTAGTTCCTTAATTTGTGCATTAACATTAATACATGGCATAATTATCCCACATGTTTATTGTGAGTTTCAGAATCTGCTTCTTCTGTGTTCTTGGTGTCATTTGCACATGCTAATATCCCATCAATTGCCCAAGATAGGCCCTGAGTTTCCTCCATGGGGATCACTGTGGTCCCAGTGCCCCATTGTTCTTTTCTACTTTCCGGATTCAGGCCAATGCGTGCACTGTTAGCCTAGGTGTTTACCTCAATTCCTCTCTTCATTGCATCTCTGTGTGATGAGACCCAACTACCTCAATGAAATCTGGCAATACAACTCCTCCTACTCACTTCTCTGTTGTTACCAATTCAGGCTCTCCTTTTTCACCTGAACAGTGAGTCTCCGTGTGAACCAGTTCCTTAGCCTTGCTCTTAAATTTAGTCTCCACAAGACACCAGATTGATCTTTCCAAATACATATTGGTTAACATTCCTTCTCCCTAATTTAAGCCCTTCAATGGCCCTTTTGTCTTAAGTGCAAAATCCAAATATCATGGGCCTCTGGTCTCACCCTCTCTTTCCACCTCAACCCCATTATTCTCCAGCCCCCACATGGAATCTGGGTGGAGCCACACTGGCCACTTCATGGAGTGCCCTGTGCTAATTGTTGCTAACATGCTTCATGCACACCAGTCCCTCAGCTGTGAGTGTGCTATTCTTACCTGTTTGACAGAGTCTTTCTTCAATATGCAATTGATCAGGGATCATCCTCTCTATGACACTTTTCTGAACTGGCCAAGTAGATTCTAGTCATACTGTCATTATGACACTTGACTTGGTAAATTCTGTATAGTAATTATTTTTCCCATATCTATTTCCCCTACAAGACACTAGGCTTTTTTTTTTTTTTTTTGAGAGGTTTTCGGTATAGGGCACGTGCACTCACCAGACATAGAGAGACAGAGATACAGAAAGCGAGAAATCACCCCCCGGCGGGATGGTCACGCCACAATCCCTTCTCCTCCATTGTCCTCTCGGGATCTTGGGCACGCATGCACATGCACCTGGCGTGAGTTTTAAGTCACCGGGTCCAGGAAGCGAATCGCGGTCAACAACATGGGAGTCTAGCGACATAGTCATTATGCTAACTGCTGGTTCCCAGACACTAGGCTTATTTTTTTATTTATTTTTATTTATTTATTTATTTATTTTTGGAGAGATTTTCACTATAGGGTGTGTGTGCTCACCAGACAGAGAGAGACAGAGAGACAGAAAGCGAGAAATCACCCCCCAGGGGGGATGGTTACGCTGCAATCCCTTCTCCTCCATTCTCCTCTCAGGATCTTGGGCACGCACGCACACGCGCCCGGCGTGAGTTTTAGGCCACCAGGTCCGGGACACGAACCGCGGTCGACTACGTGGGAATCCAGCGACATAGCCATTATGCTAACTGCTGGTTTCCGACACTAGGCTTCTTGAACGATGGGACTGCATGGTATTTGCCTTTGTGTTCCCAGCTCATGTCTCATAGGAAGTGAGAGATGCACTTTAGTTCTGATAAACTGCCATCTTACATATAGAAATAGCAAGCTAGATCTTTTTTTGTTATAGTTTTTGTGGGAGTGGGGCAGATAGTTACCCCTCAACAGATATTTCCCTGGATTGGCCATTCCTTACCTTGTAGCTAAGCCCCACTTACCTGAATAGTATACAAGGTTCAACTCAGATGAATAAATCACTTAATTTAGGGCCAGCAGGTGGTGTGGTGGTTAAAGCACTAGATTTAAACATGGTCAACCCCTATTTGAGTCCTGATTTGGAGGCTTGAAACTCCCACTGGGCATGTGTGCATGCATGCTCAAAGTCCTGAGAGGAAATTGGAGGAGAAGGGACTGCAGCATGGCCATCCCCCTGGAGGTAGGGGGGCATTTCTTTCTTTCTTACTTTCTGTCTGTCTCTCCAGCAAGAACATGTGCACTTCAGCAAACATCTCAAAAAAAAAAAAAAAAAAAAAAGCTTCACTATCCTTTCATAATACTTATCTGTACTATAAAATCATTTAACACATTTAACTATAATTATTAATTTAAATATCTGTCTTCTTCCTCCGGTTTTAAATTCCTTCATACAGCAATGCAAACTTCTTATACTTATCTGTATTCACAACACAGAGGATAGCACAAGATGGTTAATAGTAGCTATTTGCTGAATTAACACATGAATATGTACTTGAATCTAAGGAATAAAATCATGTATTTGAGAGTTCTTTGAAACCATAAAGCCCAAAACAAATGATTTGTGTTGTTGTCATCTTGGCAGACCCACGAATCATATCGTTTTTGCCACTCCCCGGCTCTCACTACCTAGAGAGCCCACAGACCCATGTCTAAATTATCAGTTCACACAGACTTCTCTGCTCCCATTCAAAGTATATTTTGACATTCTACTAAACCCCTCAGCACATGGATAAGATCTGTTATATAAAGGGTAGTAGAAAACAGAATCAACTGTGGTGCATTTCAGTACCAGCCTTAAAACACCGGGTAAATGATAAGAGTATGCTGAAACTGAAGAAAGCCAAATCATTTCAGATACCATTTTCCTAGATGATGACAATAAGCTTTCCCCCAACCCCAAAATTTATGCCCATTCCTTCTATAGAGAGAATTTGTTTATTAGTTTAGATGCAAAAGCATAAAACATAACAGAAGAAATGTTATCATATAAAAGATAAAAAAATGAATACTGCATACACGGACCAGCAGATAAAGTAATGGTTATGTTGCTGAATTCCCACGTAGTCAACTGCAGTTCGAGTCCCAGACCCACCAGCTTAAAACGCATGCAGGCACATGTGCATGCATGCCCAAAATGCCAAGAAGAGAATGGAGGAGAAGGGACTGTGGTGTGGCCATCCCTCCCAGTGGGAGGGGGTGATTTCTTGTTTTCTGTCTCTGTGTCTCCATGTCTCTCTGGCAAGCACATGAAACCTGAGCAAAACTTTCTCTTAAAAAATAAAAATAAAAAGTACTGCATACAAACATCTCATCTTCCTCCTGGGAAATCCCTGGACATTTCACAAATGACATTGCAATACTTTGTCCACCTTAAAGAAGGGACTTTCTTTGGTGTGAAATGTAGTAGTTCTTCTGCATATCACAGTCACCTCACTGATTTTTTAGGGCAAGAATGAAAACTATCTACTTAAAAGCTGGGGAAGATGGGAACAAGAAAGAATAGAATTATTCATGGCTATAGACTGTGGTATGAAGAAAACTGGCTGAGGCTAACACCTCCACTCTAAGGAGGCACGCAGTGAGATCACTGATGACCGGGAGGGGCAGGACCTCTATGTAATTCTCATCTGAAGGATGTCAAGCAACATCCACTTTCCATGGTGTCATGTTCACATTTGGGGTCACTCTCCAAGTAGGAAAGAAAATCACTTGCATAAATGCAGCTGCAGTAGCACTTGGCCATCCCTGGAAGCCATCCAACTGACTGTCAATGTTATGTTGCTGAGTCACCTTGTCAGACGTTTATGGCGCAGGGTGCTCCCAGAGGTCATTTGGATGGCATGCTTTCCTCCTAGTGGAAGAGTGGGCGAAGAGGGATGGAGCCACTGTACTGGATGGGTGCCCCGGCCACCCAAATGGGCAGCCTGGTCTAAGGACACATCTTCTAAACAAACAAGCAGTCTAGGTTTCTTCCCAACTCCTCAGTGAGCAACTGAGTTACTCACTTTTTCAGAGACTCAGTATCTTCCTTTGTAAAATGGGGATGTCATCCATTCCTTCTGTAGTGTTTGTAAGGATGACATGAACTGGGACTGTAGGAAGTGCCTGATTACTGCTAGGTGTAGGTTCTCTTACTCCCACCCTACCTCTCATCTCAATCTCGAATACCAAATTCCATCCACCCCCACCCACCCCCAGAACTTTCCTTTGAAAAATATCCCTGGGCACTGACACTATTTTCTCCCCATAGGTTTTGTTCCGTGTTTTCTTCTTTAATAAGGAGAATTTAAATGAGTTCATTTCTTAATTGCTATTACATAATGCTTTGCTATCCAGAAAGGGTCATAGCACTAAATGTCATTAAAAATAAAAGTAACTATGTATATAATAGATCCTGCTTTTTAATAACAGCAATTTTTTTTTTGCTCTCTTGACTCAACCTCATTTTCCTGATGTCCAAAATATCAGCTTAATTACTTTTCTTCTAAATAAATCTCTGAATTTCTTAAGTGTGTTTCACAGAGGGTCTGGTTTCCTCGAAGTCAAATTCCTTTTTATATTCTGCTCCACAGCATAAGAATTCCCAGGGGTGACTTTTGAAATTTACATGTATAGATGAATCTTATTGAACAGTGTAAGTCTTGTTCCAGCAAGAGATCTCTACCTTTGGTGACACTCCTCAGATAACATTTATCATTTAGGTACTATTTCTATTTCATTATTACCTGGAGAATTGGGTCCCACAATCTCTGTTCCTCTTTTAGATGAGGCTTTTATAAGACTATATCAAAAGAAATCCTCCCGGACCTTGTGGGCCACTCCAAGGTCTTGGATTTCATGCTGAGGGTAATAGGAAAGCATGGTGGGTATTGTGCAGAAGAGAGACTTGACCAGCCTTGTGTGTGGAGATAGGACTTTGGTTGTTGTATTTTCAGTTGTTCTTTATAACAGAGCAAAGGTAGAAGCTGGCAAAGGAATTTGTAATCTACTGGAGGAATCTTATACAAGGTTATGGTGACTTGGACCAAGCAGCCATAGACATAGCTAGATTCTGAATGTGTTTTGAAGGTTGAGCCAAAAAGGTTGTCCTGATAAATTAAATGTGGAGCATGAGAGGAAGAAAGTAGTCAAGAATGACAAGGTTTTTGGCCTGAATAGCTAGAATGGAGTTGTCATCACCTGAGATAGAGAAGGATGTTTAGTGGCTGATTTTGGTGGTACAGATGAGGGGTTCAGGCTGGGACATGTTAACCTTGAACTAGCAATTAATGTCGAAGTGGATATGGCAAAAGGGTAGTTGGGTGTGCAAGTCTGGACTTCAGGAGAAAGGTATGAAATGGTGACTGAAGTTACCTCTGTGTCCCTTAATGTCTGTAAGGGGCTTAGAGCCCTTTAGTGAGAAAGTAAAAGGTTCATAGTGAGAAAGTAAGTGATTGTTGTGATTAATCCAGTACCTTCTTTTTTGGGACTAGCAGGTGGCATGGTGGTTAAGGAGCTGGACTCTCATATGGCTGACCATCCTTTGCATCCCAGACCTGGAGGCTGGCTTTCTCACTTTTCTTTCTTTCTGTCTGTCTTTCTGTCTGTCTGTCTGCCTGCCTGCCTCTCTCTGGTGAGCACACATGCCCTATATAGCACATCAAAAACAATAATAGTGGGACCAGCAGTTAGCATAATGGCTATGTCACTAAACTCCCATATAGTCGACCACGGTTCAAGTCCTGGACCCGGTGGTTTAAACTCACACCGGGCGCATGTGCGTGAATGCCCAAAATCCCAAGAGGAGAATGGAGGAGAAGGGATTGCGGCATGGCCATCCCCCCTGGGGGGGTGATTTCTCGCTTTCTCTCTGTCTGTCTGTCTGCATGCACCCTACAGCAAAAACCTCTCAAAAAAAAAATAAAACAATAATAGTTAATAAAATTAAATAACTAATTCAAAAAGCATTTTGAAAAAATATATAGTACCTTCTTTTCCTTAGACTATGTCATTAGAATAGTCCAAAATATATCTAAATATCTAATCCAGCTTATAATGTGTGTTTACACTCTAATCTAGCAATTAAATTTTCCACAAGCCAAAGGATTTTCACTTCCTCATCCAAAAACTACCCATTGATGGTAAATCCCCCATTGTTCAAATGTTGTTTGAGGATCCTATGGAGGAGGGAATCAAATATTAAAGTAAAAATTAAAATGTATTATGTCCACATTCAGCCAGCTTAATTCTGGAAAATTTCTTGTATGTAAAAAATATTTAGTGAGACCAGCAGATGGTATAATGGTTATGTCGCTGGACTCCTACATGACCGACCATGGTTTGAGTCCTGGCAGCTTCAAACTCATTGCAGCCTGACCATCACCCTGGGGGTGATTTCTCACTTTCTGTCTCTTTCTCTCTCTCTCTCTGGCAAGTGCATGCACTCTATAGCAAAAATCTCTCTCTCTAAAAAAAAATTAGCAATAGAAGTCATATAGCATGATGGTTAAAATAGTAGGCTCTAGCAATCCACAGATAACATAATGATGACGCCACTGGACTCCTGCATAGTCGACCACAGTTTGAGTCCCAGACCCGGCAGCTTGAAACTCACACTGGGCATGTGTGTGAATGTGCACAAAAATTGCAAAAGGAGAATGGAGGAGAAGGGACATGTGGCCATCTCCCCAGGAGGTGATTTCTTGCTTTTGACCCTCTTTCTCTCTCTCTCTGTCTCTCCTGCGAGCACACATGCCCTATAGCAAAAATCTCTCTCTTAAAAAAAAAAAGTAGGCTCTAGCTTTGAAATGTATTCAAGGGGTCAGGCAGTGGCACAGCGGTAACACAATTAGACCCACATGAGGTGGGGGGTTTGTCTTAGGACCCCATGAGCATACTGGACACGTGTACTTGTATATTGTGATCTAGGTTGTCTGAGACTGGGGAGTGGATTGTGACTTGAAGACTCAGTTGACAGTGACTATTACTCTCTCACTTTCTCAAGAAAGAAACTTTTAAAAAATGAATTTAAATTCTATTACATCACCTTGAATAAATATCTAATCTCTCAAATCACAGTTCTTTGTCTATAAAGTTGAGACTGGATGGAATTATGGAAAGTATTAAATGAGATAATAAATGTCAAGCTCTCAGCACAATGTCAGTCAAACAGTACTCTTACCATTGTCAGCTATGATGAGGATGATAGCCAATTTTACTTTTTATTTTCAGTTGTAAATAAAACTAAAGAGTTTTCGATGACTTTACTTTTATTACAGACTTTTCACTAGGTATATACTTCAATGTATCACTTAAACTTTATAAAACCTAGTCTCAAAGAGTAGGCCAAAAGAAGAAAAAGGTCACCAGTAGCAGAAAGATGAATCTGATCCCACCTGCGTCTCCATCCCTTTCCTGATTCCCCCACCCAATGCCTTGACCATATTGGGTACTTAACAAATCAAGGAGCCAGCAGGTGGCATGGTGGTTAAGGTGCTAGACTCCCACATGGCCAACCACAATTCGAGTCCCAAACCTGGTGGCTTGCTTTCTCACTTTCCCCCTCTCTATCTGTCTCTCTATAATGAGTACACATGATCTATAGAAAATTAAATAATAATAAATAAAATTAAATATTTTTAAAATTGAATTAAATTGACTCAAAAGGAAAAATACTAAACACATCTCTGCTTCTTTATGTTATTTTAATTGTGTATTTTTTTTTCTTTAAAGTATGGTCCTTTGAGGAAAACAGAACATGTTTACTATAGAAAAACACATATCCTTTTAGCCTAGCAATTTTGGAAGCAAAAGTTGGTCTCCATGGTAAGAAGATGGAAAGGGAGTAGTATTAATAGAAGATAGCACAGAATTAATGCACAATTTTTAGTGTAAAGGAATGATTTTTTTAAGCTGCTCTGCCTAAAACCACATTGCAAACTATATAAGTTATGCTAAATTGGTGAATAAAAAAAAAAAAAAGAGTCAGCCACAATATGAGAGCTCAGAATGAATGTCAATAGTCAGCTCAGAGGAAGCGTCCCAGGAAAGTAGAAGCCTCTCACACCCGTGACATGCAGAGGCTTAATTGGTCCTCCATCGGCTTGGAAGAAAGGCTTTGAAAATACTTCTGACCTCTTCGGAACAGATCTGTAGACATATAATAATGCTTTCATCCTCACATCCGGGAGTTGCCCAAGTAATAGAATATCAGCATGGATAAAAAGTCTAGTAAGACAGTGATTGTCTGACATTCTCAACTCTTCCCCAGGCCAATGTTGGGTCACAAACAGTTGCTTTCTATCTGAAGGTCTTTAACTCCCTTCACACAAGGTTTAATGTGGTGTATTTTTTTCTCATTTTTTTCCACACTGTCTTCTGGTAGGGCGTCTTTAGTCTTTATTTCTCTATGTGATTGAATCTGTGTAATAGTATTTTAGGGATATCTTTTTTTTTATTATTATTTAACTTTATTTTTTATTTATTTATTTATTTTTATTTGACCAGAGAGACAGAGTGAGAGAGAGAGGAAAACAATTTATTTATTTATTTTTATTTGACCGGAGAGACAGAGTGAGAGAGAGAGGAAAACAGAAAGAGAGAAAGGGAAAAATGAGGAAGCAAGCTGCCAGGTCTGGGACTCGAACCATGGTCAGCCACATGGGAGTCCAGTGCTCTTTATCACCACACCACCACCAGCCAGTCCTTTATTTGAGGGGGGGATATCTTAATGCATTTCTTTTTACTTGTTCTCATAGGAATTTCTTGAGATAATGCTTGTTATCTGAATTTATTGAAATGATACTCCATCGTCAACTCTGTTGCCTACACTTACCTGACACTCCCTTTCTTTCTCATTCATTTACATAGTCTTATATCCTAAAGTAGTGATATTCTTAACATGATACCTATTGAAATGAGAAGGCATCCATTAACATTACCATAAGATGGGACCAGGTGGTGGCACAGTGGTAACATAGCTGGATCCACAAGGGCAAGGCCCTGAGTTAGTGACCTAGGACCTCCCCGATTGTGCCAGGTGTGCACACGTGCTCATGGCCACCAGAGACTGGGAATGGATTGTGGCAATGAAGACCCTGTTAGGAGTGCCCTTCTCTCTATCTCAGAAGTAAACTTCAGGGGCCAGCAGGTGGTGTGGTGGTTAAGGCAATGGACTTCCACATGGCCAACCACAGTTCAAGTCCCAGACCTGGTGGCTTGTTTTTTCTCTTTCTCTCTCTCTTGTGAGCACATGTGCTCTGTAGCAAATTTTAAAATAAATAAGATTAAAAAATTCTTTTTTAAAAAAAAAGGAATGAACTTTTCAAAATAACCATAAATTTTATTTTTAAAATAAGCATACATAAATATCTGTGTGAGTATTGTATACCTTCAAAAAAAAGGTTGGGATGATACTCACATAGACTTTGGAATCCATTGTAGAACCAAGAAAATTACTCTGTTCTCTTACAGCAAAGCTTTAGTTTTACCAGGGTTAGTATTACTCAATTAATTTAGCCACCCTGATGCCAAATTTTCTTTGATAGTTTTGACAGTTCACAACAGTCCTTAGAGCATGAAACTCTAACCCACTAAACATTTTCAAAAGAATGTGGAGCTTGGGACCAGCAGTTGGCGTGATGGTTAAGGCTCTGGACACTTCCACATGGCCAACCATGGTTCGAGTCGTAGAACTAGTGGCTTGCTTTCTCACTTTCTCTCTCT
>NW_006160168.1:2591146-2606015 GCF_000334495.1 Tupaia belangeri chinensis | reverse complement strand
GCTCTCTCTCTCTCTCTCTCTCTCTCTCTCTCTCTCTCTCTCTCCCCCTCCCTCTCTCCCTCCCTCCCTTCCTCCCTCCCTCCCTTCCTCCCTCCCTCTGTGTGTATGTGTGTCTGGTCAAATTAAAATAAATGAATGAATAAATAAAATTAAATTAATAATTATTTTTTTAAAAAAGAACATGGAGCATATTCTGAAGACAATGCTAAAGTAAAATTACAGGATAGTTTTTGAGTAATGACAGCATAATTAAAATAAGTATATAGTTCCCAAATACTTGAACAGGGAAAATGCCCTTTTGAATAAGTAAATTCTTATTTCTGATAGCAACTTGAACTTAGTATTTTATACTCACATAATAGCCAACACCAAAGTTGTTACATGACCTATGTTCTGCTACATCATGTGCTGAATCTGTGTACGTGGAATATATGAATGTGCTTAATAACAGTGTCTGTCTTATTGTCTCTAGGTCTCTACTTAATAAGAAGGAGCTACTGGAGTTTGCTCAACTTGGCTGTTACTTGGAATATGATCTCTTTGGTAATGAACTCCTACATTACCATCTCAATCCAGATATTGACATGCCCGATGATAACAAAAGAATTAGAAGGTAAATATGTGCAAATCTCTCAGAGCATTACCTTTTACTGGCCCCTTTTGATTGTCATATCTGGGTGAGTATTAGCAAAGATTCAGAAAACAGTATGTAGGCTGAATCACAGACTTGCAGAGAAAAATATATCTATGCTGTTTCAGGGAGAAAATCTCTCTATATTATTTCAAGGAGAAAAATGAGTCATCCTAAGTAGGCTAAAGCTTAGCAGAGCCTTAGAAGTCAGTGCAGATGGGCAGCAGACAAGAAATACGGATAATACTCAACCCCTGCCATGATAATAAGAGAATAAAAGATGTTTTCCTCCTTTCCTCCCTAATAAAATACGCTGTTTGTCTCACACATTGACCACATTAAAGTCGTAACTTCCTACAATTAATATTTGAAATATTGTACTAAAGAGGTGATTCAATGAAATGCTAAAAGTATAATGTTTAATGACCAAACAGCAAATAAAATGCAATTTCACAAAACTGTTTAATGTTTGATGAAAACAAATAAGTCTTGGTTGGAGTTATGCTTTGCAATTAAGTGGAAAATTTCAGATATGGCTACCTGGTTGGGTCTTGGTCAGATGGTGTTATGAAAATTGAATGACCCAAACCAGAGACTCTGGGAGGAGAGCTAGACTTGGGATTGACAAGGAATGCTTTGGTTTGGGGGTATCTAGGTGTTATATTCCAGTGGAGCCCTAAGATAAGGATGTGAAACTCAGGGCAGAGATTTGGGCTGAGACCAACCTCTAGACAACATTGGTTTGTATGTGATAGCCTGAACCATAGGAATGAATGAGATCACTCAGAGAACAGGATGAGAATAGAGTTCTGGGTGCATGGACATCTAAAGGATGGAGTCATCCAAGGTCATTCGAGGACAGGTTGGGGAGTTTTTCAGGTGATAATATCAGGGAGGGAAATGTTATGGAAGTCAGTGCAGAGGAGTGTTTAAGGCAGGAGGGCATGAACACCTATGAAATGTGCCAAGTATCAACTAGGACAAAGACTAAAAAGGATTCTTGGTACTGCACAATTATCATGCTCTTATTTCTTAATCAGTCCAGGCAGTCTCATAGAAAAGGCTTGAGGTGGGCCAGTAGATGGCATAATGGTTACATTGCTGGACTCTCACATAGTCAACTGCAGTTCAAGTCCTAAACCCGGCAACTTAAAACTAATGCCAACTGCATGTGTGTACATGGCCAAAATCCCCAGTGGAGAATGGAAGAGAAGGAATTGGGGCATGGTCATAAACCCTGGGGAGTGATTTCTCACTTTCTGTCTCTGTCTATCCCTGGTTCTCTGGTGAGCACACATGCCCTATAACAAAAATATCTAAAAAACAAACCAAATAAATAAATAAATAAAAGATTTGAGGACCAAGTAGGAGGTGAGAAGAGAGAGAACATGGAGGTTATCCTTTCAAGAAGTGTGATAGTAGAGGGAAACAAGGAGGTAGGCTGAAGCTAGGGGGCTACACAGAATTAAGGGACACGTTTCTTGAGAACTGAGCAGTTTGTGTGGCTAAGAGCAAGAACAGAGAGCAACAGGTTGAGAGAGAATGAATCCAGGGAAATAATACCATTCTACAAGGTCATTATAGAATTTATATGAAAGTATGCAAAGTTTTATCTGAATGGTTCCAAATACAGAAGTGTTCAATAGACATTGACTTAAAAACAAATCTGGAGAGAGAAGAAATATAGAGCAAAGCTCCCAAGAAAACATATAGGTGGGATCTGGGAGCAAACAGAAAGCTAGTTGAAATGATACTTTATTGAAATAAGAGCATCAAGGAAAGCAGTGGTATGAGTGCAAATAAACGTGTCGGTGAGACTAGAAAACTAAAAACTACGACCATGAGTCCTCTGGTGTCCCTGTGTGGTAGATGTGGTCATCTCCTGAGGAAGGAGGAGTGGATTCAGAGCAGGACCTCATAGAGGAAGTGTAGGAATGGCTGTCAGGTGAATGAAGGAGACACTGACAAGGACATGCATAGAGTCCCAATTGATGCTGGAAAGCACAATTGCTTGACTGTATTGACACCAATGTACAAGCTTTGGTGGTTATTTTTCCAAAATATGCTTTTAGTTTTGGTAGGACTTAGAGATGCTTTGGGTTAGATGCAGATTAATGTCTCTGTACTGACTGATATGCAAGGCATTCCCTTTTGAAAAAGCAATGTAATACACTGTAAAGTTATATGTAATCCAATGTAATATAAAGAAGATTATGATGATAATAAAAATTAAAAAATTAAAAATAATAATGTTGAGAAAAAAAAAAAGAATGAATAGTCAGACAGATCTAGGGTTGAGAGTCTATCTGTAAGATGTGGTTGATAGCCACGAGAACAAAGGAGGGGTTGCGAAGAGGGTCACGGGTCCATGCTGGAGGGAAGAAAGAATAGAGAATTGGAGGTTATAGAGGAAAAACACAGTGAGGCAAATAACTGGGGTTTTAAAGAAATGGGTGAATATATTCAGTGGAAGAGGGTGGATGGAAAAAAGTAGAAGGAGGTAACATGATCAGAGTGGGAAGCTGAAAATGGAGATTTCAGAAAAGGTGCAATTCTCCACTATGACGAGGACCGCAGTCTGGTTATGAATGGAGAAAATTAGTTGGAATGGGGGTAAGCGTAATTGGAATTGAGAAATGATGTCCAGAAACTGTTAGGCTCCCGCATGAGTAGTTGCATAAACATTCTGAAGTTATGAGGAAAACCTCCAGCTGGTGGTCAGAGTTGGAATATCCTTAGGATCTTTACCCTAGAAAGTTAGATTTTTTATCTCTGTGCTGTCTGCCTCTCCCCTGCATTGGCATTCCTTCTTGAGAACCTCATTACAAGAAAATGATGCTTCAATTTTGTATTACTGAAGAGAGCTAGGTGCTAAATGCTATACTGGTTATGGAAGTTGGAGACACAACTCTTCATGAGCAAATTCCTTGACTGACTTAATCAGAAGCCAACTCTTTTTTTAATACTCAGACAAGTTCTTCTATAAACATATTTAGTGCTTTTGTTTGTTTGTTTTGTTCTATGCTTTGCATCTACCTTCCCGAAACACTATTCAATACAGGAAAATAAGTTTTCTATTACCCTACTAGATTTATGATATGCTGAAAAGTGAATATTATGGGAACCAGCAGTTAGCGTAATGGCTATGTCGCTGGACTCCCACGTAGTCGACCGCGGTTCGCCTCCCGGACCAGGGGGCTTAACACTCACGCCGGGCACGTGTGCATGCATGCCCAAGATCTCAAGAGGAGAATGGAAGAGAAGGGATTGTGGCGTGGCCATCCCCCCGGGGGGTGATTTCTCGCTTTCTGTCTCTATGTCTGTCTGTCTGTCTGGTGAGCGCACGCGCCCTATAGCGAAAACCTCTCAAAAAAAAAAAAAAAGTGAATATTATTTGGCATTTAAAATGGGGTGGTGTGGTAGGCCTTTCGCATCTTTTGTGGTCTGAAAAAAACATGATTTCCTGAAGAATGCCATTAATACATGTGTTATGACTCATCTAGGAAATGGGAAACTTGAACTCAGTATCTGCTTCCCTTTCCCTTTTGTATCGGTGAGGTATACCATTTACACCCCTCTGTATTCTATGAGACTCCCAGACCTTCTGGAACATGAGAGTCGAGATCTGTAAAGAGGACAAAACAGCTCCACATTTTTTTCTAGACTCCTTTAGGCTGTTAGTTCAAGTACAAGAACTTCATTTTGGCTACTATTTATTGTACCAAATGTAAACATTCTGGATATATGGAAATGCATAACCATACACCCACCTATATGAATGTGTGTGTATGTTTTAATGTGTACATATATCCGTAAGTTGTGTGCTATTCTCTATGTATATGTGCCTGTATGTGTGCTTAATCATTCTAAAATTAAAACCATAAACAGTTTAATGCATTAGGTCACTTCACCCAAGTGAAGCTCTTGTTAATCACTAAATGACCTTTGAGTCTTGTGTGTTCCAGTATCCCATTGTTCACCGTGTCTTAGGCATTTGGTTTTTATCACTCATCTGCAGTCCTCTTCCGAGCAATGGTAGTCTTAAAGTCCCAAAGTGCAGGACCAGCAGATGGCATAATAGTTATGTCACTGGACTCCCACATAGCCGACTGCAGTTTGAGTCCCAGACCCAGCAGCTTAAAACTCACGCCAGGCACTTGTATGTGTGTGCCCAAGATCCGAAGAGGAGAACGGAGGAGAAGGGATTATGGTGTGACCATTCCCCTGGGGGTTGACTTTTTGCTTTCTGTCTCTCTGTATCTCTGTCTCTCGGTGAGTACACATGCCCTATAGCAAAATTCTCTAAAAAAGAAAATGACAACAAAAAAAAACCAAGAATCTCCAAGTGCAAGAGCATAGAAGCAGGCTTCAGCCTACCTCTAGTTTTCAGTACCAGAAACTGTGTCTAACACCTGTTTGCAATCTTATGCTCCATTTCTCAAATCTTATTATATCTCTGCCTTTTTCACACTCTGTAGTCTCTCTCTAATATTTGTTTGCAAAACATGAACTCATTTGTATTTCTATAATTACTGTGATTTTTTTGTCTTCTCATCTGTAGTGGTTTCCCTTCTGCAGCATCTCTGTAACTCTTGTTCTTCCACATAGTGCTACAACAGGAGAGATGATCTCTTAGTTTAGCTGTGACCAGGCAGGTTTTCCTGTTTGTTAGGTTATTGTTGTGCTTCTGGAGCTATGACGTTCTCTTTTTGTGAGATAACTAGTCTTCAGATGCTTGACATAACGAGATCTAAAAGTTCTCATTTTTAAATAAGAGTATCTTACCCTCTGTATCCTTCCTTCACTACTTCACAATTTGATGACTTCATGTTTCAAGGTGTGACATAAGGTAACTTAAAGGGATGTGTTGATCTATGTGTATGCCTTTGGAAAAACAAGATATAATTATCAGGTAAGGAAAAGAGATTTTTAAAAAAGAAAAAGAAAAAGAAAAAACCTGGGGAAATGCTCAGAAAATGTCAGGGACACTGCTGTGTGTCCTTTTATTTTTTTGGAGAGGTTTTTGCTATAGGGCACGTGTGCTTGCCAGACAGACAGACAGAGACAGAGAAACAGAAAGCGAGAAATCATCCCCCAGCGGGGATGGTCATGCCGCAATCCCTTCTCTCCTCCATTCTCCTCTTGGGATCTTGAGCATACGTGCAAACACACGTGGCGCGAGTTTAAGCCACTGGGTTCAGGACTCGAACACTAGTCAACTACATGGGAGTCCAGTGACATAGCCATTATGCCCTCTGCTGGTCCCCCATGTGTCCTTCTATACTGTAATACTCCTTTGCAGTTGTGGTTTAAAGTTCCTCACACTGAAGTTCAACATTGTGTTTACATTCTGTCAAATCTTTCTTTTTTATAAATGATCATAACTCTTACAGACAATTCTCTTAAGTAGAGTTTTTCCAAAAATAACTGCAGATCATTACTTTAGGACGCTATGCCAGTGCCAGTGTAGCAGATAACCACAGTGGCATGGATGGCATTGCATACACTTTTAAATGGCATTACATACACACACTTATGGTCCATATGGTATGAATGCTCATTTCTGTACCAAGTATCCAGCTGGCTCTCGTACACTGGCACTTGCATTCTTTTGACCTACAAATACAATGTCAAATATTCCATTACATTTTAAAATGTGTTTTCTCAGAGGGCAGGACTTTGTGCCTAAGTGTGTCCCATGTATCGTGCCCTACATGTTGTTTACTGTAGTAGTTAGTAAATATACCTCATAAACCAGAATGCCAAGAAATGCTATCAAAACAAAAAGGATACCCTTCAAATAGCCCCTGGATGAAGGTGCTTACAATCAGCCGAAAGCACTTGGGAATCTAACAACAGACAAGACTATCCAGAGAATCCCAGATAAGAGTCATTGTCTGCAAGTCGTATCCTTTCCCATCAGAGACCCATGTTCAGTCAGAACAGACACTGCCCAGAGTCCAGACACATACAGATGGTGGCTGTCAGGAGGTGACTCACACTACAGAGTACAGCATTTAACAAAGCAAAGAGGATTTCATTTTTAGACAATCGCCAGGAAGCTGTTCTTTAGTCAACTGACTATAAATTTAAAGGAATGGCTTATTATTTTAGCCATCGTGTTGACATGTCAGGAAGATAGAGTATATTGCTATTGGTCAATTTAATCCCATGTTGAGAGACTAAGTCAAAATTCCCAGAGATTTCAAAGAGACAAATGTTCAAAATATGCATGTACTTTTACCAGCCTTTTTCCAATGACTGTGTGCTATACCTTTCACTGGCAAACCAACCGATTTTTCTCTCAGAGTATTTTACTTGTATAAAGATTCCTCTTATTTCCTTATTTCAGTCACAAATAGTCTTTGATTTTATTTGCTAGATTAAAAGAGAGGGCAAGAATGAGATCTGAAAAATGGGCCCACTAAGAGGGGCACTTTAGAAAAGAGAGCTAAATACAAACCCAGAACCAAGTTATTCAGTGAAATGCTGAAGGGGTCATCCATTCGAACTGGCCCGTCCTATTAGAAGCATCTTTTAGCAGTTTTGCTAGGCGTTGTCATAAATATCACAGGTTAGAAATTCGTGTGCATGGAATAAAGATCATGTTCCTACTAGGGTGCAGTAATATCTTTATCACCACCACATTATCTTTATTAAGGGTCTCCCGATACACATGCCACAGTGGAAGGCAGTTATCTTTACGACAAGCACAATAGGTTTACGAGTGAAAACTGTGAAGCACCCTGAACATCTAAAATGTGAGAAAAATGACAGACAATGAGTTGATTTTTTTTTTTTTAAACAGGGTTCGTCTCCTGGTGGAGGAGGGTTATGAAGATCGAATTCTGATGGCACACGACATACATACGAAGCATCGGCTGATGAAATACGGAGGTCACGGCTATTCTCACATACTCACTAACGTTGTTCCTAAAATGTTACTTAGAGGTATAGCTGAGAATGTGATTGATAAGATACTCATAGAGAACCCTAAGCAATGGCTAACTTTCAAATAAGATGGGTGTTTGTAAGAAGTCACACCTTGAACAGTCTGTGACTTCAGACCTACTGCAAGATATTCATCAGAGTGACATGGGACTAATGACTGATTAATCCTCCCTATGACAATGAAGAGAGTTCGCCTTCTCTGCAACTGGCTATTACATCTGCACCTCTGGGGAGTTACTGAACTTAGTAAGCCCCATTGTGTTGCTGTAACAAAATAAATGCAGAAATGACCTGTTTCCAAACAATGATATAAAGTCTGTATCCTGTAAGTGGAATTTTAGCTTTTGTTTTTCTGTTATCTCCTCATCTATCAGCGGTACTACTTGAGAAAATCTAAAGTGTTTCTAGTTAAATTACCCCCTTCTGGAGCAATTTAATGTTTCTTGTAATATTGATGATCCTACTAATTATCATGCTGTTCTTTAATTAATGCTTAATGAATAATATGGCACTTTAAAATAGCTTCTGCAGCAAGGGAAGTTAAATTTTGAGACTTTTTTTCCCAAAGGATACTGTAGTAGAATTGCTAACTCACAATAGAAATATTTTGGAAGGTTAATTATGTTCTGTCTACCTATTTATATACACTTACAAAAAATTATTTTTTATGCCTTTGGCATTCTGTATCTATTTTTTGCTGTAAATTGTGTCGTGTTTTGCAAAGTTTCTATAAGAACATATAGCAGTACTGAATTATAAAAATTCAATCATAAAAGTCAAAATATATTACATAATAGTTTAATGAATCATTACATTTATAATAACAACGGCCATGATTTAATTAAGATAGAATGCAAAAAAAGAGAAATGTTTGCCTTATGTACATATATATATATTCCCTTTATTTCCTTTACCTTTTGTTTTTCCTTAAGCCTAAACAAAGAAAACAATACTTACTTATCTGAAGAAAAGGTCAAATCTATTGGAAATGACAGTCTGATTCTAGAGCCTACTCTTTAAAAGGTACCCAGCCCTGATGTTTTGTATAAACAAAGTTTTTTTTTAAACAATGAGTTGAAACTTAGTTCATGTACACTTATATTTATAAACTAATTTCTTGATCGAATCCTCACTGTGCAATTTGATACATTTTTTAAAAATCTTTAAAACCCTTGTTGCCAATTCCTCTTCGATTTTAGAGATATATATCTATTATGATTCATTTATGAATTATCTTACACATTAGACTGTCCAAAAAAAAGTTAGTCACTATTCTTGATGAATGGACTAAGTGTTTTTTAATCATATAAATCATGACAGTTACTCAGACCAAGGCATTTAAGCAGAGCAACCACCACCTTCAGATGGGAACCACTATCTATAACTCTTGGAAAGTTAAGTTTGCTAAATAAAAGATACTTCTGCTGATCAAAGATGATCAAGCTTTCTGTGTATTAGAACAGAAAGTACCAAAGAGGAATGAGCCAGAACAAACCAATTCCTTTAAATGAAAAATGCAAATGTCTTTCACCACTAAAACAAACAGATTTTTAAATCTGTTTTTGAAGTCTACTTGTCACAGTCTTCAAAGACAACTGAAAGGAGAACAGATTTTTTTTTTTTCATTGTAATAGTGGAAGTTGTGTAATAGTTAGGATGTAGCAACATGCATTTTTAATCTTTTCCTTAGATTAAATAGATGGCTTTGGCGGTGTATTTTAACCAGAGAGAAAGGATTTGTTCTACTCTCAAAATCTACTTCACTGTCAGCTTCTATCCACCTGAGAAGAAAAAAATGGATCATTCAAATGCATGTAATTCATAAAGGTTGTGAAGGAGAGCCACTTTGCTTCTGCAGTCCTAATCTGAGCAGTCTGTTACAGAACGCAGTGAAAGTATTGATTGGCGAGTGGTAATAAAGCAGCCATAGGCTTAACTTACAGATGGGAAGTATAGAATATTTTAACCTAATAAAATTTAATTTTCTGGATAACTGTTTTCTCTTTCGTATACTTTTGTCATTCAAAATATATATCAATCCAAAATAAGTAAAATCATTATCATTTATGTCTGTATATGTATACACACATACTTTTTAAAATTAAATTCTGAGGTTGGATGGTCACTTTGCCTCATGGACTAAAACCATATGTGTGTGTGTGTGTGTGTGTGTGTGTGTGTGTGTGTGTATTTCACCTAACATATATATGTATGGGGGGCAGGTATTTGTATAAAATATATATACTTTGCTGACATAGTGGTTATATGTGAAATTGTTAATTTTAAAATAACCTCAGGCCACAGACTTGTAGCAACTGTTTGAAGGCCTTACTTAGTATACCCTTGGTAATGCATGCAGCAGCTCAAATTAAACCTTTGTGCACTGGGTTATGAATAATTTTTTGTTCCAAAGCAGGCAAAAACCTCAGTCTAATACCAAAGAATAAATTTCTCTGACTTTCCAAGTAAATCTAAATGTATCCTATTGACAAAATAGACACACAGGGGCTTTTTCTAAATACCGTACATAATGACACATTTTTACACTCAGGGGGTAATCCTATGACACAATTTCAACCTCTATTTTTAAAGACTATCACCCAAAAAGAGAGAAAAGAAAATTCCTAAGAAAAAGAAAGTGGGAAAATGATCATAGGCTTGGGAATTCCCTCAAATCCAGAAAATTCCAGGTTAAGGCTTGAAGTTGAATCATTCCCAGGTCTAGCTCTAAAGTTAACAAGGATACAAGGCAAACGATTTCTTTGGGGGCAAGCAGCATTATTTCAATTAGACCTTCTCCTGCAGGGTAAAAATCATTCTTCCCCACACTATGAATGGACTCCGAGTCTCATAATAAGCAGGTCAACTCACAAGAACCAAAGCTGACATATGGATGAAAGCAGCAAGATCACAGTACACCAAAGTATCATATATATTGAAGAAATAATTCAGTGTCTTAGATTTTTCTATAAAAATTTGTGATCTATATAGGACTTCATTCACATGGACACTAACAATAAGGAGTATTTGCTTTGGCGGTAGTGGATCACACATCTGCTTATCTTGTTTTAACTTTTTTTTTTTACATAATGTTTCTGAGTGATACAGATGTGAGTCAGGTAGCATTTGATTTCCCCACATATACACAACTGAGGTGCCCCGTGATTGGCATCCCCTGGGATCCTTGATTCACTGAATACTTTTTTTTTATCTATAGCTTGTCTGATGTGCATAAATATATATATGTGTGTGTGTGTGTGTGTGTGTGTGTGTGTGTGTGTGTGTGTATTTCACCTAACATATATATGTATGGGGGGCAGGTATTTGTATAAAATATATATACTTTGCTGACATAGTGGTTATATGTGAAATTGTTAATTTTAAAATAACCTCAGGCCACAGACTTGTAGCAACTGTTTGAAGGCCTTACTTAGTATACCCTTGGTAATGCATGCAGCAGCTCAAATTAAACCTTTGTGCACTGGGTTATGAATAATTTTTTGTTCCAAAGCAGGCAAAAACCTCAGTCTAATACCAAAGAATAAATTTCTCTGACTTTCCAAGTAAATCTAAATGTATCCTATTGACAAAATAGACACACAGGGGCTTTTTCTAAATACCGTACATAATGACACATTTTTACACTCAGGGGGTAATCCTATGACACAATTTCAACCTCTATTTTTAAAGACTATCACCCAAAAAGAGAGAAAAGAAAATTCCTAAGAAAAAGAAAGTGGGAAAATGATCATAGGCTTGGGAATTCCCTCAAATCCAGAAAATTCCAGGTTAAGGCTTGAAGTTGAATCATTCCCAGGTCTAGCTCTAAAGTTAACAAGGATACAAGGCAAACGATTTCTTTGGGGGCAAGCAGCATTATTTCAATTAGACCTTCTCCTGCAGGGTAAAAATCATTCTTCCCCACACTATGAATGGACTCCGAGTCTCATAATAAGCAGGTCAACTCACAAGAACCAAAGCTGACATATGGATGAAAGCAGCAAGATCACAGTACACCAAAGTATCATATATATTGAAGAAATAATTCAGTGTCTTAGATTTTTCTATAAAAATTTGTGATCTATATAGGACTTCATTCACATGGACACTAACAATAAGGAGTATTTGCTTTGGCGGTAGTGGATCACACATCTGCTTATCTTGTTTTAACTTTTTTTTTTTACATAATGTTTCTGAGTGATACAGATGTGAGTCAGGTAGCATTTGATTTCCCCACATATACACAACTGAGGTGCCCCGTGATTGGCATCCCCTGGGATCCTTGATTCACTGACGTTAGCCGTACGAATCCGGTGTTCGAACTCAGAATAATCAGCTTAGTTTCTGCGTTATCAGTCAGCATAAATAATAAATCCAGAAAACGTGCTGTATTTGTTGTTGTTCCCTCCATGGGCTTTCCCGCCATCTAATTTGATGTAGACTTCATCTCCTGGCTCCAAGTGAAGAACCACACTGTTGCTGGCATAGTCGTAATTCTGATCAGCATCTTGAGCAATGGCGCTAGCACGCACCTATGTGAAAAAGGTAAGAATTAGAGTTCAAAGAAAATTCTCACATTTTCTTCTTTCTTTTGGTAACTCTCACAGCAACCTAAGCACACTTGCTGCATAGCATAGAATTTAGCATAGGAAAGGCCTTTTTGGCTTGGAAGGTTTATGAGGATCTCTCTGTAGCAGTTTCAACTATGTTAAGGAAAGGAAGGGAGAAAACAGTGCTTGGTAAGGAACATCCCAGCAGTCCTTTTCTATCTGTAGATTGTAAATAACACATACCAATCTATTTTCTTTCTCAATCGCTACTTTTTCTAATTCCTTGAATCCCTATGCCCATTTTTTGAAATGGGTATCATAGTATCATTTTTGCATTTTGAGCCATGTAGTCATAGTGTAACAAGCTGCTAATAAGTACAGAAGCTCAGGTCTAACTTCATTGGTCATCACAATTATTAAAACATTGAGATTGATGATAGATAAACACCTAGGGAAATATCACTACTCTACTTTATAAAAAAAGGGAAGGAAAAAAAAAAAGAAGCCAGCCCTATGATTTAGGGCTTTTGAAATTGGATTCAAATGAAGTCCTTTTTTCCACACTCCTTCAGATACTTAACTCCTTTAAACGTCTTTGGTTAGAGCATCCAAGTTTTTAAGAGTTCTTTTTCCTATTTGTGCCTTTTTATTCTCTCATTATGATATGTACACTTAAATTCAACAATTTTAACATATGTAAGATTATAGAAGGAACTAAATTTCCATCATCTGCAGTCTCTTTCTAAAATGTTTGAATGATCTCGTCGATTATCCTTTTGTATTTAGGTGATTCTGAACGTGTAATTGACTTTAAGGGTAGAAGTTGCTTATAACGTGCTCTAGTTCAACCTGTGATCTCATTCGTGAGTTGACAGACATTTGCAAACAGTCAAATTGCCTATCATATCGTGTAACACGGACATTCTGTCACATCCTCAACTCAAATTAGGCTTTGTACTCATTTAGATATATTTCGATTCTGCCTTGGAAAATCTTTCAATAGGCAGACTTGTCTTTGATTTATTTCAGTAAAACATCTTCTACTTTGTGGCTTGTTTCTATTCTACTATAATGATATTTCCCTGCATAACACTGCAAGTGATTTAGTGGTTTTGTAAACCTGCACTATGTAATAATGCATGACTTGGGGTAGAATATGCTGGATTTTATCACTTGGCAAAATGAGACATAAGTCAAGAATTTCATGCATTTCTTTCAAAATTTAAATGATAGGTTTTCAAATTAAATTTTCATGTGCTATGTTCTCACATTAATGCTGAAATGTTAAAAAAGGAGAAGGCTCTTATGACACTGCTGAACTTGTAAAGTAATTTGAGTAGTATTTTTAAAATTTCTTTCTGGGTATCGTATAGCAGAAGGAGAAAAGGGCTTAAAGGATTTAGAATTGCTTAACACTGTGCTGTCACTAATAGAATGAAAGCAATATGCCACTTAATTATGCTCAGAAGGGCTGACTTAAATATATACACCAATCTAGGGAGGTGATCTGTTTTCATTATTAAATAATAATACAATTGAATTTCATAATATGTCCTAGAAATTAATCATCAATTTGTAGAAGTTGAATGCTTCAATTCATTAATGGCATCTACTCGTTAATTCCCAGGGATAAAGATCTACGAGAAGGATATTGCTATTATAAACTGGATTTTTGAATGTCTGAGCTTTTTAATGGGTGAGAAAAATTAGAATACAAACTAGTAACAGCTATATTAGTAACATTAATTATAAATCCAGAATATACTTCTTAGCTGTTATTAATAACCAGACACATTCAGTGCTTTAGGTAGGTAGTGTATGTGCTAAAGGTATTGTGCTTTAACACTGCTTTCTATGTGAGGCATTTGGGAACCAGGACACATTATAAACACTTGCTCTAGAAACCATCTTTTAAAAAATATTAAGCAGTTTTCATTCTGTAGGGTGTGACCACAAAACCAAGTAAACGTTACCATTTTTATTCAGTAGGTGTAACCACAAAAACCTACAAATGCATTAGAGTGATTCCACAGACTGAAAGGTTACCCTTACGGGTTTCACTTCCTTTGTTGGATAAAGCCAGTGTGATTTCTTTTTAACGAAAGTCATTCTCTAAAGATTTTCTACCTACACTGTACCATAAGACTTTGCTAATTAAATAATTGCCATACTCTTGTGTCCTTTCATGATTTCAATATGCCTGCTCACCTATCATACTCGAAAGGTATGATGGGACTTGAAATTTCAAAATCTAGTATCCAGCTCAGTGACTTTAACAATTCTTCCTTTAAGCCGTCAAACTATTGAGGAAGGTAATGTGCTCACCTTGGAGGCTATTTTCCTGTTCTTACATGTACCCTGATTTCGGCATTTTGTCTAGAAATGTGATGCATCCTTTCCTTAGCTCAAAATACCCATTTCTACCTAAATTTACTCCAAAAACTATTCTTATTATAAATTAACTATTTAGATTCTTTAATTTCTAGTCCATGACTCATTGCCCCTAAAAAGATAATTCGTCATGTCATTCATTTCTCTAACAAATGAATATCAACCCACAAAGTATTCATTCTTTTTCATAGATTTCATATTTGCTGGCACCAAAAAAAATAAAATTCCTAAGAATAAAAACTGGTTTTTAATTATTTTATAGTTCTAATCCTCAGCCAGCTTTAGTTCTTAGTGGATTATAATGATATTACAATGATTGTATTCAAACAGCAATACTTTTTCAAAT
>NW_006160168.1:2587390-2590571 GCF_000334495.1 Tupaia belangeri chinensis | reverse complement strand
AGTACAGAAACATTAAGAAATATTTCCTGTATCTATATAAAGCTATTTGAGTCCAACTTTTACCTTTAATATGCACTGTCATGGACTCTCAGATGGTAAGATTAAATTTAGTTTGTTGATTTTATGGGACATATGAGAACTGTGGTCCTTTTAGTGGTATGTAAGTGAGAATGTAATAATTTGTGTAGCTTTAGCATTATTCTATTAGTGAGGGTTTATCATTAGAGACAATATTTATGGTAACATTTGCTAATTTAATTAATTGCTACTGATGTTCTCCTAATTTCATTTGCATTGTACTTCTGTGGAGCCATAAACAAAAGGTTAAGTGGCACATCAGGGTAATTTGATGTTTCCATCTGTGATCCTAGATTCAACACAAAGCATAAATAAAATGGCTCTCATATGGTTACGGCCCAAAGGCGTTGCTGTCTCTCAGAGTGAACTGTTTTAATTTCTGTACTTCTGAAAATCCACTTAATCCATAGAACATTACACTGACGTGGATCTCCGAGGTTTTATGAAAACAAATTAGGTCAGCTCAGAGGGGCAAACTGCCATACTAAGAAGTGATCAGACAAGGGTGTAATTGAAAAATCAGGGATAAAGTATTTATTTAAAATAAAAAGATTTTATAAGATGTCTCATTTATCAGCACCTGCAGATCAGACTTTTAAAGTCATTCTAGTCTGGAAATAAAATTCCTCAACAGGAATACGGAAATAACCCTTTCTAAATGAGTGCACACTGAACTCGAAAACATAGCGTTTACCACTATATATTTCTTTTTCTGAATTACCTGTTGCACACTGTTTGTAGAAGGAGCAGCTTAATATTGTCAATATTGCACTATACATTAGCTGTTTTACCTTTTTTTTTCCCTGATCCTCACAGACTGTGTATGCTAGAATGATACGAAGGAGCCTTTTACACCCCAAACAATGAAATCATTTTAAAAACTATATGCAGACAGGACTTCCGATTGGAATAGTTTTCTTGGAATCAGTATAACATGCACAGGCTCCGTAGCCTACACATTAACATCTAAACTAATTTGAATGTATTCCCTGCTTCTTCATGCAGTTGTGATTTCTGGATATTTAAAGAGGTGAGTGTTTTTATACAAATTTCTGTTCAAAAAGGGAGTCTACTCCATGGTAATTGGTGCCTCTAAAAACAGTCTCTTTAGCCCGATAATATTTTCCATAGCTAACCTTTGAAGAGAGCCAATTTGTAAATAAAGGGGTGCCTCTGGCTGCCTGCTAAGGGGCTGTCCATAAGGCATTTTGTTACAGTGACACAAGAGCTCTATTTTGGTACAATGAGTCATGCCCTTTCTAACCATTTACCTGTAACTATCCCACTGCTCTATGAATAATTATATTTATCTCAATATTATTTTCGTGCATAATAACTATAATAAACAGCCCTGTCAGTGCCTCCTGGTGGCCATTTTTCCCCTTTTTGTTCTATATGTCCTAAAAGTCCCCTTAAGCTATGTGTAGAAAAAAAGGAGCGACAAGATTTGTCCTTTTTTCTTATACTTTCAGGACATGTGTCTTGCACTTTTGGAAGAATTCTGACACTGGATGAAGTCTTTGGAAAAAAAATTCTGCTTTAATCGTGCTTTACAGAACCTGAGTTATAGCTAACAAGGTCTGAATTTCCAGGGGAAATTGCTCCGAAAGCCCAACACCTCTTAAGTCAAAGTAGTTGCAGGAGATGAAGCTTCTTGATGGCGGTGGCCAGGGGTCACGGGGCACCTGCGGCTTAATTCGTGGCCCTTAGCCACCCAGGACACAAAGTTAAAGCCCAGGAACTCAGCCCAGACCACAGGCCGCAAGGCCTCACCCGAGCGGTGGCTACTTCTGCCCGCACAGAGATCCGATTACACTTTTAGGTAGTTACAAATATTATTTTCGTCCTTTAAGAGATCACCTTTAAGAGATCAGGCGCGCTTTGGTTTTTTTGAGGAGCACGAATTTCTCCAGCAAACAGTCGAGTGGCCTCAGCGGAACACTGCAGACCCGTGGCCCTAGGGGCAGCGCTGACCCGGGGCTAATCTGCGGCTGTTTCACAGCCAAATCCAAAGCCAAGGCCACGTGTAAACAAAACGGCTGGGGTAGGAAAGACTTTCCGACAGGCGCTCCGGAGCTGGGCTCCCAGCGGTCGCCCTCCGCCCACCTGCCTGTGCATCCTCCTACTCTAATCAGTTCAGTTTGGGATCTGTGTTTCGGTGCGTGCTGTGAATTCCAGGGTATACCCTGACTCTCAACTTTTCCCTTTGTGATCAGTGCTCTTCGTCTCTCCCTTTCTTCTTCCGCAGAAAACCTAACCCGAGTTTTCATTGTGAAACTGGCTGGAGTTTCACAGCCTGGGACGCTCCATGAGCGCTGCAATGAAGGGCTCTCACGGTCCCGCTGCCACCCTGGAGGTGCTGGGTTTGGACTCACTTCGAATCTTTTTCCTGAGTCCTTGTCTATCTCCCCCGAGTTTGTCAGCGCGGCACGCCCATTCTGGGCTCCTACCACTCTATTCCCGAGAAATCCTGTAAGGGACCTTAAGTGGCTGAGGATCTCTAGGCCGAGGGCTCGCTTCCTGCTCCAGGACCCCCCACAGCGACTTCCAGTCCCTCTGGGGTCGTGTTCACAGGCGCGCGCACGGAGCGCGGGTGCCAGACTCCAGAACCGCCCTCTGCATGCTGTGGGGCGCCCTGCTCGGCTCCCGCCCCCCGCCTCTCCACGGTGAAACGCGGATCCCCCTCGCAGTCGCTCTCAGGGCTGGGCTAGCTCACGGTTCCTCCGCCGGCTCCCACCTCCATTTCCAGGGTCTCCTCCCTCTAACCCTCCCCTCTGCTTGCACGCGCTCACCTGGTTGTTTTTACAGAGATCAGCCCACATGCTGGTGCCGTCCCCTCCGCGCATCAGGACGTGGTAGGTGAAGAAGTAGATGCCGGGGATGGAGCAGGTGAACTTTCCCGTGGTGGGGTCGTAGTGGTTTCCGAGGTTGGTGACCACGTCGTCGAACTTGAGCACCTCGTAGCCTTCGTGCTGCCGCTTGAGGCCGGCGTAGAAGGCGATCTTGGGCACCGTGCTGTAGGTGGCGGCGCTGATGGCCCCAGCTGCGTTCAGGCCGGGCGCCCCCGGCGGGCCCGGCAGGCCTTGGCGGCCGGGCTCGCCCT
>NW_006160168.1:2585590-2587249 GCF_000334495.1 Tupaia belangeri chinensis | reverse complement strand
ACCGGGATGAGGATGACCAGCAGCAGCACCATCACCACCCCCAGCGCCCCAGCGGCTATCAGGCGCCTCCTGCTGCCCACCAGCCGGCTCAGCGCGGGGCGATCCTCTTGTCTGCTTTTGGACAAAATTTTGAAGGTTGGGCGGGGACCTCTTCAGAGCCGAAAACAACCCCCTGCGAACCCCAACTCCCCTGGGCGGGCGCGCGCCGGCTGCTCTTAGCAGGCTCCTGCTCCCCCCGCTGAGACTGCGGCCGGGGAGGGAGCTCAGGCGCCAAGTGACTTGAGCTGAAGTCCCGAGCTGAGGGTGGGGGCTGGGGGAGGGGTGCGCAGGGCGCCCTCTCGCCTTCAGCGAGCCCCTTCGCACCTGTGTGGCTGTCGCCGGCGCCGGCGCGGCCACCCGGAGGGCAGAGCCAGCCGCCGCCTCTAGCGCTCGCCCGGGCCGCTCACACTTTTATGCCGCTGCCTGCGATCGACTTTTCCGTTTTTGCAGACTGCGCCAGTTCGCACCAACTTTCCGTCTGAAGTTGCCTTTTTCTGCCTCCTCCTCCTCTTCTTTCGCTCTCTGTTCGCCTGTCCGCTGCCTTTTTTTTTCTTCCTCCTATACAACCACCGCAACTCTAATAGAGGCGCATCTCCAAAGCCCCACGCTGGCCACAGGAGTTGGGGCCAGGCGTCCCCCGAGTGCGCAGAGCGGAGGCCACCCGCACGGTGGGCTCGGCCAGGCTCCGGGCTGGAGCGGAGGAGCCAGCCAGCAGCGGCGAGCGCCTCACGGCCGGGAGCGGAGAGCGAGAGAGACTGAACACAGAATTCTGCCTGGGTACCACCTGCCAGGAGAAGAGGAGGCTGACAAACGCGCGCCGGAGCAATTTATAGGCACCCAAGGCACAGAGGAAGGGGAGCCGCTTTGGCATCTCATTGCAGCATCTGCTCTGCTCATCCCACTCAGAGAGAGTTTGGCATTACTCTGACAATGTGGGATTTTTTTTTTCGGCCCCTTTCCCCCCCTCTCCGCACATGGATGAACAGTGAGCTCTGAATACTCCCTTGCTGAACCCAGGCGATGGCAGCGCTCTCGCTGGACATAACTGGGGGTTGTTGGGGGAGGGCTGGAGGAGACAGCTGTGTGACTGCCCTGAAGACTCAAGGGTCACACCTAAATCCTCTGTTTCTCCACTGCCAGCATCCCCAGTTGGAGGGTGGAGGTGAAGGTTGAAAGGAGGGTGGCTTGGTTGACAATATTTCCCTTCTGGCTCACCCACGATCAGTGCCTCAGGTGTTTTTCCAAATGCCACATTTAACATAAGGAGGGCCCTTTAGAATTTTCCAGATGGTAGATGTGATTTTTTTTAACCTATGGTTTTCTCCTCCAGCCTTCTAAATGAAATGATATAGTTACCCTATGCACAGTAAGGTGTGTTAGAAAACCCAAGGACATGTATCGATTTAGATAGACATGTCCACCACACGAAAGGAAAGGGTTTGTTCTTACAGTAGCTGCACAGTGGTGAGGATATGCATATGCATTCTATTACAGGCTCACAACGCTAGCAGCCTTCCAGGAGAAGCTGCCATTGGACCAGAAGTTGCATTTACTTAAGGTGCTATGTGCTGAGAAATAATCACTTGTCAAACGCCTTCCAAAGGTAGAGCAACTCTTATA
>NW_006160168.1:2575428-2585537 GCF_000334495.1 Tupaia belangeri chinensis | reverse complement strand
AACAGAGTTCTCAGATGGACACTGGGGGAGGGGGAAATACAAACCTATGACAAAGAGCCCCATTTGTGGTGGGACAGCAAGCGAAGGAACAGCCTGGATTTTAATGTTAAAGGAAAGCCCCCAGAGTAGATATTAGGTAAATTGTCCCACCAACAAATACAGACAGACATACAAGAATGGCTTTAAGTACAGAAGCAGAATTGATTCCTAAATTATACTTCTGCATTCGCGAGCAATGGATGTCAATCAAACGTGGGTGACATTTGCTTGTCAATACGAGGATGATGGCTGGGAAGGCAGTGACGTATTACATCAGGGCAAGCATTTAAAATGAGAAGCAGGAACAAATAAGATTCCAGCAAGCAAACAGTAACATCTCAGGGAAGACAGCAGCCTGTGATCTTTCTGTGGGCTTCACAACACAAAGGAACACCTCCATTCAGCTCCTCGACCCCCACCCCCTGCATCCCCTTTCACTCCATCCTACCCCACCACTTTTGTCTTTCTTTCTTGCTTCTGTTTCAAAACAAAGTGAGGTCAAATGAGCAGCAGAAGGAATCAAAGGTTCATTGATCCCCTTTGGAGAAATGTCAGTTCCTTCAGGTTTTGCTAAGAGAATCCACACTAAGGAGCTGGGCTATGTGGCTAGGTGTGGGCCAGGTCTCCGTGTTATCTATCTACCCATCACCTGGCTGCTCCTGGCACTGGCAAAATCGTCCTTCCACTTCTCTAACCTGTTACAATTTTAGGGTAGTTTGATAAATACACATATATCTCTTGGACATAATTATACATGTACTTCTGTAATATTTTTGTTTACATGCACTATCTCATTTTCATGTTGTCAAGCAGAAAATGCATCCAAGGGAACTTCAAAGAGTTCATGGGAAATAGAATTAAAATACCAGTTTAGTTTGGTGAAAAAAAAATGTTAAAACCCATGCATACTATCATACTACGTGTTTTCCATGAAGTTATTGACGATCCTATCATAGTATTTCCCTCCTGGTCACATTACCTACTTTATTAACATACCTTCTGGGTTACTTCAAGTTATTTTTCTATTAGCAGACAAAATTATAAGGCATACTGCAAGTGATGGAAGGTAACATGTTAGTGAAAGGCATTCAAAATTCACGAAATTATCAAAATTCATAAAGCCCCTTTATTGCTCAGGAGAGTTTAGTAAGGAATAAACATGGAATGTTTTTCTTTAAGTTTTTTACTATAAGGTGCATGTGTTTGTCATCCAGAGAGACAGTGAAAGGCAAAGTGAGAAATCACCCCCTGAAGGGCTGGCCATGCTGCAATCCCTTCTCCTCCTAGGATTTTGGGCATGCGTGCACACATGCTCAGTTGGGTTTTCAAGCAGCCATGTCCAGGACTCAAACTGAAGTCAGCTACATGGGAATACAGTGCTGCAACCATTGTACTACCTGCTGGTCCCTAAAAGTGGAATTTTTAAAAGGTAGTATAAGTTAATTCTCAACAAAACCTCAATACCCATGGAGTTTTTCCACTGAAAAATACTCATCTTAAAGAAGGAACTCCAAGATAACATGAAGTATTAGATTAGAAAGCTAGTCTCTTCCCTGCTCATGCAGGTGATGGGACTGAAATAAACAGCAGCGGGAGAACCAGGGCCACCCAGTGAGCTTGCAGGTAAACACTCCTACACAATACTAATGCATCCCCTTCCAGCCTGAGACTGACCATATCACTACTAGTAATTGAGATTTTCTTCCACCATATTTTAAAGTTTTTGCCACAGGGCATTTGTGCTTGCCAGAGACAGAAAGGGGAAAGTAAGAAATCATGTCCCAGTGGGGATGGCCATTCTGAAATCCCTTCTCCTCCACTATCTTCCTGGAATTTTGTGTTCCGTGTGATCTTGAAGCCACCAGGTCCAGGACTCAAGACTTCATTGGCCATGTGGTACTCTAGGGCCTAAGCCAGACCCCCTGCTGGCCTCACTGCTTCCACTATTTCTTTCTTTTTTTTTTTTTTTTTTAATTTTTGGAGAGGTTTTTGCTATAGGGCGCATGCGCTCACCAGACAGAGACAAAGAGACAGAAAGCAAGAAATCACCCCCCCCCCAGGGGGAATGGCCACGTGGTAATCCCTTCTCCTCCATTCTCCTCTCGGGCTCTTGGGCACGCACACACACGCGCCCAGTGTGAGTTTTAAGCCACCGGGTCTGGGACTCAAACCGTGGTCGACTACAGGGGAGTCCAACAACATAGCCATTACGCCAACTGGTGATCCCTGCCTCCACTATTTTTGATGCCAAGGCAAAGTTTGATTTTTCAAGTGAGTATCCTTATATGGTGAAGCTCTACTGAGATTTAGGAAGGTGTTCAGTAGTCATCATTCATAATGAAGGCTTCCTCTCCCAGGCCACAAAGCTGACCCCACACTTCCTATCAAAGGCATGCTCCTGAGCTGAAGAGGGACATCTGACATTTCAGTGAAGTACATTTAGAAATGTCCCACCACGCACTTTGAGGGGGTGCTTTTGTGTTCCCCTGAGGTTTGCAGGGATGACTTAGTAGTAGATGAACTCATGGTTGGTTACTGCCACTTGTCACTGCTCAAATTTCTCAGAAGGTTTTCTGGAAAGTTACTCACGCTTCAGCTCCTGTTCTGACAGTTTGAATACACCATCTGATATGGCACATTAGTCATCGTGGTTATATGTATATAATAATAGAAAATGTGTCAATTAAAAAAATATTTGATTTCCTCCCGCCCTCATCAGAGAACCAAGTTTTCTCTTTTGTTTGATACTAATCTTGGAATTGGGCCCTGGAATCTAGTCTTCACAGCATCTCCCAGCCATTGCTCAAGAAAACACCAGGTTCCACAATCCCATTCCTTTGCATCTGGGCCCATGGCATCCTTCAGGTGATAAAGTCTGATCCAGAGATCCATGACTGAGGTGGAATGACAATCTTGTGATTTTCTTCTTCCCCACATCATTTCAGAGAGCTGTGCAGATCCTAAACACACAACTCCCACACGGCCGTGCACGGCCATCCATTAATCTTTATTGAGCACCCACTGGCAGCAAAGCCCTACACTGGGCTCTTACTAGGAAAATAAATATTTAGTCATGAGAATGATTTCCAAATTCAGCAACACTTAAACAGAAATAGCATTTCTTATAACAAGAAAAAAAAAATAGCAAATTAACAATTCCAAGGGCTATCTAGAGAAGCAGTCATAAAAAAATACTTAAAAATTTGAACTAGATCAGCTATTTATCTTTAATTTCTGAGTCGCTCAATTGCATTGCAGAATACGTACTCCTTTGACTGAAGAATTAGAGATCTGCAGCTTTTAGAAAGGGTCTGCTTGGAGTTATGCAGAAATGCAATATATCTTTATGGGATTAGAATGACATGCGTCTTATTTTGAATCCCAGCTTCCTCACTAAGTCGCTATGAAAATTACTTAATCTCTCTGAGACTCAATTTCCTTTTCTGTAGAATGGGAATAACAGTAATACCTAAATGATAGGATGTGATAAAGACTCAGTAAGCTAATGCTTATAATTTCAATGGTACCTAACTCATAATAAGAGCTCAGTAAATGTCAACTTTCATCTTCACATACTGTAGGACTTGTAGGACTAGGGCATGTGTCTGTGAACTGGACAGTAGAATACAAGGCTTAGTAAGGGAAGCTTAAGACAAAGGTCCTGACTTGAAGCAAATGGCATAAAATGGACACTAGTATAGACTGAGACAACACAAAAAAATATAAACTTTCTTCCAGAAGGTTGCCTCTGTGTAGTGTTCCTTAACATAAAACAAAGATAAAATTCAAAACATGAAATCATTTTGTCCTTCTCTATAGTAAGAGAAAGTTTCGTATGACGGTTATTTGAATTCAATGAAGTTAGATAGATCAAGTTTCCAGGTTTAGAACCTATTTGGATACATTAGACACATTTTGTCTTCAGGAAAGTTCCCCAAGTCAACAACTTGCAAATATATTTTAAAATTACGACTCAGCTGCAGTGGTGCAGCAGTGGCACAATGCTCTGCGATGCTGGAAGCCACATGGAAGACTGGGATTCGGTTCCCAGGTTAATCTGTACATGCATGTCAGGCACATGCACTCATGTCCATGCTCCTGGCCAGCTGAAAGGCCAGGAGGAATCACAACATGAGATGCTGTTGAGAATGCTTCTCTGTTTCTCTCAAATAAGAAACTTAAAATTGTTCAGCAACTGTGGATACTAGAGAGAGTGTGGGGGGAGAGTGGGAAATGCAGGATAAGAGAGAGGTAGGGAGTCAAGGGGAAAAGCCACAAAACATTTAGGACACACACAAAAATGGAAAATTATCTGTTGATAATATGTGTGGTAATATATTTGACTGAACCAATATACAGTGTATTCATAATAGGAAAGTTTATTTGGTATGCTATAATGATACACAGCGACTGAATGTAAAAAAATCAAAAAATAAAAAATTTGTCAAGTAGTTATTCAGGAATGGTTCCTGTGGATGATAACACTCAAAAAGGCTAACATACCAGAGTAGGTGGCTTTGTCCATGAGCTAGAAGAGCAATCATTCTGAAGGAGACCTACATTATAACAACATTGAGTAGGAAGTTTGCAACATAAAACTCTCCATAGAAGACAATGGTTTGGAATGACAACTTTCAACTCACTAGCAAGCAAGTCTTTGTCAGAACATTATTGAAGAGCCAGATGGAGATGATAGCTGGCACCGTGCATAAAACTTAGCTACACTGCATGGCTTCAAGATGGTCTCAAATTCTAGATCTGTCAGTCCATAGAAGGATAAACTCTGTAGTACAGGTTTGGCGTTTTATACTTGCTGTGGGTAGAATGTCTCATTCCTATGACTTAACTTGGTGTAAGATTAAAGGGGAAGTTACAAAAATGAGATCTGGGAAGTCAGTAAGTCCTCATAGCTATGATCATGAGAACTCAGTCCTAGAAGGAAGAGGAGTGAGTTTGAGACATTAAAAGCAGCTTCCCGGACCAGCAGATGACATAATGATTTTGTTGCTGGACTCCCTCATGGCCAACCAGTTTGAGTCCCAGACCCAGCAGCTTGAAAGTCATGCAGGGCACGGGTGTGTGCATGCCCAAGATCCCGGAAAAAGAATGAAGACTGCAGCATGGCCATCCCTTCTTGGGGCAGAGGGAGGGTGATTTCTCTTTGTTTTTGTCATTCTGGCAAGTGCACATGTCCTATAGCAAAAAATACTCTTAAAAATTAAAAAGCAGCTTTCATTAGACTTGAGAAAGTTCATGGAAAATGTACTTAAAATATGAGTTTATTCTAGTACAAAACATTTTTAAATGTATACATAGTAGGGAAAAAAAGAACTATGTATTTTCTGTGAACATTCTAAAGATCTTTAATATGTTCCAGGGACACACTGAGAAGTTGAGCAGTAGCGGACAGGTCAACTGGGCATGCAGTGATAACAACATAGTCGTCTTGCTGAACTTTTGTTTTGCTTCGAAAACGTAACGCATCAGGACCAGCAGGTGACATGAGAGTTAAGGCCCTCCCACATGGTCAACTGCCATTTGAGTCCTAGACCTAGTGACTTGCTCTCTGGCTCTCTCTTGATCTGGTGAGCACATGTATTCTATAGCAACTTCAACAATATTTTTTAAATTTAAAAAATAATTTTTAAAAAATTTAACAAAAAACCCTGGTGCATCACAATTTATTATTTGTGTGTATACACACACACACACAGAGGTTTTTGTCTTAACACGGGTACACTCACTGAGGAGAGTGAGAGAGACAGAGACAGAAACAGAAACAGTGAGAAGCAAAGTGAGAAATCACCTTCCAGGATAATGGCCATGCCACAATCCCTTCTCTATTCTCCTAGGATCTTGGGCATGCACATACATTTGCCTGGTGTGATTTTTCAAGACACCATGTCCAGGACTTGAACCATAGTCAGCCATGTAGGAGTCCAGTGACAAAACCCCTATGCCATCCACTGGTCCGGCATCACAAATTTTTAAAGGAGAAGTTATGAAGATCCTCCAAGAGCAGCTGATATTCTAGAATCTGGCTCAGAGAGTAATTATGATGATGTATTCAGCCCCATTCCTACATGACTGGAAACCCAGAGCAACTCACCTTCAAATGCAAACAGCCTATCCTGTGAACAAGCACTCCTACCCCTGGGTACTTATATGCACATAGACATATTGGCTTCTGCCTAATGTAGCAGTCTCTGGGGATAGTTCTAACTCTGTAAAACCAGACAATTTGAAATCATAATCCTAAAAATAAATTGTGAAGGCATTTTAAATTTGTGATAAGTTGGGGTTGTGGGGTGGTGAGGATGGAGGACAGAAGTAACTCATTGTACATGCAATAGAAGTAGTTGTATATTTCCTTGTTTCCCATTGGAAGTGTTGTAGGAATTCACGATTTAGTAACTTTACCTTTGGCTCTAGAAAATGGAAAAGTCAGTAAAAGTTGGTTCTACCCTTGCCTTATATTGTGTGTCTTTCCTTTTTTCCTGTAGAGCTCACAATACAAGTAGAAATCTTTATATTTGTCCGGGACCAGCAGTTGGCATAATGGCTATGTCGCTGGACTCCCAGGTAGTCGACCGTGGTTTGAGTCCCAGATCCAGTGGCTTAAACTCACACTAGGCACGTATGCATGTGTGACCAAGATCCCAAAAGGAGAATGGAGGAGAAGGGACTGTGGCGTGGTCATCCCCCACTGGGGGTGGGGGGTTAATTTCTCGTTTTCTGGCTGTCTCTCTCTGGCAAGCCCATGCGCCCTATAGCAAAAACCTCTCAAAAAAAAGAGAGAAATCTTTATATTTGTCAATATCTGCAAAGGGTCTGTTTTCATGTAGGTCCTTCTAATTGCACGCATCAGCTTAGGTTTCTGAGTCGAGCTACCTCAAAGATCCTAATGATCCTGGATGTTTTAGGCTTCTGTTGTCTGCGATTGCTGTGTCTGGACCATTCCAGCCAGCCAGCAACTCCACAGGGACAAGAACAGAGGCCAAATGGTTTATTATCAGTGGGTGCATTTATGAAGAAAAGTTAAAACTATCACTTAATTGGGGGATTTCCTAAAACATGTCTGATCCAAATGCCGCCATCATATATTCATGTGTGTGTGTCTATGCCTCATTATGTAACATTTGATGTAGGATTTCCTTTATATTTACTCTCAAGAATTTGGGACCAGCAGTTAGCGTAATGGCTATGTCATTGAATTCCCATGTAGTCGACCGCGGTTCAAGTCCCGGACCCAGTGGCTTAAACTCACGCCGGGCGTTTGTGCGTGCGTGCCCAAGATCCTGAGAGGAGAATGGCGGAGAAGGGATTGCGGCGTGGCCATCCCGCCGGGGGGTGATTTCTCGCTTTCTGTCTTTCTGGCGAGTACACGCACCCTATAGCAAAAACCTCTGCAAAAAAAAAAAAAAAAAAAGGAATTTCTTTTTGAGAGTAGGCAGAAGGTCTCAGTGACAAGGTACTGAGAGTCAGATATTGACAACCCAGGGTGACTTCTCTTTGCTGAAAGCTCCAGAAAATTATTTCAGTCCCACAGCATATATGAGCATTTGTTTTGCCACAAACAACACAGATCACCATGTCCCAGAGAGTTAAGGATGGCATGTACATCCTTTATAAAAAAAAAAGTCCTAGAACAGAAAAGAAAAAAAAAATGGAGCTAATTAAAAGGAGTTTTAGGAGAGCTAGGTTCTCAGAGAAAATCATACATTTAGTCTAAAACTGTCTAATCAACTTTTCCTCGAGAAACTCAGAACGGGCTCAGAAGACAGTGATCTCATGTTTTATCTAGTGTTTGTGAAAGAATTCTCTAGATAAATCAGTGCTGTTATCTTATTAATGTGCCCCACTTAATTCAATATAATTTAATTTAAAACATTCAGGAAGAGAACTGGACTTCACAATCCATTTCTCTCCCTCCAGTCTTTCTCATCTCCTTACCAATTCATACACGTACTTTCATCTTTCTTCCATAATGATCAAAGACCACTTTGCTCACAGAACCCCTGACCAGGAAGTCCAACTCCTTCAGCACAGATTGGCATAAAGCTTTTGCAATTATCGGCCTTAAGCCTCATAACCAGCCCTCCCTTCTACTCTAATGTCCATTAATCAATTAATTACACCGGAAATGGCCTTGTCATTTCTCATTTTGCTGTAGCCTTCCGTCTACTCTTTTGACCCACTAACTTCCTGTCATCTCTCTTCCTCATGGTGCCTATGCATGTCAAGACCCTGCTCCAAAGCCATCTCCCTCATTCCTAATATCTCCTACCACCCTAAACCTTTCACAGCCACCCTCTGGGTTGTTCTCAGTGCTTCTGAAATGTGTTTCTCCTTTTATGACATGAATCTCATATGGCTTTGTTATAGGCCTTTGTGCTCTCTCCAGTTACTGAGAGAAATACCAGATCTCTTCACCTCTGGTCTACCACCCGACCCTAGCTCTCACAAAGAGGCACTAAACACATGTTTACTAAGAGCTAAATATCCCTACTTGTTCACTTGAGTTGTTGAATTGAGAATAAATGGCATGACTTTCAAAAGAACTCTCTAAAATTCAAGTCTGGATGTAGTTAACAAGCCTAGGCTGAAAATTAAACATTTCAAAGACCCAAGTGCTATAAAGAACTGAACACTCAACTCTGCTAAGATTATGAACCATCTTAGTATCATTTATTTATAAACAAGGGGCTGGGTGGTGAAACAGTGGAAATATAGCTGGACCCTTGTGGGAAGGTCCTGGGTTCATATCCCAGGGCTTCCCTATACATGCCAGGAGCACATGTATGTGGCTATAATAGGGTTAGGGTTAGGATTAGGGTTAGTCACATGGATGTGGCTATAATAAGGACTAGCTAAGTTGGTGTGGATCCTGGCATGAAGACCTGTTGAGGGTACCTATATCTTTCTCTCTCTGGCCTTCTCTCTCTCATAGATGAAATGACTTTTTAAAGTTATTTATAAAATAAGTAACTTAGAAACAGCCTGAACAAGGGTTGGAGTTTAAAATGTGTCAGGGCAGTGAATGTCAGACCAGACATGTGTATCTCTTTGGGGAGATGCTTGTAGATCAATTGATATCTAGGACCAGTTCTAATAGTTTAAAGATGAGGCAGCTTTGCAGAAAATTACATGTTTCCCAGTGAGGAACTAAAGCAGCCCATATCTCACTCAGCTCACCATTCTCTAGTACATCTTGAAGTTCATTCGAAGGAAGCAGAAATGTAAATTAGAGGCAAATGCTACCTCCAGAAACACAGTGAACAAGAACAGAATGGATGGGGTAGACTGAAGAGCAGGGTGAACTTTACACCAGAAGGGGTGACAGTTCAGTTTCAAATAAAATGCAAAAGTACAGTATAAATGCGATCAATGAAGCGACGAAGCTTCACTAGAACAAATGCAAATACATTCCACATTGGGTTTTTTTTAGTACATAATTTGAGAAGATCACTCAAATATGACTAGTTAAAGAGAAAAAAAATGTTAAACCATTTGGCAGATTTGTTCCCAAGTCATGCCTACGATATTTTGACCTGTGAATTACTAAAGACTTAGATGTGCTACTACTAGTACTATAAAAACACAACCTTGAGCAAATCGGAAGTTAACTAAATCATACTGAAATCTCCAACTTTGAAAAGAGAAAACGATTGCATATACTGTTAGATAACAATATTCATAAACAGTGGGAAATAATGAAAAAATTAAGAGCCGTATGCACCCTTGTGAATTCTCAAGTACTGATCTTCTTCCTGCACAGATAAAAGTCACTTTCCCCCCTCACATTCGATTTGTTACATATAATTAAAGTATTTATTTCAATCCCAGTAACTCCTTAATTTAGTCAATAGTAAGTCATTTCATAATTATTCACAATCTCCAAACTGTAGACAAGTACATGCAAGGCAAAGGCATCGCAGTCCTCCTGAGACAGCCAGTGAAATTTATGAAGATTTTTAAGCATGCAGTATAGTACGAATTTTAATGATTTTTCAGCTCCTTTCAGCTCTACACACAAATATAGAAATATGTATTGTGCAATGCAAATGAAC
>NW_006160168.1:2574983-2575397 GCF_000334495.1 Tupaia belangeri chinensis | reverse complement strand
GTTCAGCAGATGAGAATACCATCCCTGTGATGGTTGCATTAATATCCAGGACCAGAAACCACTCAAAAGATAACATTCTCCCATCAGCAAAAGATAACAGGCAAACTGCTCTTACAAAGTAGTAAACAATAAAAATAAAAATACAAAAGAGGGGGGAGTCATACTCTTATACAACATAAAGGAGAACGGACCTAGAGAGACAAAAATGCAAGCATAACTATATAGGTAGTCTATACTGGTAGCGGAAATCTGAATGTGAGAAAAATGGCTTGCTGATTTTCTTTCCGGGGGCTTCATATATGAGTTTTCTCGGAATAACTCAAGTTTCAAATATGGCAGCACACTTCACGTCAGTGTCAAAATTTCATCATGGCCACATAAAGATTTTGAAGCACTGTGAGTGTATGTAAACAA
>NW_006160168.1:2548346-2574938 GCF_000334495.1 Tupaia belangeri chinensis | reverse complement strand
AGACAGTATGGAAGAAGGAGGGGGACCAGGAAGATGCTCCTTCCTGTTGTCTGCCCCTTTCTTGACCCACTCAAAAATCTACACTTCTCTTATTCCACACTGTGGTAGCAGGATAAACTGTGGCCCTTCATATTCATGAGAAACTTGATGGATGTTCCCAATGGGGGGATAGTGGGGCAACACTAAATTAAAATCTTCATTCTGTTGTTGGTCAGGAGATTCATTTTTGCTGTCACTTTCCCCATACACTCCCCCCCTTTGTTTCCTGATTATTAATTTTGGAATCATTAGTGATCTAATTTTTTAACCATAAATGCAATCATTTTAATTATTCATTTTTTAATTTAATGCAGGAGTGTTTAATCTAAACGGAGTTGTCTGAAATGAAGTAGCTTCTCTATGGTGGGTTGCATATTTTAAAGGGATTTGAAGTCTGTGTATGGAATTGAGCCTCAATCATAGGGCTTGGTGAGGGGATGACTGAAGTATATGTACACTGACTTGAATAAGATGTACAAGTTTGAAGCTGGAAAACTCACTTTGGATGAAGTATTCATAGAAGTGGAAAATTACAGGATGTTTCACAATAACACAACATTTGGGGCTATGAGAAGATATCCTAATAGCTGATCCCAGCAGTAAGTGTGTGTTAAATTAAACGCAATGATTGTTTTGAAGGGAGGGCCTCAGGTTTGAGGGGGAATTTAGTTTTTAGTTTTTCATAACAATGAAGCAGCTAAAACTATTTTTAAACACTTATTTTATCATTTTTAAAAATTTGCTATAGGTCACACGTACTCAGAGAAAATGAGAAAGCAAGCCACCAGGTTCAGGACATGGAATTGAGCCTCAATCATAGGGCTTGATGAGGGGATGACTGAAGTATATGTACACTGACTTGAATAAGATGTACAAGTTTGAAGCTGGAAAACTCACTTTGGATGAAGTATTCATAGAAGTGGAAAATTACAGGATGTTTCACAATAACACAACATTTGGGGCTATGAGAAGATATCCTAATAGCTGATCCCAGCAGTAAGTGTGTGTTAAATTAAACGCAATGATTGTTTTGAAGGGAGGGCCTCAGGTTTGAGGGGGAATTTAGTTTTTAGTTTTTCATAACAATGAAGCAGCTAAAACTATTTTTAAACACTTATTTTATCATTTTTAAAAATTTGCTATAGGTCACACGTACTCAGAGAAAATGAGAAAGCAAGCCACCAGGTTCAGGACTCAAACCGCAGTTGGCCATGTGAGAATCCAGAGCCTTTAGTAGTATACCACCTGGTGGCCCAGATAAAAATTTTTTAAGATTGTTAAAGTAAGAAGCAAGGAATCCAGTGGCATCAGTTTCTTTTCAGTCCTCAATTTGTTCAGTTTGGGATAGAACAAATTTGTATTAAAGGGGTGTACATATGTATGTATATATGTATACATATATTTATACACACCTCCACACATATAAATAACAAAACCTATCTTACTCTTTTTTATATTTTCCATAGCATCTGTTTTCAAAAAAATATTTTGTTTATTATTTTTCAATTTGACCATAGGTGGGGTGGTGAGAGAGTGTGAAAGCAAGCCACCAGGTCCAGGACTCAAATTGCAGTCAGCCATGTGGGAGGCCAGCACCTTAACCACCACGCCACCTGCCAGTCTTCCCATAGCCTTTTATACCAGCACCTGAGGATCAAGTCCTCAATAAATGTTTGAAATGAGTAAAAAGCATTGTATTTGTTGCTCGTGCCCTACTAAAAGTAAAGATCAAAGCATATGAGACTTCTGTTGATGAAAGGCTCTGGACCAACAACTGAAAAGACACCTTTATCCAGATGGCAGCCCCTGTGGAGGTGTGGTCCCACCCAGTGATTTCTTGTTATCTAAGATCAATGGGAAGATGCTGAGATAGGGAATCCATGGCCACTTTGTCCTCAAGGACCCACCTGTCCCCTCTTTCACCAGTCACATTTGGTTCAGTAGACCCTTGTTTTGACATGGGACATTCAGATTCTTTTTCCTGGTTTTGTAGACTTGGAACCAAAAGACATGAAAATTGGGAACAATGGCAGCTCCACAGAGGAAAGGCCGCAAAGCCCTGCTGAGGTACTCAGGGCTGCCCTTGGACCTTTCAACTGGCCTTCAGGTCCTGTGGGATATTTTGTATCTCCCAGAGAGGCACCACTGCTATCTTCAGACCCACCATTTAAAAAAAAAATTACTTCTACCCTAAGAAGTCTTACCTTATTTTCAACTGAAAGAACTCTAACAAATACAACCAGGCTGGGGCTTGATGGGAGGAAGTGAAGTTTTCTTTCAGACTGCCCATTAGAACTTTCTACAATGATGAAGAGGTTTCATATATGTGCTCTCTGGTAAGGTAGCCACTCATCACATGTGGCTGTTGAGCACTTAAAATGTGGCTGGTACAAAAGGAAAATTGACATTTTAACTCATTTTAATTAAGTTAAATTTAAATAGCCACAAGGGACTAGTAGTTAATGTCTAAAACAGTGAAATATGATGATGATAGAAATTTTTTCTCTACCGAACAAATGGGTTTAAATTGAAACAATGAGGCTATATATTGTCTATGAGCAAAACTTCAGTAGAAGAGAATCAAGATAGTATCCTAGAAACCCTCTGGCCTGCCCAGAAGTGACCGTCAGAGTTAAAATAGTATTTGTATGCTAGGGCTGCCATAGCTAAGTATCACAGATTAAGCAGCTTAACAAAGAAATATTTTCTCACAGTGCTAGAGGCTGGAAGTTCAAGATCAACGTGTCAGCAGGTTGGTTTCTCCTGAGCCTCTCTCCTTGGCTTGTAGATGGCCATGTCGTCCCTGCATCGTCACAGCCTTTTCTCTGTGCACGCCAGTCCTCATCTCTTTTTATAAGACACTGGCCGTGTTCGATTTGGGCCCACTCACTTGACCTCATTTTACCTTAATTACTTCAATGACCTTATTTCCAAATGCAGAGATACTGGTGGTTAGAGTGGGGAGGGGGGGAAGGCATAGTTCAGCCTACAGTACATATTTCAGGTGTAAGTATGCTTGAGAAATGAAGGAATGATGAAAACTCCGGTCACTAGTATGGCCAGGCTGGAGCCCTGCTCAGCATTTCCAGCCCGAGTTTGACTGGCCTCATGCATTTTAATTGCAGCATCAGATGAACTGGAGATATGGGCATAGCTTGCTCTAGGTTACCATTTCCAGGGTGTTTAATGAGTGTGACTTATTTCATGTCACTAAGAGATGTGAATGCTGATTTTGACTTAGTCGATTCTTGCCTTCAAATGCTCTCTAGCTTGATGGTTTTCTTTTTCCAATTGCTATCTAACGCAGGTCTTTATGAACACATGTCAAGGTCCTCCTAATAGCCTCCTGCGTGGTCTCCTGGCCTCCAGCTTATCCCAGTTCTCGTTCATTCCACAGACTGAGTGTAAATTCTTCTTCCCAAGAGACCATGTCCATTGTTCCTATTTCCTGGAAACTTCCAAGACCTTGTAGCCCAGCTGTCTCAAGATAAATCCCAGATCCCTAACTTTGCACTAAGCATACTTTATCCCTCCATGTGATTTCACGTATATTGTGCTGAAGAAACCCCACTGAGATCCCTCCAGCTCTTCACTGTCCATCAACAAATCTCACATTTTAGGCCCAAATCCTTGCTCATGTGACTGGCCCCGCCTGGAATGCCTTTGAGGTCCCCAGTACTCATGGGACTGACTCTTCAATAAACTTAAATTCAAATTTTTCCTCCTCGAAAATGTCTTCCTTGACCATTCTGTTTAAAATAGTGCTCTATCAATCGAAATCTTGGGACTTTTGTGTTTTTGTTTTTTTTTTTTAATTTTTATTGGCTGAATTGTCTTCCTCCTCCCCCAAATTCAGTCATTGAAATCCTAACTCCCCAGGACCTTGAAAGGTAACCATATTTGGAGACAGGTTCTTGGGAGAGGTGATTAAGTTAAAATAAAGTCATGGGGTTGAGGAGTGGTCTTAATCCACTATGGCTGGTGTTCTTGTAAGAAAAAGTTAGGACACAGATGCTCAGGAAAGGAAGGCCATGTGAAGACTCAGGGAGATGGCGACCATCCACACATCAAAGAGAGAAACCTGGGCAGGAGCTTTCCCCTCAGAAGAACTCAGTCGTCTTGGTTAACGTCTGTGGTGTAAGCTACCCAGGCTATGCTGCTTTGTTATGGCAGCTCTGGCAAACTAATCCAGGTCTGTGTATCACTACTTTAATTTCCTAGGGCTGGGATTAGACACACAAAGTTCAAAATGGCAAAAACATGGTTGTTCACGGCTGTATCTCTGCATCTATAGTGGTACCTGGCACAGAGCAGGTACCTAGTAAGTAGATTTGAAATACTGTTCTATCTGCCTGACTGCATCCCTCTCTGCCCAATTGCAATTTAATCAAGGAAGCCCATTTGCCTGCAAATAAAAACCACCTCCCCCACCTGACTTTTCTCAATGATGAGGGTATTACTTCGTCTCTGCTTTATCTTCTCAATTGGTTTAGAACTTGTGTGAGGAGAGGTGTTATTAGTACCTTTGCTCACTAACACTCTATAATGTTTGGTAGATAGCAGATACTCAATATTTTCCTAAATAAAGTCCTGTTTTTAGATTTCCTGACAATTGCATATGTGCACATCTTGATTCCCAGCTAGAGTCCCCGTTTGTGCAGGGCAGGGATTAGTCCTTCTGGCTGCAATTCTGCCCTCTTGTGGTGATGGCTCAATAAATCTTTAATGAATGATAAAAACACCCTTGGGGAATATTTGTTCAGCTCTCAAAAACTGGTCTGCTCCAAAAATCCTTTCCCTCCCCCTCCACTCCTTCTCCATAAAGTACAGAGCACCAAGGTGGAGTTAGGGAACTTTATACCGTGAGTCTGTTCCCCTTCTCTTGGCCTCAGGAAACTAGACCACAGAGGAACCTAAGATCACTTCTCCCAGAAACTTGCATTAAGCCCGAGAGACCCATGGCAGCCCCTTCTGCCTGAAAGACTTCCATTTTTGTTCACTTAGGCAGTGGAAGGGCATTAGATGTCCATCTTGTAGAACAGAGAAAGCTAGGCAAAGAGGAACCATTACAGGTGGGCTTTTTGTGAACTCCCTGGAGCCGACTTCCATTTCTGCCTTTCTTTTGTACTTAACACTCCTGTGTCTGTGCCATCAATTCCCCCTTCTTTGCTTAAATTGGTTTCTATTGTTTTTTAAAACAAAACAAAAACAAAAGCAAAGGCATGAACTCACTTGCCCCTATGATAGTTTAACAAATAGGGGTGATTTCCTTCAGAAAATGGGACATGAGAACTCTACTGCCCTCCTCTACCTCTCAAATCACCTGTTAAAGCCCATTTACTTGGAGGTAATTTAAGATCCATTCCCATGGATCAGCTAACTTACCGTGTTGGACAGCATTTCTTTGCAATTCTTTCCAAATAGAAGTCAGTACACCTGTGCTCCCAAATCTACCAGGAACACTCAATGTTTTTAAATCTTTCTCTTCCTAAATTGCCTCATAAATTTTCACTGTTTTCGGGATCACCTTTCTCAACTCTACCAGCTGAGATGAACTCAGGTGGTTATCCTAACAGTTCCAAGATGTGAAATCTGAAATGCTAAACAAAGATCTTTACGGGAAGAAAGGTGTTCAGTTTTTTCTCCTGTGTTTACACTGTTCAAGAGGAAAAGGTGGAGGGAGGAAAAAAATCCTTGTGTACAAAATTAAATCCAAATTGCACTGAAAGGACAAGATTGTTGGACTCCTCTTCAAGGACTCCCACCCATCTTCATTAGTACGTTATTGATAACCAGTTAGGAGGCAGCTGCCGTAGATCAAGTCAGACGGTGGCTTAGATCAGGAGGTCTCAGTGGAGATGGTAATTCGTGGTCAGTGAGGGCTCAGAAAGGACAAGAGGTGGGGGCAGAAAAGGAAGAAATAGATAACAGACATGAAAATCAAACTTAGCTATGATAAATGCTGTGAAGAAAATAAAAAGCAGAAGATTTGGGGCACTGTGCTTCCTGAGGACCAAAATGTAAACGGAGTCTTGAAAGAGTGGGGAGAAGCAGAAGATTCCAGGCTGAGGGAACAATTCATGCAAAGCCCTCCCTGAGAACAGGACAGCAGGCCTGAGGAACAGAAGGGAGGTCTGTGTGGTTGGGCCGAAACCGACCAGAGGGAGGGAAAGTCAGAGTCTGAAAGAGGCAGCTTAAGAAGGGATTTTTTTTCTTTTTATGTAGGGTGTTTCCCTCTTTAAATATATATATATATATTTTTTTTTTTTTTTTGGAGAGGTTTTTGTTATAGGGTGTGTTCGCTCGCCAGACAGAAACAGAGAGACAGAAAGCGAGAAATCACCCTCCAGGGGGGATGGCCATGCCGCAATCCCTTCTTCTCCATTCTCCTCTCGGGATCTTGGGCACGCACGCATGCACACATGCCCAGAGTGAGTTTTAAGCCACCGGGTCCGGGACACGAACCTCGGTCGACTACATGGTTTGTTAATAACGAACATAGCCATTATGCTGGTCCCCCTCTTTAAATATTTTTAAAGAGCAACTAGAGGTTTACTGAAAAATAGAGCAAGTGGGCAGTTCCCACGGAGGTGCTCTCCCACATCCCCCCACTCCCAGTTTCCCCTATTGTTATTTTAGTGCCGGAGGGCACTTGAGCTTTCCAAAAACAAGGGAGAGGGAGAAACCACACACTCCCAATGTGGTGTGGTCATGCTGCAGTTCTTCTCCTTCATTTTTTCATCGCTTTAGAATTTTATGCACCCATACATCATCACCCTGTGGGTTTTTCAAGCCCCTCTAGGATTCAAGCTGTCAGCTACATGGGATTCAAATCCACAGGCACACTGTTTAAACACTACCCTATGCATGGCCCTGTTACTATTTTCTTCATGCCAGAAAGAGAGAGCGTGCCCCCTAAGAAGGTCTGGTCATGCCACAACCCCTCTTCCCCCAACTTCCCCTTCCATTAGGATTCTGGGTAGGCACGCACCCAGCTTGCTTTTAAGCCCACTAGAATCCAGGTGGGCAATATAGGATCTGGCTTCCTCTGCTAAATGCTAACCACTGTGCTCCAGGGCCGGCCCAGTTTCCTCTGTTGTTACCATCATTGTATTAGTGGGGCACATTCGTTACAACTGAAGAACTAACACTGATGCGTTAACAGAATCTATAGTTTACATTAGCGCTCACTCTTTCACTGAAGGGCGTCTCAGCATAGGCAGGGGATGGGGTGAATATGGTCCAGTTTACCATTTTGGAAGATCCAAATTCACAAAGTTATTGCATGAGCTGAATTGTATCCCTCCCCTAAAAAGAAAAAAATCATCTAATAAAGTCCCAACCCCTACTACTTCAGAATTTGGAAATTGGGTCATTGCAGATGCAATTAGTTAAGATGAGGTCATACTAGAAAAGGGTGAATATTCCAGCATGAAATCCAGTTTGATTGGATGCTTATAAAACAGGGAGATTTGGACACAGTCAGACAAATACCTGGAAAACTCTAAGTAAGCCTGCAGATGGCCAATTATGAGCCAAGGAGAAAAGCCTGAAATAGATCCTTCACTCACAGCCCTCAGAAGAAACCAGCCCTTGCTGACACCTTTATCTGGGATTTTTTTTAAAAATAATTATTTATTTAATTTTATTTATCATTATTGTTATTTTTAGTTTGCTACAGGGCTCATGCGTTCACCAGACAGAGACAGAGAGATAGAGAAAGTAAGAAAGCAAGCTACAAAGTTTGAGACTTGAACCATGGTCGGCCATGTGGGAGTTCAGTGCCTTAACTGCCATGACACCTGCCTGCTCCCATTTGGGGCTTTTAATCTCCAGAACTGTGAGAAAATAAATCAGGTTGAGCCACCCAGTCTTTGATATTTTGTTACAGCAGCCCTGGCTAACTAATAAACCATGAAGACTTGCTATAAAAAATAATAATAAAAAAACTAATTAATTTCTTTGAACCAAGCATTTTCTAGCATTTAAATTTTAAATCAGAAAGCCCCCCCCTTTTTTTCTTACTGACTTTTTAATGAATTTTTTTTTTCATTCATTTACTTTATGAACAAGAGAGAGACCTCTGACAGGGTCTTGCCATATTACTGTACCTTCAGCGAGCCAGGACTAAGTTGCATGTGGATGTTCACATCAACCTTTGATCTAACCCAGGGCTCTCCCGTATAGCTTCAATATTGTGCTATGTCCTAGCACCTGTGCCACCACAGCAGAGCCTCTCTTGACTACTGGCCCTCTGGAGGCTCACATTTTATAGGTCACACTCAGGATGCCCTGCACTAGGATATAAGCTGAATGAGGGAAAGGATATTGCTTTTGTCACCTGAAATAGTGCCTAGCATTCAGTAACTATTAGTCAAATGGATGAGCTAAGCATGTGACTTGATGTCATTCCATATTTACACATCTCCTGTTTCTGTTCTACTCCCTTTTTGCAAATCTTAGTACCTACTCTCTTTGGGTTAAAGGTAAGAATTACTTTCTATCTCTCCTTTATTTTCTATGAAAACTTCATAGAGAATTGGGCTCAGCAATATCCTAGACTTGTCCCAGGATGATGCTTATATCTCTCACAGGATTGAAAAATATCACATGAGGAAAAAAAATATATACCACACATTCTCTGATTTTTCCTTCTCATCTAAACTTATTATTTTTTCTATTTTTTTAAAAATGATTTGAAAGAAATCGCCTAAATAAAAAGCAGTCAAAAGCAAAGAGAGATATCAGTTACTTGCTCACCTTTCTCACTAGAGAAGTCTATAAACACCTTGTTCTCTAGGTGGGTATATACCAGGTGACTGTTTTCTCTGGAGAACTGTTTTAATCAACCATAGAGTGATTGGTTTCTGGGATGACAGAAATGCCCTGTTTTTAGAAATCAAGTCTGCAGAGCACCAAGCAACATTAAAAAGGAGTTGTCTTTATTCGACATAGGTTTAAAAGCACATTTATGAGATATTTAAGAATTACAACATCTGTTCTAGGGATTAAATTAGGCTATCTATAGTAATCCTCACTTGCGCTACTCAGATTACTCCAAAAGCCAGAGCAGAGTCTCCCCTGAGCAACTTAAGCGAAAGGGTCTGTATCACAGAAAAGACTCATGGACTGGATCGAAAACATTACAAAGTAAGGTGTTTCTACGACGTTCTACTGACTTCATTGTCTAGGCTCCAAGTTCTTTTTCTCTCTTTTTTCTAAAAGTTTCTTTCTTTCTTCCTCAAATAAAGAGACATTGAGACAAAGAGACAGGCATTCCCAGTAGGATTCCCAGGCCACAATCCACCCCCAGCCCCCAGCCAACCCCAGACCATGGGCTTGTACTCACTTGGCATGTCCAAGGAGGTCTCTGGATACAAACCAGAATTCTGCCATGTGGGTCCATCTCACAGAGCATTGTACCACCACTGGCCACACCACGCCGCCATCCGTTCAGCTCCCTGATCTATTGGGTTGTCAGAAAGTCAGGATGCATTGTTACATAGAAAATAATAGAAAAATACATGATGACTTTCCTGACAACCCAATATTAATACAAGTTCTCTCTTAAGCATCTTTTCTTGTTTCCCTGATTCTTATGTTGTAGATTCGGTTTTCTTCTAGGTCCTAACTGACCATGCCTCTATGTAGTCTCGGGTTTTGGAGAGAACGAGTCTCCTTTGCTTAATGAATAACTATAGTGACTGTAGGCAGAGTCATTTGTATGAGGACATTTCGATGGTGCAGTCAGTAGCTACCCTTACGGGAGGAAGAACTGAAGTGTCTATAACCACAGTAGACATATCTGCAATGCCTTGCTTTTGCTTTTAGCTCATCTGAATCTTTGTTACCTACCTAAGTTTTGTCTTTCAAGTTCATCAGTCTGAAATCACATAAGAGTAGGACACGGACTTAAGAAAAGAATGATGTCTTTATTGTTTATTTTCGTATCTATCGACTTTATGCAGTCTACTTTGTCAACTATATTTCATTTGCACACATTACATCTATTTACATTGGATATGCAAAATTCGATCTTGTCTGAAAACTTCAAATGCTCAAAAACCTTCAAATAACTTGAATGCAGTATCCTGACAGTAAGTTTTAAATATAGATCATTTATAAACAGAAGTCCGACAGCAAGTAACATGTAACATGAACGCCTGGCTAAAACACTGTGCAGAAAACCATCTTTTAAGAAACTGACAATGGAAACCACTATCTCCGTGTCCCTTGCCACATAAATGAGAGCACTACATTGGTTTACATGATGGGAGGAAAATAGAAAGTTTCCAGGAACAATAAGCGTGAACTGTCTGCCTGTCCACCCTTTCCACTAACGGTGTCATTACACCTCTGACAAACGCCCTTATCGCAGTACCTGGGCTTCATCTGAAGGCAGGCAAGGAGGAAACAGTCTGTCTCTTGCTAAACAAATACAGAGGGTTCGAAAGATCACCTCAAGTAACCTAATTTATTTTCCAGCAACTTCTCCTAAACCCATAGGTTATATGGATCACAGTTTAAAAAAAAAAAAAAAAAAAAAAAAAGAGCTGTTGTACAAAACCAAGCATTGGAATTGTAAAAAAATTATAAGAACCTTTAGTCATTAAGAAAACATATAGATTGCACTTTACGGATATATAAATATCTTAGCTATAAAATCCTCTTGGTTATTGGAAAGGAAAGAGGTGCCAAACTTGGGAAATGGCAGCTTCCACCAAACGTGTGAATGAGGAGAAAAGCTGGTTTGAATCTCGCTGCCTTTTGTGAATCCTGTTTTCACTGGGAAAAGGCTGTCCTGTTTCTCTTTTCACCACATACTTAGCAACTCTGCAGCCACATTTCTTTCCCAGGAATGAGAGAGATGAGTGAGAAATGAAGTCGAAGTTTCCCAGTCATTTGGTTGGCACCAAATTAAAATTGGTTCTATCACGTTGGATTTCCCAAGAACCCCAAATGATCTATGTGAAAAGAAAGAAGATGGAAATTTAAAAAAAAATTTTTTTCAGGGAGACCCACACTGGGGCCAGTGGGTGGCATAGCGTTTAAGGTGCTGGACTCTCACATGTCTGGCTACAGTTTGAGTCCCAGACCTGGAGGCTTGAAACTCACACTGGCATGACAGTGAGAATGCCCAAAATCCTGAGAGGAATGGAGGAGAAGGGACTGAGGCATACTCTCCCCCCTTGGGGGTATTTCTTGCTTTCTCGCTCTCTGTCTCTCTGGAGAGTGCATGCACCCTACAGCAAAAATCTCTCTAAAAATAAATAAATAAACAAACAAAGGGGATAACCATACCAAGTAATTGTTTCACGATAGATTTCAACTTGATTCTTGAGAGTTGAAATTTGCTCTTAAATATCCATTTGTTTTTGTTGTTGTTGTTGTTTTTCCCAATGGTTTACAAAACACCCATATAAACCAAGAGTCGTCATTTTGCCTCCTCTTTTCCCTGTTCAGCCTGGATCCGGTTGGCAGGCAAGCTTCTATTTCTCTTGGCTCATCTGACAACATATGCCGATTAGGGTGTTTCCTCCCTATTTCCTGGTAGTCAGAAGCAATGTTGGTAGACTAGCATCTTCAAGCATCAGTGTTGTGTAAAGGAAAGGGCCGTTGACCGCAAAAAGTAAGCTCCCCCTGCTGGTTGTGAGTTCTCTCTGCAGGAAAGAATGTCTGAATATCCGTTTAGAGGCTGGATTCTTTCCTCCTCCTGCCCAGCCTCAAAAGCTTTTCTCACAAGGGAGGTGATCTGGTCTGTGAACCCAAGACTTCAGAGAGCCCAAGAGGCAAATACTGGAGCAGGTGCCTCTGAAGATGCTCTCTGAGGTTTTACATACAAAACTTGGTATTCTAGACAGAGTTAAATGATAAGGTTTTTCATTCGGAAAGGGACAGATGGCAGACCTACTCTGAAATACTTTTTTTCTGGAAGAGGAACACATGGTAAATTGCATTAATTGTAATAATTGCTTTTTATGCCTTGATAAAAACTGGCAAAGACCTTCAAAGGTCTTCTCATCATGGCAAATTAGCACAGCTCCTCTTAGCTAAAGGGCTACAGAGCTAAGGCTTCAGCTGCTGCTTGGAGAGGCCGCAGGATTAGAAAGTACAGGAACCACACGTGTAGGACAGAGGTGGGCATGAGGCCCTGGATACAGCACAAGCTGAAGGCATGTCCAGTCCCACTTGGAGCCAGGTTGTAGGTATTCCTTGTAGGCACATATTTGGTTCATTCCACAGACAAGGTACACAAGGGTTTAGAGTGGTCACCTTTAGCATATACTGCAGGTGAGGATTACACTGGTGTCAGACTCGTTCCTTTCCAAAAGAATACGCAGAGGAGGGTGGAGAGCAACCTTCCTACAAAATTTCTGTAATTCCTCTGTTATCCAACCATGTAACTCAAAAAGAATTTATTTATCCAAGTTCTCCATTTTCCCTTCTTCTGTAAAAAGTTCTACATCCTAGCTTTATTGTGCCATCACTGAGCATGTTGAGTCAGACTTCTGCTTTGTGCATGAAATCAGTGTATGTTTTTGGATAGTTTCCATGATTTTAATCTTCCAGGAATATTTATGTCTTTTTCTCTTCATTCACTTTGCCAGCAAGTGCAGGAAACCTGTATGGAGAATGCACTGGGGTTCAGGTACTCTAAAGAGTGTGGGATACATTGATGACTTGTGGGGTACAAAAATGACTGATAGCAACTTTTTTTTTTTTTAATTCCAGACACAATTTGAAGCACTATGTCATTTAATCCTTGTGGAGAGACTACAGCGATATCAATACCCAGCTTTGCAAATGAGAAACTGGAGATCCAGACAGATGAAGTCGTTTTCTTAAGATCAAACACAGCTTATAAGTAGCAGAGTTAAAATTTCAAACCAGGTGGCCCATGGCTAGAGGCATTGTTTCTTCATGGTTTATACCTTGAAGGAATAAGACATGATTATGTGGGTAGGCAAAACAGTAGGTAAACAATTTCTGTCTAAGGTCCTATTGGGAAAGTCATGACACTTTTTTTTGTGTAAAATAACATTAAAAATATACCATGCCTTTCAAACGACCTGATATTGTATGTGAGCAAATGCTTTGGGACAGCAGACAGCAAACTTGTTTTGTCAAGTGCCTCATTAGCATTTAGGCTGTGTCAAAAGGCCAATAGTCTGGGGACCCGCAGTTAGTGTGACGGCTATGTCACTGGACTCCCATGTAGTCGACCGCAGTTCGAGTCCAGGACCCGGTGACTTAAACTCATGCTGGGCGCGTGTGTGTGTGTGCCCAAGATCCCGAGAGGAGAATGGAGGAGAAGGGATTGCAGCGTGGCCATCCCCCTGGGGGATGATTTCTCGCTTTCTGTCTCTCTGTCTCTCTCTGTCTGGCTGGCAAGCACATGCACCCGATAGCAAAAATAATAATAAATAAAAAAAAAAAAGGCCAACAGTCTGAGCTTTAATTACTCAACTCTACATAATAACAAAGAAGCATAGACAATATGTACATAAATTAGGTGGCTGTGTTCCAGTTAACATGTATTTATAGGGTCCAGCTTCTGTGGCACATAGTACATAATGTACCGGACTGCAGAGCTGGAAGTTGCATGACAACCATGGTTTGACTCTCTGGCTCAGTGTGCCTGAAAACATGCCAAGCACCCATGCCTGTGTCCAGGATCCTGGTGAGCTAGAAAACTGGAAGAAGGAGATCAGGGTAGACCAGGCCCTGGGGATCGTGCTTCTCTCTCTCACATGCACTCACACACTCTCTACCTCTTGAACAACCACAAAAAGAACTTCATATAAAATTTTTTTTAATTTTTTAAATTTATAACAACAGGTGGTGGACTAGATTGGACCCTCAGAACTAGTTTGTCAATATCTATGTTTAGGGAATTAGAAAGAATAGAGCAGCTGGGCTGGCAGGTGGCATGGTGGTTAAAGACACTGGACTCCCACATGGCAGACTGTGGTTCGAGTCTGGACCTGGTGGCTTGCTTTTTCACTTTTCCTATCTCTCTCCATCTCTCTCTGGTTAAATTAAGATAATAATAACATAATAACAAATGAAATTAAATAAATAAATAATTCTTTAAAAACTTAGAAAAATAAAAAGAATAGAGCAGCAATTCTGCCGAAAGAGACAAAAATTGAACTGAACCTAGATATCAGACAACAAGGAAGGAGAAAGGCATCCCAAACAAGCAGAAACGTGGTTGGGAGAAAAGGGGCGGTCTCATAGAAAATGGGTATTTGGGGAAAATGTGCAATTATGAGTGACGAGAGGTGTATAAGGCAATGATAGAATATACACTTGGAAAGGAAGATTTGGGCCTAGGCTAACACATAGCGTATCGTAAAATAACTGCTTTGTAAGTGCAATTTGTTGATGGATTCGCTTATCGTTGACTTTTTGCTTTTATCTGTGAACCATTTGTTTTTCTTCCCTTGGTATGTCCATAATATTTTCTTCTGATTTTGTAGCATGAACAACTCTCTATATGCAATTTGATTTAGGAAAACAGGAAGAAGAGAAATACATGTGCACAAATATGGCGAAAGAAACATGGACCAGACTGAAGCATTATAGGAGAGACTCAGAAAGGAGGACAAATTTTTGTCTTTTGTAAAACCCCGTGGGTGTAATTGTGCCATTAGTCAAGATGGATGTTTCAGTGTTGAGACATGAGAAATCTGAAACACCAACGGCATAACAAGAATGCTTCAGGGAAACGAAGTTGATTCCATTCTTTTTCTTGTGCTGTAAGTCAGCTGAAGTTGCTTATGACTGCTCGCTGATGAAACATGATTTATAATGTGCACAGAAACTTGTAGAAGTTCTCTGTTTATTAGAATTACTGCATAGGTGTGGAAGCTGTTGAGTATGGTGTTAAATTCTAGTCTCTAATGTCATGATATTCCCAAAAGTATATCTGGGACAGCTTCTCTGTTGGGGGTGGAGAGGAGAAGTAGGCACTGGAAATCCTATCGCTTCCCTTGAAACATAGGTATGTCCTTTTTATACAGTCAGGAGAGTCCCTTAATTTTAAGATTCCCTATCTGGGGTGGGGGGGGGAAGCAAAGTTTCAACTGAAACATTGAAATAAACTAGATATTTCTAAATGAAGTGCTAGGATAAGTGCGAGTTTTCAAAAGAGGAAACTGAAAAGTGTTAGATGATTCTTAAGCCCATACCTATATCTAAGGAATAAAAGGGTATGATAGAGAATTATTAGGGTGCTCTGCTTCCCAAGGGAGCAGGGTGAAGTGGCTCTGCTTTGCTCTTCAGGCCCAGCGGGTCTTCATCAGGGCCCACAGGGTGATGTGGGTCGGGGCTGTGGACTGGAGTCTAACACCTGCTCCTATACAGAAGAAAGCAGGTTGGGAGCTGAAGGAGGGACAGTTGAGCTGGGCCACCTTGTTCTCTGAGTTTATCAGTCTCCTGTAGACTGGAAATGGGTGATGTGGGAGGGGACTGATGGAGGTGGAGTCTTAATCCGGTCCAAGATGGCTGCACCGAAGATGAAAGGACTTCAGTGGAAAGATTCCAGATTCACAGAGGTTGAGCTAAGAGTCATGAGAGACCAGTGGGAAGAGAGATTCATTCTCCCTCATAAGCAAACTATAGGTAGGAGATCCCCAGCCCTGAACACATCTCCAGAGAACACACAGAAGTGTCAGAGAGGGAGAGAGCATGAACATTAAACACCTGCCAGGCCCAGAAAGCGGAGAGTTGACCATGGATAGCACCAGTCAGGTAAGACTCTTCCTGCTCCAGCCTACACCCATCTTGTGGCTCATTTCTTAGCTTCGCTCACAGCATCACGAGGGAGGAGAAGAGCAAAGTCAAGAACAGAGAAGAAACCAATCACACCAGCCCTGATGCACCTTCCCGACTCCACTCGGCTTGCCTTAGGAAAAAGAGGAGAAATGCCAACTTTGACCAATTTAAAAGTATTAGCTCTGACATACATTCAACTGGACTGGACTTTCTTGTTTTCTTTCTTTTCTTAATTTCTTGGTATACATGCACTTGCTGAGAGAGAGAAAGAAAGAGAGAAACACAGAAAGAGAGAGAAAAACTGAGAAACTGACCCCTAGGTCTGGGGATGCCCATGCCACAGTCTTTCTCTTCCAGTTTCCTTTCAGGATATTGGGCACACATATATGCCTGTCATATTTTTCGCACCACCAAGTCCTCTACTCAAACTATTTGGTCAGCCATATGGGATCCAGTCACTTCAAACTCCAAGCCAGCTGGTCTACAACTAGATATCCTAATCAATAAATTGACAGGGTATGTTATGACCTAAGGATGAGCAGACAAGGCATGAGGCCTGCCAACATTGTCATCCAAATTAAGGAATTAAGAAGCCCCACTAAGGACATTCAAAAGGGACATGGAGTTGCTTTAGTTTTGTATCTGTGCTGCTTTTAGGCCTGGCTTCCCCCAGATCCAATTCCTTTCTTCCTTCCTTTCTTCTCTCTCTTTTTCTCTCCTCTCTTTCTCTCTCCTCTCTTTCTTTCTTTGTTTCTTTCCCTCTTTCCTTCTTTTTTTCCTTCCCCAGCTTTGTGCAGTGTGAGATCATGGTGGTAGAACTGTAAATTGATACTCAAGAACCTCGACTCTCGTGTACCCATTCTATAATCCCGTCCTTTTGAGTGCAAACAAGATTTGTGAAAACAATGGGATAGGTATCTCCTTGACTGTGCAATGCTGTGAAGGATGCTGCCTTAGCAGACTGAAAGGGGAGATCGCCAACCAGCTTCGAAGTGAGCTGCTATGCTGTGAAGGCCATGCAGCAGGACACAGTGCAGCCTCTCAGAGCCTCTGCAGACTCCACAGCCAGTAAGAAAACTCAGTCCTACAACCTCAGGGGGAATTAATCCTGTCAACAACCTGTGTGAGCATGAAAGAGGAGCAAAGACCACAGCCTGGGCCAATGTCCTCACTTTTACATGTGGACCTGAACAGAGGATCCTGCTGTCCTGTGTCTGACTCCTACCAGGGCAAGTAGGATATACGTGTGTGCTGTTTTAAGCCTCTATGTTTGTTTAAGCCTCTGTATTGTAGTAACCCATAATGTCTATAAAACTATTTTAGTTAAAGTATGACTAAAGCAGACTCAATGGGTTACCACTGCTGCCAAAATGCTCTCAGGTTGGTAAATAGCTACTGAAAGAACACACTTGTTTGCATTTGGTAAAATCGTATGTTGAATGAAGGCTTTAGTAGACAGCTCTTTGATCTAATAGGGAATGCCAAGTCTGAATTTGCCATCTAATCTTTAACACCATAAATCTGTGTGTGTCTTTAGGTTTTCTGCAGGAGAAACTAAGCTAGTTCCAGAGACTCTGAAGAATTCTACTTCCTCCTCCTCTCTCTACCCCCATTCTTCCATGCCTTCAACATGCACTTGCAACACTGGCCTAAATCCATGAAGCCCAGTATTAGCAAGTACCTAAAACAAGGACACATCAAGTTTTTTAGGTCATTCAACATCTTTCTTTCTTTCTTTCTTTCTTTCTTTCTTTCTTTCTTTCTTTCTTTCTTTTTAAAGAGAGATTTTTGCTATAGGGCACATGAACTTGCTAGAGAGACAGAGAGACAGAAAGTGAGTAATCACCCCCAAGGGAGATGGCCATGCCGCAATCCCTTCTCCTCCATTCTCCTCTCGGGATCTTGGACACACATGCACATGTTCCAGGTGTGAGTTTTAAGTCACCGGGTCCAGGACTCAAACTGTGGTTGACTACTACATGGGAGTCCAGCAACATAACCATTACACCATCTGCTGGTCTCTCAACAACATATTTCATTCATAGTTAAATAATATATTTTGGAAACTCACTCATTTGGCCATGCTGGCATTTCTTGTAGAAACACTTGTCAAAGGAATGAGTTTTTAGACTGGTAGAGAATTTCAACTTTTGTCCTCTTCTATAACACACCACTTAGGGCTTAAATTTACAGGAAAAAATTTAAGAGGAAGGAATGCTCAGATGTAAATACTCAATGACCCAACAAAAGTGAAGCAGCTACCCAATTCCTTTATGATTGTGTATATATTAAAGAGCCTGTTAGTGGCCTGGACTGTGGATTAGCGCTCTATGGGACTCTGGCTTTCTCAGAAGTAATGCCAATTTACGAGCACTGACTTGATCACTAGACCTAGTTAGTTCCCTCACCTACCGGTAGCTCCATGGTAACCTTAGGCAGACAGAGAAGGAGAGAATAATTCAATGTAATCAGAATTCAGGAAGGAAATTGCATGAGAGGAGAATTAGCAGAGCCACATCTTCATATGCAAGTTTTACTTCTCACTGAACAGACTACTCAATGTTACTAGAGAGAATCATTAACACTGTTAAATAAGTCTGGCCCAGACCAGCTGGTGGTATGGTGGTTCCCACACAGCCAACTGCATGGTTTGAGTTCCTAAACCTGGCAACCCTAAAAACATGCTGGTGTGTGTGTGTGTGCACCCAAAATTCCAAAAGGAGGGAGAGATGGAAAAAGGATTACGGTGTGACTGTCTCCTATCAGGGGTATTTTTTCACTTTCACCCTCTTTCTCTGTCTCTTCCCAGTGAACACATGTACATTTACCAAATTTTGAAATAAAGAACTATATAAACCAGCCCCTGCCATTACTGGGGGCCATGTTAGGCATTTGGATACAATTCAACAGACATTGGAGAGTACTGGCCTTCTGACCTTTGATTCTGAACTCCCAAGGATGCTGTGGACAGAAAAAACAATAACGGAGCTAAATGCAAGCCAGTTGACTCTACAGAATGTTGACTTTTGATGAATTCCTGTATCTACAGCCATACTATGTCTGTGAATGACAAATGAACATATTTCTGAAAAGAACGTTGGTTGATATTTTCATTCACATTAATGAGTAAAAGGAAAGTGAAGCAACAAAGAGTATGCTGGAATTTCACTCATTTATCAATGACAAGACTGACTTGTTTGCTGAATCAGGTGATAATTTTTGAATAATAGAATATTGTCTCAACTTTTATGCTATTTGCAGAGTTGTAACTACACACAATATATATTTTAAAGTTTAATTTGCATGGTTAGCAGTATCTTCATCACCTACCTCAGTCTAGAAAACTGGGGGATGGTCCTGTGGTTATTTGCTGGGCAGAGGAAACCAGATCCCAACTATCGGACCTGTGTTTGAGTTCCAGCTCTGGAGACTTAAAAAATATGCTAAGCATGGGCCAGCAGGTGGCGTGCTTTTTTTTAGGATGTTGGATTCCCACATGGCTGACCATGGTTCAAATTTCGGATCCAATGGCTTTAATATCACTCTGGGTGCATGTGCATGCATGCCCAAAATCCTGATAGGAGAAAGGAGAAGGGATTGCAGTGTGGCCATTTCCCCCTAGAAGGTGATTTATCACTTTCTCTCTCTCTCTCTCTCTCTCTCTCTCTCTGGCAACTGTATACAGCCTATGGCAAAAAACTAAAATAAAAATAAAAAAAAATAAAAAAAAAAAAAAAAAAAAAAAAAAAAAAAGCTGCACATGTAGCATGTACCCAGGATCCTGATAGGAAGGAGAATTAGAAGAAAAAAGATTTCAGGAACAGCAGTTGACGTAATGGCTATGTCGCTGAACTCCCAGGTAGTCGACCATGGTTCAAGTTCTGGACCCAGTGGCTTAAACTCATGCCGGATGCATGTGCGTGCCCAAGATTCCTAGGGGAGAAGGGAGGAGAAGGGATTGCAGCGTGGCCATCCCTCCGGGGGGTGATTTCTCACTTTCTGTCTCTCTATCTCTATCTTTCTTGGTGAGAGCATGTGCCCTCTAACACCTCTACCCCCCAAAAAGAAAAGATTTCAGTGTTATTGAGCCCTGTTAAGTGGTGCCGTTTCCTCCCTATCACGTATGCAGGTATGCACACATGCACAAACAAGCACCTTCTGATACACACACACATACAAATATATATATGACATGATTCTTACCCTTAAATTTATATTGTCTAGAAAGGTTATTAAACAAAAATGACGCAAATAATTAATTAATTATAATTTTATGTAATTTGAAGGAAAACACGTTGAATAACGTAATTTTTTTTCTTAGTTTTTGCTATAGGGTGTGTGCACTTGTCAGAGACAAGAGGGAAAGTGAAAAATCAGGGGAACGGCTATGTGCAATTCTTTTCCCTTCATTCTTCCTCTCCAGATTTTGGACACACACAAACACACACACACACATGCACACGCCTGGTTTGTTTTTCAAGTTGCCACTATTCTTGAGACCAGTAGGTGGCGTGGTGATTAAGGTGCTGGACTCCCACATGGCTGACCACAGTTTGAGTCCTGGACCTGGTGACTTGAAAATCATACCAGGTGTGTATAGGTGCTCAAAATCTCAGGAGGAGAATAGAGAAGAGAGGATTGCAGAGTGGCCATACCCCCTAGGGGGTGATTTTTCCCTTTCCCTTTCACTGTCTCTGTCTCTCTAGTGAATTCAGGCCTCTTGTGACAAAAACTTTAAAAAAAAAAAAAAAAGAACAAACACACTACTTTTTGGGCTGAGCGTTGACAGATGGTAGGCAGACACAGCCAAGCATGAAGAATAATAGCAAGAGAAACTATTAACTAGGCATCCAAGAACTTAGGGAACACAGGGCCGTGAGTTCATCTTATTTACTTTTTTTTTTTAAGTCTCTTTATTTTTCTGTGGGAGCGAGACTTTCCAGTAAGGTCTTCGTGCTACAATTATTACAACCCAAATATTCATCAATAGGTAATGATAAATTGTTGGATGTATATGCAATGGAACATTTTATGTATTTTGAGATGACTCTCAAAATAATTATGCAAAATGAAATAAGCCAGATGAAAAAAAATACTGTATAATTCCATTTGCATAAAACTCTAGAAAATTCAAACAAATCTACAATTATAGAAAGCACATCTGTTTGGGAAAGGGAGACATGGAACGGTGAAAAGAAAGTATTTGCAAAGGGGCACACTTTTAGGAGTGGAGGGTGTGATCATTCTCTGGAGCGTGGTGATGGTCTCACAGGTGTAAACAGATGTAAAACACATCAAATTGTACCACGGGAGTGTGTACAGTTTATTGTATGCCAATTATAGCTCAGTGAGGTTGTTACAAAACAGAATGAGGCTATTACTATTCTGTGTTTTCATTAACTTTAGAAAGGTTTTCTAGAAGTAATATTGCTCATGGTGAAGAAACTCAGTTGAGCTCTTTCAGTTTTCCTTTGGTTTCTTCTATCTTTATAAATTCAAATAAGTGTAAACTGTTTAAGTTAAAATATTATGTATAAAACAATTCCATTTCAGTAAAGTTTTAAGGATCTTTCCTATCTCTCATTCATGTAAAAATATACATGAAGAACTTTATATATATAATGTGTATATATAGTGTTATATACATAATATATACAGCACATGTATACACATATAAGTATATACATATTGGTACATTCATACATATGACATATATACACATACATATAGACATATAAATGCATATATGTAATGTATTTGCGTATTTTATTTATATTTATATATAGTATATATTTTTCACTCTGTACATATATTTTGAAACTATGTATATGCATATCTTTATGAGCATGTGAGTGTACAGATACAGCTTGCAATATTAAAGGTGCATGATAGTTATTAGTTATGGGTTAGTTTTTTTAAAGTTATTTGGAACTCCTCTGTTTTTCTTGACTTTTTTAAATTTAATTCAATTATTATAATTTTTATATTACATTTAATCACATATATCTTTACAGTATATGATGTTTCCTTTTCTAGCATGATTACCATACATATCAGTCAAGACAAAGACTTCACTATCCACATCATCATCAAATAGCTTTTCATCATTTTTTTCAGATCATTATTATTTATTCTCTCTTTTTTTAAACAATCACTATATATCATTTGGCTTGTAAAGAGAATTTACCCAACATGAAATAGTTCTCAGACCAGTCCAGTTGAGAATCCTATACATGCTATCATTAATGGGTAATAAACCATGTCTGTGTCCCACTAATGTCATGCCTCTCTATTCTCTCGATATCCTTCTCTATACTCTTCCCTTCTCCCCCCACCCAGTTCCACACTATCTTCAGCATCCATAACTATTTTCACTGCTTTTATGCCCTCCAATATTTCAATTCTACCATAAAGTGCAGATAGTCAGTATATAGTAAGTGGATCCATATAATATCTTTCTTTCTTATCCTGGCTTGCTTCACTCAGCAATAGATTTTCCATATTTGACCACTTTCTATCAAATACCAGTGGAGTTTGAGCCCAGTTGTTGTTTTGTTTCTGTAAATAAACATAGTTTAGTTTAATATGAAAGAGTGAGGAGCAGGAGATGGGGCAGGTAGACCGGAGAAGGAGCGGTGGTTTGGGGCAGTGGGAAGCCTGGGAATAGCATGAAAAGTGAGGGGCTTGGTGTGAAATGAACAATGACCAACAACAACAAAAAAAAAACAGTGGAAAAGGAGGGAGTGGCCCAGGTGAGGATACAGCAGGACCCTAAGTATGAAGAACCTTGCCCACTGCTTTATCCAAGTTTGAAGCAGGGAAATATAATACTTGCATAATGAGACAAGCTCTATTTAAAATCTACCAAGAAGGCTGCTGTTTTCCAGAGGATTACTAATTAAAAAAATTATCATGTTAGTAACTAAACTTAAGAAAATGGCAGGATTTTTGTCTCGAAATGAGATTGTTTCAATCCTACTAGACAGATATATGCAGTCAGCATTTCTGTCCTGGCTGGTAACTATGGCACAGAAATGGATTTTGGTCCTTAATTTTGGTTCCACCACCACCGGGAGGTCATATAGATAAAATCAAATAAGCATTTTCCTGGACAACATGAAAATCAAGCTTTGATTACTTATCAAAGAGTTCCTAGGCCAGCCATCGAGGTGCAAAGGGAATGCAATGCTTCACGATGGAAGCTGCCTGGGTTGGCATCCTGAGGTCTTGCTGTGCATTCTGGGGGCACCTGTGCATGCCTGTCATCCTGTCTGGCTGAGGCTGGAGTTGGATAGTGATGTGAAGACCATGTTGGGGATGCCTGTCTTTCTCTCTGTCTCATAGAGGAAATACAAACTTCTTTTAAAAACAGAAGTTTCTCATTTAGGAAAAGCAGAGAGAGAGAAAAGAGAGAGAAAGAATAAAAGGGAGACAGAATTGCATAACTAAACACAGTGAATGGAATTCATAATGGAGATGAAGGAAGAAAAAAATTAAGAAGGAAAGGACAGAGAGAGGGTAGGGGGAAAAAAAGAGGAAAGAAAAGAAACACAATAAAATGAAAAAAAAAAAAATCAGTAGCAGCAGACCTGAGTTAATCCCTTCAGGCCCCAGCCTTCCTGTAATTATTTAGCTCAACGGGTTTGGGCACTAGGCTATGGACCCCAAAGGGCTTGGGTTAGACCATCACTGTGACCAATTAGTTTCACTGCATTTCCTTCTCTGCCTCAGCCATTTTCCCTCACCCCGGGTCATGGAGTTCCATTTTATCCGCCACAGATTATTTTTCTATAAAATGGGAGCAGTGATATTTTTTCTATCTCATGGGACTGCTTTTCATCATTTGCATAATTTACTTAAAGGAAGTTAGAATGTAAATATATAAAAGAGAATTCTTGATTCACAGCTAATGTTTTCGCCTTTCCCGTTTTGTTAATAAACAAACATTTGTAAAGGGTCTAGTTCTGTGCTAAAACCTCTGTTTAAATCTGTGGAAAAAACAAAGAAGTAGATATTTAAAAACAAGTCCTTTTTCATTACAATTCACAACCTCTGGTTTTTAATGACAATGTTAAGAAAATAAAAATGCAGGCCACAGGCAGGAAAATATTTATAATATATATCTGACTAAGGACTATATCTAGAAAGTACAAAGAACTCTAATAACTCAATAAGACAACGCAGTTTCAAAAATACACAGCAGTTAGCGTTAATAGCTATGTTGCTAAACTCCCACGTAGTCGACCACGGTTCGCATCCCAGACCCGGTGGCTTAAACTCATGCCGGGCACGTGTGCGTGCATGCCCAAGATCCCGAGAGGAGAATGGAGGAGAAGGGATTACGGTGTGGCCATCCGCCCTGGGGGATGATTTCTCATTTTCTGTCTCTGTCTCCCTCCGTCTTTCTGGTGAGCACATGTGCCCCATAGCAAAAACCTCTCCAAAAAAAAAAAAAAAAATACACTAGTGATATGAACAGATATTTCACAAGACCTGCATGACCATTAAGTGCATGAAAAGATACATTATTCGTCACCACGATTACATACTTGTGCACAGCAATTAGAATGATCGAAAATTAAACATTAGACAAAAACAGGTACAGGCAAATAAATGGAACAACTGAAACTCTTACACATTTCTGGTGGGGATATACACTTTTGAACCCCATTTCAAACAGTTCAATAATTTTTTATAAAATTAACTGTAGTTACCATAAGTCCTACTATCCTACTATCCTTAGGTATTTACCCAAGAGAAATAAAAACATATTCCACACAAAGACTTATTCATGAATGCATAAAGCAGTTTCATTTATAATGGCCAAAAAATGAAAATTAACTAACTGTTCATAATCAGTTGCATGGATAACATATCACGCTAGACTCACAGTATAGAATACCAATAACTACTTTTTAAAAAAGGAATCAACTGTTGGGGACAGCAGGTGGCATGGTGGTTAAGCGCATTGGCCTCCCACATGAGCAATTGTGGTTCGAGTCCCGAACCTGGCGACTTGTTTTCTCACTTTCCCTCTCTCTCTCTCTCTCTCACTCTCACTCACTCTGTCCCTCTCTGGTCAAATTAAAATAAGTAAATAAATAAATAAAGTTTGATAAAAGAATTTTTAAAAAAGGAATCAGCTGTTGATAAATGCAAAAATGTTTATGAATCTCAATAGCATTATGGTAAATGAAAGAAGTCAGACACAAAAATACTATACTCTGTATAGTATAGAGTCCAATCTCCAGTGATGGAGAACAGTTCAGCAGTTGCCTAGCTCTGAAGAAGAAGGGAGAGTTGACTGGGAAAAGACAAAAGAGAACTTCTGTGGTGACGAAATGTTACGTACTCGACAGTGGCGGTGATTACATAGATGTATAAATTTGTCAGAACTTACTGAAATGTGTACTTATGATAGATGCATTTTATTGTATATAAAGCACAGCTCAATAAAATTGATTTAACTTTTTTAAAAAAGAATCTTTATACCAAAGGGCTAGCAAGTTTAAGAAGCATTGTAACCTTAGGGCACTTTATTTCAAATTATATTAATTTGAGGAGGGGGAGCATTTTCTAGTAGGGGATCTTAAAGCCTGTTCTAATATTAACATACTTTCTATATTAATGTTACCATCAATCACATCTCAATCTATAAAGTGACAAAGATGCTAAGTAAATCAAGTTGCACACCAGTCCCTCTACTGACATCTTGACTATCCTTTATAATGTCATCTGCCTTCAAACAAATCAAATTTTGTCCTAAGAGGTACTATTCATAATATTTGTGCCATCAGTTTTACATTTACTATGCACACTGGCTGATAGCAAGATTTCTTAAACTTGAGAGACTTAAATGGCGTTTGAAAAATAATCCAAGATGAAAAATACAGTAGATGAATAATTTCTTTAATCAGAATAATCGCCAAGAAATTGATTATCACAGTTTATAACTGGTTCATGGGAGTATTTGTTAAAGTCTCAGACTACTGTCAAAATAAATGTGTTACAAATGATCATTTATGTTCCACAAAGAAAGGAATTAATAACAAAAAGCTACCTTTTCATATCTCTTTTACCCAAATTACTTTTAATTACTGTGACTCTTTCTTTTATGGGCTCTCTTGCCACTACCCTTCCATGCCATATTTAAGCTCGTAAGTACCCACAGAAACTAGAATTATACTACAGCAAAGAGCATTCGTTACAGCAAAGCAACCTAGACTTCACTTGCCCAAGAATGGCATTTCCTGCTGCCTTAGTCTTTCAGAATGTTTTGTGTATGGTTCATTCTAAAGGTGCAGATTATTATAATAATGTCAACCAACACATGGGGAAAGGTCCCCTTTGGTCCCAACATACATTTGCGTTTGCACCACAAAGAAATCCAAGAATCTCGTTTTTCACTTTGTTTTTATTTGTAGCTACTGGGGAATCCACATGAGAAAGAGGAATAATAGCCTTCAAAAAGTTAGTGGAAAACCCTGTGTTTTATAGAAAAATTATGCATAGATTTAACAATTGTTTTAATCAAAATAAACTGTACTTTATTCCATTTTTTTCTATGATTTTTTTGAAGTACTCTCATAAAAGTCTTCTAGAGTTAACTCACGGCAAATTCCTGCCTGATGTAGAAAAATGATTTTTGGCATGTCTCTACCTTCTGGCATCCCTTTTTGGATTATATTCAGGAATGAGTTGTTTTTGTTCTTGTTTTTTTTTTTTTTTTTTTTTTAAGCCATTTCCCTTTTTTTTTTCCTAAGCCACATTGAT